>NC_089655.1:12130000-12475000 GCF_037042795.1 Molothrus aeneus | reverse complement strand
GCCTAATTAAGTGTACTGTGGTGTAAGACTTGGCAAGGAACAAACATTTGCAGGAAGGCTGTACTGTGAGAATGCTTCATACTCTGCATGAAGAAGGAAAACTTGGCCTGTATCACTATGATTTGCTGTTCTGAAGACTTGATTATTGAGATGCTAATAAATGAGAATTAATTGTACTCTGACAGTCAGAGATAGTACTTTTAAGTCAACAGGTTGATTACTTTCATACCAGTGAAAGAAGAGGTCAGCTTGCAAGAGATGGGTGATAAACATTCTGTACCACTCCATTGAGTTCCATGTATCTGAATTCTCTCTGTACAATAAACAATATCAGCACATTTAAGCAAAGAATTAACTGTTAAATGTGGATATTAACACTGAAGAGCTGAAGAAAAGCATTTCTAGTTACTTAAATCCTACTGCGAAAACAAGCAAAACATTTTCTAAAATACAGACTGCCCATTGTGCTGCATTGAGAGCATGCAAGCAAATTTAATATGGTTCCTGCCTTTGCCTGCAAGATGGGAAGCAAATTCTTATTGCTACATTTATTTGGCTTTTTGTCCTATGTATTCAGCTGTATAAACAGCAATTACAAATGCAGAGAGTGTTGAGGCTTCTTGCCCTTTGGGCAGCAGAAGGACTCACTTGGGCAGAGATTTGTCTCACTGTGGTGATTTTTGTGGAGCACAGCCCTGGTACTTGGGCTCCTCCTGCCCCAGAGCAGGAGCACGGTGAGCAGCCCTTCACCACTCAGAACTTTTGGAAAGCTCGTTCTCCTCCACATTGGGCCGAGAGGTTCAGCTTTTCTTTGCTGATGGAGGATCAGGTTACAGCCTCTGGTGCTGCCTCACTCAGGGTCTGTTGCTTTCCCCTCTTTCTGTTGCTACAGGGGCATCTAAATAATGGCTTATGCTACTCTTGTCATCTGAAAAACCTTGTGGATTACTCAAAGACAGAAAAATCACTTCCTGGAGGTTTATCATGTATATACTGCATATTTTGCTATGAGGAATGTTGGTGACTCACCTGTGGTTCTGTCTGGCTATTGCTATCCTGAGTTTCATTCCATCAGTGCCTCTGCCTGCTTTGCAGAAAGATCACTCAGTTAACAGAGTCCATAGTGATCCCTTCTCCCATGTGCCCTTGTCTGGGCATACAAAACAAACAGGAGGGAACTCAGGCAGTTTCTGCTGCCTGGATAAGCTGGGGACAAACTCAGACAGATTGAAGGAGCAAACAGCCCAGAGGATTTATGGGCAAGGAGGTGGCTTTGCTTGTGCTGTGGAATGAACTGTTGTGCTGGTTAGAGGTGGCAGTGCCCCCAGGGTCCAGGACAGTTCACTGTCCCTTCCAGAGAGCTGCTGTCAGCAGTGCCATCCTGAAGCAGGGAAATCCATGTCCATAAATCCCCAGATGTTCAGATCTGGGGAGCATTTCCCTCCTTACTGTGGCCCAGCATTAACTGGCAGTCTTCCTCATGTGTTTCCTCTCACTTTTATTAGTAATTACTTGATTAAACTCTTATTTTTGAATCTCTTGCTGTCATTTTGGCCACTTTCATAGTGATATCTTCTGTGACATGAAACCATGTTAAGACTTACATACATAAAATATATGCTGCTCCAATACTGTTTTAACAGTCAAAAGAACATTGGAACATTGGAATTAAACAGAGAACAGTAGATATTATTGGCTTCTAAAAAAAAATCTAGTAATTATCCAAATCCATTTTCACAATTTTCATTAGGTACTAGAAAGTAAAGCAGTCTCAATTTCCATTGTAAAAGTTGATTAGAAGTTCTAATTTTGAGGAAATAAAGGAGTGCATCTGTGAAAAGGATTAAAGCAGCAGTGTTATACTTTTGAAAGTTTTTAAAACCACTGCTGAAGAGACAAAGAGCTACTCCTGTGGTCACTTGTAGGTCTTGATCTTCTGCTCATTGGAGTCAAGAGGAATGTTTCCACTGATTATAACAGTACTGCAGTGGACAAATATGGCTGGTTATGGGAGAAGAGTTGAATTTCAGAGAGGGAAGTTTCAACTGACATTGTTTCAGAAATTTCCTTTTTAATCAATGCAACTTTTTTTTTTTTTCCCAGCCATCTCTTCACAGCTTATGCATGAGGAGAAACACTTCTGTAAATGAAATTAGAAAACAGAGCAGCTTTGAGTGGTTTCAAGGCTCACATATTAAAAACAACCTCATTTTACAGCATGAACTATTTTAGACTTGAAACACTGGTGTGTTGTTTCTACATTTAAATGTAGGTTATGATGCTAGATTTATATCCTCACTCATCTTCAGTTTGTCACACACAGAGTTATCCTAAGAGATGCAGAAATATTTTATATAAAGTTCACCACGTGATAGGTGTCTAAAGACTTTTCTTTCTTCATCCTTACTGCTAAATGCTTCAGTGCAATATATTGCTGTCTAAATATTTGACTTTCGTCATCTTTACTGTTATATGATTCATGTCACAGAAATAAATTTTTGCCTAAGCACATACTTATGTACATAATTGAATCAGGTCCACTCTGAGGCTTGGCTTTTGAAATAGTGCCAGTGTTTTCCATGGGACCGTATGGAAGGCCAGGCATTACATGATGTGAACAACACCCAGGGAAAATATTAATGTACATAATTGTATCAAATGGCTAAATTCACATTCTCAAATAAACCTGAACACACTTCATTTAATCTAGAAGGTTATTAAAATTATATTTTATGATTTTGTCCTTAGCTTTTTAAAAATCTGAAATACTTCAGATCAGTGTTAATGCATTAAAGCCACAGAGTTCTTGGAATCCCATGGGAGAGATGGACAGTGTTTTCCTGCTCTACAAAGCTGCCAGTACCGAACCTGCAAACATTCAGACACCTGCTTTTCTTGTAGATCTTTATTGGAAGTGCTCACACACATAAAGCATGTAAATAACACTAGGGTCTTACCTACAAGCTTTGGGCCTTAGTTGTTTGTATTTCTCTATTTAGAGGAGTGACATTAAGTATACTTGAGATATAATTTTACCAGAATGTATTGCATAGTTACATTAACTCCTGGGTGAGATTTAGGTTGTGCCCTCCCAGCAGGCCCAGGCGTGTTACCTGTAATCTTTCACGTGCACACAGGCTGTCATAGACAGAGCTCCCCTTTGCAGATCAGTCATATTTTAGGTCTCACAATTGATATATCAGTCACAGCATAAAATGCAATCCTTCCTGTAGACCAACTGTTTACCAGAGTATAACACAAACTCTCCTCCTGTGTCTCATTTCATCACACTGTTCCACGTAGCGATGTTTCAATGCGAAATGAAGTTTTTTCATGCTGTGCTTCTGAGTAGAAAAAAGACAGAAGTACATGTATGATAAATGGCAAAGGTTCCAAGAGAAACCTTGCAAAACAATACAATTTGGAAGCATTACATTTGCTTAAATAATTTAGTACATAAATGGATCTGTTAAAGTTTTATAACCAAATACTGTTTATGTGGCTTTGGGTAGAAAATCGGTTATATTTCTACTGAATCACTTAATCTTATATCTTATTTAGAAATTAGGAAATATAGTTAACCTGAGAGATATCATTGTAAAGCATTTTTGAAATCAGTAGCATTAGAGAAATATTCTTTTCTTTTAATTAACTTCATACACTAAAGTTTTTTCATAAAAATAAATGCTTTAAATTTCTCTGAGATGGAGTTAATTTTCTCCTGGTTTTACAGCAGAAGAAACTACATAGTGTAAGTAGTGAAGCTATTTGATCCCATGCATTAGGAGTGATATTTAGATCTGATATTTGTATACTAAAATATGAACTGAGTTCTCTGGGATATTTGTGTTTGCACTTTATCCATAAGGTAGTTTTTAAAATTATCAGCAATATTACTCTTGTTGTCATTAGGACTGGAGCATTCTGAAAACCAGGACTAATACTATTTGATCTCAGAAGACAGGTGGTTTGCTGAGATAACCCAAAATTAGGCACCATTTGAAGATATGAGAATGTCCATTGTCATTTCCCCATGGAATGAAATAATGGAGAATTCAACATTTGCTGACAAACCAAAGCCAAACCTCTGTCAGGACTCTTTAAAGAAAAATTATCTCCAGGGCCAAATATGAGCTGGGACGCTTAACTCCACTTTAAAAGAATGTGTAAGTGCATTTTGCATATTCAGAAATGTCCCGGTGTCTAGACTGTATAAACATTAAGTGCAGGTACATAAATCCTTGAAACGAGCACATACCCAAGCATTTCCAAGGTGAAGAACAGACTGACAGAAAAAAACTCCTGTTGATAGTGAGACTCTGCAGGGATTTTTATTTATTTTTTTTCTTATCCAGCTTGCTTTTCCTGTTAGGCATTTTTTAGCCTGTTGAAACTTTCATAACAATAAATACTGATTCCACCATTCCTGTTTGAGTATATGAGAATCGTGGTCCTTCATTCCTATTCCTAGAAATGTATCCTGCCTCACTACCCCTTCACTCAGAATTTGGGATTTATGACAATGTTTACCTTGCAGGTATTGACAACAGATTACCAACAGGCAAATCAGTTTTTTCCAGCCATGAAGCTCTGTAGCTGTGAGTTCTTGTGTGGAATATCTCTTTTTGTGTCTCGGAGCATGCTATTTTATGGTGGGAAATCTTTTGATAGGAATGTATTTTTAGGCTCTCATGTAACAACTGAGGAGTTCTAAATTCTTAACTGGGAATTTTTTATAGCTCTCAATTAAGCTTTTAAAATAAAAAGCAAAGGATATTGCGCTAAATGCTGGAGGAACTCAATGCTGTCATGAATTTTCTTAATTAAAAATCTTTTAATGTTTTCTTTTTTTATAAAGCAGTAATTCATAGTAGCTAAGTAACAGCAATGAAACACAATCTTTTGGTGACATCAAAGCTATGAAATAGTGTGAAATACCGAAAATCCTAGGTTAAAAAAAGTCTACTTTTTTTGGAGATGGTTTATAGCTTTTCCATAGTAATAGCCAGTTCAGCTTAGTATTATGGAAAGATCCAACAAACTCATAACTTTTGTTAAAAATTATTGAACAATACACACTTCTAAAGAGGAAAAAATTAAGAATTAAAATTTCAGTAAGGAATAGAAAGGTTTTTTCATGCTGGGGACCTCATTTCTCACATAATTTTGGTTTAACTTCACAGAAAGGAAACAAGTAGAAAATATTCTGAAGTCTGCAGGAGCTGTATGTACAGCCCCCATTTTGGTGATACAAAATCAAAGGAAATTGTCCAATGTCTAATTTGTTGTGATGAAGTGTTTATACAGAACTCTGAGTACAGCCCTAAAAATTGCACTGAGATGGCATTTACATCTAAAATTTCTATTGCAAATGTTGATTTTTTAAATGACCATTTTTTTCGACACCAGATGATAAACACTGATGTATTAGCAACGTAATTTAATATTTATAGTATTTGTCAAAGGTCAGAATTGTCAGACATTTTATTAACTAGGTCTTAATATTAAGTGAATGACTTGTGGACCCCATGTGAGAGCTTTTGGAGTAGTGCATGATCCGTCACATATAGAAGAAAAAAAGACAATGCAAAACATGTTTATTATGCTCACTAAAAAGCTTGAAAATCATGAATAGCCATTTATACTCAGAATTCAATATTTCAGAAATTCTTCCTGTGTAGGGACAAGACAACCAGGCCAAAACAGAAGTGGAAATTAAATGGAATGAAAGTATTACATTATTAATCATACTATTCAGAGTCCAGGCAGGAAATATCAGCATCTTAAAACTTGAAGTTATTTGTTAAAAACTATGCATGCAACCCGATATAACACATGCACAACTCAATAGATGTACACTGGTGCGCACTCCTGTCCTTTCCTTTGTTCCAGATTTTTTACAGAACTACTGGACCCAGAAAAAAAGTTCCATAATTAAACTTTCAGATATTGCACTCTTTGACTAATATTTTTTAAAATCCCAGATGTTTTTCCATCTGGATGATATTTGAAACCCAAAGATGTGCCCACCAGTACATATGTGACTACAAATGAATAATATTTACTTGGCATGATACTTTTATTTATTCATCAGCAGCAACTTCCTACATGCCCATCATAAACTGAAAATAAGGCTGGATTAGCATGCAATCTGTTTTCATTTCTTTTATTCTATCAAAGAAAATCCAGATCTCAGCAGAAAACATACTGTGACAGCATCAACTAAAGCTCAAAAATTCTGTTATTTTAATTCAATATATGCTTTGAGCCATCAGAATTTTGTGAGTTAAAGGTCTCCAAAAATTGTCAGGGTACATTGAATGATGCAGAAACCTGAGTTGAAACACCAGATCACTAATGTTAGTTGGCTAAGATTAGAGACATAGATGAGGTGACTGAAAAGCAGAGGAAGCACTGAGCTGAAAGAGAAGAAATTGTATGACACTCCTCAGAGTCCTGGAGTATGTCCTTCTGAGTGTGTTAGAGCTGCAGCCTGGTCTTGAATCCTCATCTGCTTCTATTTACTCTGGTAACAGCAAACCCCAAGAACATTATATTAATCTGCTCCTAGCAAAAAGTTTCTCCCAACTTCCACTTTTGCCATGTGTGTTTGTGGTTTTTGTCACTGAGACTAAAGGTTATTTTGGGCTGTGTGTTTGAAGGTTTTATTTTGAACACTTCAGAGGAAAGTGCAGGATGCACTCACCTGTCTGTCCTGCAGAGCACAGATCCGTCTGTCCTGCAGAGCACAAATTTCATATATGCTTTCTGTGCCCCTCATTCAACTCAGCTTGGAGGAAGCTTTCCCTCTGCTGCATCGTCTCTAGATTAAACTGATTTGGAATTAGCCACTCACACAGATCAGGTCCTCTTCACATATTAATCAATTGCAATTAGCCATCATGTGTAAACAGGTTCTTCATGGAACTAGACTAGCAGTTTTCAATGGAGTCTCTTTCCAAGGAGCAGCACTTTCTCAGGAAGTTTAAATCAATGTGATAATCCCACTGTAACTGTGCTGAGGATCTGGTGAAAACCACTACTAGCACAAAATATCCATTGGAGTCTTTAGCACACAGCTGAGCTGCCTGAATTTCTTGTACACTGTGATGGAGATGAAGTGGGTTCAGTCACAACTGTCAGTGAGAGGGGAGATTTTTGCTTGGACAGGAAAAGTGGTGTGTCTAAATATCCTACACTGAAGGCTGCTCAGGGCACTCCTTCTGGTACTTGAGCATTTCAGGGAAACTTTGATTCTCTTTAGGTCCATGGAAGCTTGCTATTGCCTTCAGCAGAATCCAGAGTTATCCCTAGGCATAAAATACTCCACAGCATTTTACCCAATTTAAAAACAGTACATACATGCCTCTGGTTCAGTCATGAAGTAATTTACACTGAATTAAACCATGAACTGTAATTATTCACTGAATATAAGTAGACAAAAGAAGCCTACATATTTCATTGCAATATTATATGTGTGCAGAAGGAAAATTATATGCCATACTAAAAGGATTGCCAGAAATAAGTTCTAATCAACAAAATAAAGAAGATTATAAATTATTCTCTTTAGCTTGAAATTTTGCTGGAAATATATCACCAGTAACAGCAAAAATGTAACACAGAGATTGCAGGCTCTAACAACTTAATAAACATTGTATTAAATCAGAGAACAGAACACAATAAAAACATTAAGCAATTAGTTCTAAAATTCTTGAAGGAGTCAACACCAGGCTTAAAATCCCCAGGTCTCTACAAGATCAAAGAAAATGGCAAGGGTCTTACTGAGAGTTGATCTCTTTCTGAGATGGTAGTGGTAGAATGAAACTTTGATGTTTTATATACTTAAAGACATAGATTAAAATATTTTAATGAAGGTAAAAATTAACTATGGAGTGGCCAACCTTAATAAAAATAGTTCAATGTACATTTCTGTGCTTGATTTGCTTACCAATGCAAGCTTATTTTAAATTGGAATTGAGTATCAAAAGATCTGAAGTGAATGAACACACAATTATCTTCTTTTATTTTAATTTGGTCTTGTTGATCCTCTAGGCTCTTTTAAAATCACAATGACATAGATTAAAAAAAAAATCTAAGGTTGTGACCTTTTATGCATCTATGAAATAAATGTAGAGTTCATAGCTGGGAACATGATCGTTTTGGTTGATATAAATTGAAGCTGACAAGGGGACAGGCTCTGAGGGAGTAAAACCCACTCTTCTGTGAAAGCCAAGACCAATAAGTATATTTCTGTATTAAAAATGACATATTTTTATAAATATCAATATCGATTGACCATGGCCTCAAACTGTGCAAACCAAACCTGGGTAAATGGTCTAAAAATGGTATGACTAATTAGTTTACTACCTTTTCAAATTAGCAAAAATATAAGAATTCTTATGCATAAAGTGGAGTACCTCATTTTAGAACCCTAGAGCGGGTGCTGACCAGTAGCACTGGTTGTTCACATGGAATAGTACATGGTCATTAAAAACCACAGCCTGAATCTTCAGAAAAGAAAAAAATTAAAAATTACTGAGAGGCAACAGAAATCACTAAAGCAATACACAAGGTGAGGAAAAAAATAGTCACTTTTGCTTTTCAAAGAATCCAACTTCCTTCTCTTAAATTCCTTCCTGCAGCAAAATGCATTGGTCAGGAGGGGTGATGTGGGGCCTTTCCAGAGCAGCATGTGAGACCTGTGCTTGCAGCTCATTCTGAGGGTTCATTTTCTCTCAGAGCTCGAGGTCAAATTCATTTAACCTGGGGGTTGCCTTGCTCCAGGCCCTTCCTCTGTGCTGGGTCCTCTTGGCCACCCCTGTGTGGAGCCAGACATCTCCCCAGGGGTGCCCTCTCTGTGGATGAGCACACAGGTCTGTAACTCTTTGGGGCAGGAACCCAAGGAGCTTTTCCTTGTGCAGTGGTTTCCATAGGAGCAGTAAGAGCCATATCCTCATAAAATGCAGCACTGGAGATGGTCAAGGAAATAGTCGCAGCATGACAGAGAGAGATTACAACTTCATTTTCGGTCCCATCCAAAATTAACATGAAATGATATTGCCAAGCAAAACAGCCTCAGCACTTAATTTGGGGCATTAGTGATGCCATTATAAAATATGAGCTGCTGATTCTCACCCTGCCTCAGAAGCTTTTTATGCTTCCCAGATCAGCTTGCTTGGTGAATTAATCAGATGAAAAAGGCTCAGTTCGCCTGCATGAGAAACTGAAAGGATTGTCTGATGGCTTATGAAGCTATGTGATTTGTTTCATGGTGTGGAGACACTGAAAGAGAATTTTTATTAAAAAAAGAGGTCTTGGAACACAGTCCTGCATGTGGTCAGCTCAGTGGGGTATTATTTGAAGCAGAATGTGAACAAGTAGAATTGAAATGGAGGGATCTTTGAAGAGTAATGAAAAAGGGGATTCAGTTGCCAATAAAACAACTGTTTGGGATACTGAAGGGAGATTCCTCAATCATTTAAAATCATCCTGCTCAAGAAATTGATTGTATTTTTTTCTTAGGGAATGAGGGGAATAAAAGGTAGATGAACTCTTCAACAACCTAAAGCAAATTTCACAACTTCCTGGAGAATTTGTATGTGGTCATAATTTTCTCACAGCAACTGTCTTCAGGAGCAATTTCTTTCTTTGTTGCCTACTTATACTTTAGCAATCTTGGTTTCAAATCTGCTGCAGGCCTTTACTGTCTTTCCTGGTTTCCAGAGGAGGGATAAGGATGTCATGGCACAATGCCTGAAGTAATGAATGTTGCTCAAAAATATGCCTTAAACTACACAAATTAGAAAAGATAACCCTTGCCCTCTTAACTCTAGAGCAGGAGAAAGGCCCTGCAAGGTATTAAAAGTAGTGTGAATACAGCTTTTCTCCTCAAATTCTGTGTAGTTTTAAGATGAGGATCTCAGCACCTAGAGGCACCTCCTGTTCCCTCATGTGGGTTCTGCTTGCTTCTTATTTTTCCTTTTTCTCTGTCTTTTAAGAGAGGGAGTTGAACTCCCTCACATAATACCTGGGTTGAGTACTCAGACTAAACTGTCACACTGATTAATGGAAATACTTAATCCACAGAAAAATTGCCTCGTTACTTGTATTGTAAATATGTAAAAACATATTTACATGTTACATGTAAATATACATGTAAAATATTTCAATTTCTACACAGGTATTCTATATAGAAATTAAATATGTGTGTATATATAAATTAAGTGATATAAATTTAAATTCTGGTTATTATTTGGAAATAACTATTGTCATATAAAAATGAAATATTTTTGGTATGTAGGAAAGGTATAGCTTTCTAGAATTCTCAGAACTCAGAATTTTTCTTACACTGGACTGGTGAAAAAGCTGAATTTAGAATCCTTATTAAACAATCAAACAAAAAAGTAGAGTACAAAAGTTTCTGTAGAGTTTTTGGAAATATTTTATTTTGTTTTCAACTTTCTTCGGTCTAATTATTTATAAATTTTTAAAATGCAAAATTGCTTGGACTTTGTTTCTTTTCTCCTCCTATTTTGCCCAATTCCTTAATTTGACATATCAAAAAAGAACTTTTTTGGCATCTATGCTAAAATGGTTTGGGATAAAAGATTTATGCTCTTGTTTCACAAGCAGTTTTGGTTATTAGAAATAACAGTTCTCTGGAGACAAACCCAAGCAGCATTGGAGAGCTTCACAGAATTGCCTCAAATCACCATGACAGCAGATCACTGAGAAGCTGTGGAATTGTACCTGACTCTGTCCTTCCCCTAGAACATTCTCAAGCAAATGGCAGGGCTCCCTTGTCAGTCTTCACTGGTAATTATTTTAAATGCATGAAGAGAGAGGAGAAGTGAAGTTTGGATGACAGGTTTCTACATCAGTCCTGACCCTTCATCTTTCTTCTAGACATCTCTGAGGGCTTTAGCTTTATTTCCTGGATTACACTATGGCAATATGATACCTCTGCAAGTCATGCTCCTCTGGAGATGTGTGGTCAGTAATTAACAATGCATAACAATGCACAGTAATTTACTGCGAGACAAAGTTAAGATGAGCGCCTCATTCAATTAAAACTTGGCAAGGCAATGCAATTATCCACTCTGGAGTTTTGCCAGGATGCAGTAGTCTGTACCTTATCACCTGAAAAAAAGTGATGTGTGATGTATAATCAGTATAAACCTCTAAAAACTCTTGGGTTTTAATTAATTTTTTTAAAGCCAAATTTGGAAGGTATTGAAACCACACAGCTTAGAGGGCTCTAATTAAAACCAATTTCTTTTTCCTAACCTCACCAGTAATTTCAGGGAATGTTGCCCTTAGATAAAATTAATTCAAACCCACTGTCTAAAAGTTAATCCAAATCTACTGTCTGCTTGTCTAATTGTACACCTACTGACTCAGGTGTAACACCCAATATGCCTTGATATGAGGCTATTTCCATGAACAGTACAGGTTCTGCCAGGACATCATATTGCCTCATTTTATACTCATGTGCTCCTCTGTCTGACCAGCCAAAATCCCATTGCAATGAGCAGGAATTCACTTGAGTAAAGACTCCAGTCCTCCTGGGCTACCTGATAAAAACTGATCACCCAAGGGAGACACTCAGTCCATATTTACAAATGATTTCTGTCTTCCCCCCACTTTTGGGAAATTCATTTGGGAACATTCATTGTCAAGAATTTTAACTTTTCTACTTGCTGCTGTTCCCTGTGAATTGCCCTTGAACTTATTTAATGTTGAGAGAGTAACACTTTTATCTCATTCCTGGATGCAGCTGCCTTAGGGATTGAAGTCCACCTATATTCTACCTGAAGCAACAGCTGGGATTCGCACATCTACTTTTTCCTTTTCAAAGGCTTTTGGGTGAAATTTCAAAGCAGGGATCAATCTTTGCATAACTCTTATGATTTCTTGATGAATCATATGTTCTACTCCCTGGTTCAATAGTTTGAAACACATGATCACAAAAAAGAGAAAACCTTACATTAAATAAATGTTTATTAACATGGCCTGGTGAAACACAAATCTACCCCAGGAAGGGAATTATGCAGCTAATGCTTGTGATTTGTTTCTGCAGGTTGAAAGCTAGAATTCATGGTATCTAGATATTGTCCAGACTAAAAATTCTTTGGCAAAAGTGTGCAAAACTAAAAAGCAGTGAAATATAAATTTAATGCTAATAAATGGAAGTTCCAGTGTAAGATCCAATGTGGTGCCTTAGGTTGGCCTGCCTGGTATCTCACAAGAGTATGTATAATGGGGTTAGAGGGTGAAAAAGCAATTAAGGGAGCAGAGACACAAGAGGAGGCTGAAATACATTCAAGAGAGATTTTAGTGTAAGTGCAACCATGAGAAAACCCAACTCAAAGGATGGTCAGAGAGCTGCTGAGCTTACATAGGTCTAACATAAAATCTGCTTTATCCATTTGAATAACAGGCTTTAATCCTTCCCTCTGTAGCATCCAAACTGGGTAGTGAGCAGATTTTTGAGGCCAGGCTGCGATCTCTGATATTTCTTACTGGCAGCAGTGAGGGTCAGAACCTGTGTAGAACATCCTAGACAAAAAAAATATTTCAAAGGGGCTAATGCTATTACATCCCTTAGCTAGTAGCCAAAAGAGACATGAGTGCCAGTTCCAGAAATTATTAACTTCATTTTGCATGGGTCTTCCAGTGGTCAGTGGGTGCTCCCAGGGTCTAGAAGGGCCAACAATGAGCTGCCCATTTCTCATCTGTAAGGATAAGACCTACAGTGGCAGTAGCTCTGCACAGACTTTTATTGCCTTCTGGTCCAGTATAGACAGAAAAGGAGTATCTAGGTTATGGATGACTGAATTATGTGGAAACCAATGGAATTGTAGTAGCTATGGCAAATTATATACTGCAGTATTAAACTCCTTGGAGAACAGTTGTTGTAAGAGAGGGAATGGCAGTTATCAATAATAATGCAAGGCAATACCAGCCCCAAATTCTTGGGAAGTGTAAATTAATAGTTAATTTATATTGCTTTATACCAGCTAAATATACCAGCTCTGTATAACAAGAATGGGTGAAGGATCTGCATTTTTTTAACTTACTCAAAAAAAAAAAAAAGAATAAAAGACTAGAATCTCCCTCTAAGAAACTACAAAGAAAAAATTATCTGTGACCTTCCAGAGGATGTTGGGTAACTCGATCAATGAGAGAATAAGAAGAAATGGGTTATGACCTCAGCAAAGGAAATGAGCCCTGGTGGAAGCTTTCTCTAAAGCTCACTAATACTCAGGGAGTTTGAGAAACCTGATATCAAAACAGATGAAAGTTTTGATGCTATAGAAAGATACAGTGAATATTTTATGCCACAGAAGAAGCTGAAAACCGATTTTAGCAGGCAGAGTTGATGATTCCACACAGCTCTATTTATGTCCAGATCTGCCTTTGGATCAGATCTCAACTTATCATATCACCCTAAATCCCTAGGGAAAATGTGTCTTATTTACCTCAATATTTCTTGGAAACCTTTTATTCCGTGAAGATAATTGTTTATCAGTAGCCAAATAGAGTGCTGGGGAAAAAAACTGAGCTAGATAATAGAGAATTGTAACAAATAAGTGTATTACACACACAATTTCTACTAAAATTTTCTGAAATTTTGAAAAAAATACTGCACATAATTCATAACAGCTTTGTCTTGTAAACTGGCTCTTCCTCTGCAGATGACAGTTAGTTTCATTAATCTTGGCAGTATTAAGGGCCAATATTTTAAAACAAATTAATGTTCTGGAACACTGTCTTCCACAAGTTTTACATAAACAGACCTTCTTTCAGTAGGATTCCTCTTTCCACTCTTTCCACTCTTTAGTTCCACTAAAGTATTTTAAAGAAGGGAGAGGAGGAGAAGCCCAGTCTTAACTTTGCCATGGCTTCTCCAAGCAAAGAAATACCCTCCTCTTTATTATCTTTCTTTCAAATAAAGAGGTATGAAAGGCAAGTCATTAAAACATTTTCCTTCATTTTTCTCTGAACTAAGTAAATTAGGGGAGAAATGGTGAGAAATTGAAATAATTGTCTTAAATAAAGATCTGAAATTTCATTTGTTTCCTTTCCCAGGAACTTATACACTTCCATTCAGATACAGTGTCCAGACTATGCCTCCTTCACAGTTTGCAATAACACATAAAACTGTTTGTTTGATGTCTTGATCACAAACAGAGGCTACCTGTGCACAAGGTAGCAATCAGTTAGGAACCCAGTAACAAAGCAGTGCCATCACATTTTGTGGTCAGGGGCATTAAAAAGCCAGCATTTCATTTATTTTCTTCCCATGTGGCTTTTGTTAGATAAAATTACTGATTCAACCAGAGCCTGTGTAGTTAAGAGCCAAATAGTGGAGCTAACTCACAGGAGGCGTAGGTCATGCTGAGGGTGAATGGACAAATAGGAGATAATCTGAGCTTCAGGAACAGTAAATTATTCCCTTTCCACACTACCTATGGTGACCCAGGACAGGTCTAGCAGCTGATGATGTAAGTTTCTCTCAGAAGGAAATTTTTCCATGCACTGTTGAAGTTGAAAGCCTCTGGCCATGATTTAAGCCTGTAAAATGAAATGGAAGAGCTCATCCATAAAGGGGAGGGGGCTGCACAGCTTTGATTCTCTCACTCTTATATCTGCAAAGTGGAACCACATTAGCTCTGCTGTCTGGGCCTTCGACTCCTCTAAAGACTTGTGCGTCAGGATTTGTTGCACAGTGTGACAACCAGACATCAAACCAGCATACTTGTTTGTCAGTGAGCTGATATTAATTAAACTTGTTCAATTTACAGTAATAAAATAAAATAAATTTTTCCAAGTGCCACAGTTTTAAACACAGTCTAGCATCTGAAAAACATCTTGTTTGTTTTGGACTCACATATCCCCACCACAGAGCTGGAATTTTGCTAACAGCTCCTGATACATGAGCCAGAAGGAAGTGGAACTCACTCTGCCTACACTGCTTTGTGTTTTTCTAGTGCTAGCAAATTATTAAGATATGTGTGCCAGCAAGTCAAGTGACGTTAAACCCTCACCTGGGGCAAAGGAACAAAAAGATGCCTTATTTCACAGTCTTCTTCCTGATCAGAACCGTGGTTCCAGGCAAAGTTTCTATTTTATATAACATTTAATATCTTGGTTGTTGCCAACTGCAATGGGGTGAAACATTGTATACCAACTGTCAGCCTCATGTGAACATTTAAAAAACAGATGCTAAATCTTTGAAGTCATTGTTAAGTTTAATGGCTTCAGAAAATCATTACTCAAATCCATTCCCTAAGGTCTTTTTGTCAAGTTCCTGAGGACCTAAACTTAAAACTAAAGAGCCCTCCAAGAATTTATCTGGCATTTAAGCAGATTTTCTGCTAAAGTTTTTCTATGGAATTAGAATCTGATGATTCCTAGAAACTGAAATGCTAAATCCTATCAGGGTATTCTGAACACTCATGGAATGGTCTCCAGGTTGCCTGCATAAAAATGCCAGTTGCTGTGTTTTGCATTTTGTGGGCATTCCCTCTAGACTATAGCAAAAGCACAATGTGGTAACATGAAGTTAAAAACTATGTGGTGGCCTGAGTCTGGATAATGCTGAAGCTGTAGTGCCAGCAGAACAAAATAGAAAAAAAAAAGATTAAAAAAAAAAAAGAAAGGAAAAAAAAAAAAGAAAGAAAAGGTAGTCTGAAATGATTGATCAGTGGCTACTAATGGCATTTTCATCAATACCCAGCTGATTTTCCTGTTGCTCTTTCTTACATATTTATACTATTCACAGTCTGGCAAAAATTTACAAAGAAGTATCCAAGTGATAGTTTCACAGCAGGTGCTGGATCAAACAGGTCTTGTTCTGTGCCCCCTTGGGAGGCCTGCATGGATCACAGGAATCCTGATACTGCCCTTCAGATGACCTGTGGTAAAACTGCGGAAGATATGCTCAGTTTCTTCCAATGAATAAACAAAGTGTACATGAAATATTTGTATAACTATGAATAGGGGGTTTATTTTTCTATATATACTGCTTGCCTGTGTAGTTGATTGAAAATGGCATGAAGTAAATCTTGCCTAATAGATACTTATATAAGATTTTTATTTAAATGTCCAGCAGTGTAAATGTCAACATTTGTACTTTGATTGTTGTATGAATATACCGGTTTCAACCGGATAGGGAGGAAAAAAAATGCAAGAGTATACGTGGGCTTTACAAGGAAAAATATATAGCAGGCTTATAAAACACAGTTTGAGAAAGTCTTATAAGCTTTGAAGGCCAAGACCAAAAAGTGTTCTGTAGATTTTGGACCTCATCCACTGCTCTTAGCTCCAAGCTGCAACTTGGAAACTAAGAGAGGCTTTTTGTAATGTATTCATGTCATATTTAGGCAAAGCCAAATTATTTCTCATTGGAGCTGAGGTTTATTGCAGCTGGATTATGATTTTTTGACTGTGCAAACATTGAGATTGAGGTGTCTGTCCTTTCCAGAGTCATTTAAATCTTTGCCATGAATTACAAGAATCAGAAATCTGGAGGTGGACTCAGGAGAAACACAGAATACTGAACATGCAGCAGACTGCATAGGGCAAACTGGAGCACAGCTCACAGAGAACTGTGAGAGCAGAACGCCTGAGCCTTGCAAGAAACAATGTTGGAAAATCGTAAAATGCATCACTAATCTATTTTCATGACAAAAAAGAGTGAAAAACATTCGAAATACTGTTGCAGTGAGCCATTACTATTAAAATGCTAAGTATGCTGCCACATATGCACTTCTGCAGTAAGCACTTTTTGTTTGCTCCAAGCTGAAGTGTAGCCATCCCAGTTTTGAGTAAAGGTGGTGCAAGTTATCATGCGAAGCCCTGGTTTTCCTCCCCCAAAGCTGGCACCATTTCTGGCACAGTCTGAGGGGCCCACAGGTAGTGTTAAACAACTGCACTGTATTACCAACAACTCAGAACAGGTTTTTTCTCAGAAATGCAACAAAATTAATCAGACTCCCTTAATTTATCCTGATTATGCTCAGACACCTCATCTAGGTAATTAAATCAGGCTCTGCTCTGCAGTCAGACTTGCCCTGTGGAGCTCTGTACCCCCTTACATCAGCTATGAAGTGAGGAACTGCAGGTGTTCTCCTAACTGAGGTGTGCTGAGCCTGAGCCAGGGCCAGCAGAAACATGAGGACTGGACTGATTTACAACCAAAACCAACTGAAGTGTGGCAAATAAACTTCTGTTGAACTCAAATTCCTTTTATTTGATATGAAGACATATTTCTATTTGTTTATATTTTTAAAATGATGATTTAGTAAAACTTTTAAAAAACCCCAAACCCTCCAAAAACTTTAGTGTCTCATTTTCCAAGCAAAGGCAAGGTAGAGCTGAGCCTGCAAGTTGACTGGAGTTAGCAGAGTTAGCTGCAAAATCCCCTGTGTTACATGAGTAGTTCATACACAACATATGATGCTGATCTGAAGTACTGGCTGTTAGCTGTATTATTTCCACATGGAAAAGTATTATTATTTTTTTTTCTGTTGTATCCAGAAAATTTCTCTTTCCTTTGAGCCATATTTTCTTCTCCCTGCCCCCCTCAGGTTTTATTTATCAAGAACACTTTTAATAAATGGCAAAAAAAGAAGGGAAAAACCAATCTTTCTTATGGTTCAGTTTTCTGTAAGTCTAAAACGGATACACACAGCTAAAACAATCAGAAAGAAATAACCTGTTTTTATTTAATGAATTACATTTCTTTGCCTGACAGCTGATTGTGATTGTGATCAGTGTATTAATTATTCAGATTTATTAGTTTTACTGAGATTCAGCACTGGATTTTCTTGGCTGTTCGCCACAGAACACATCTGATTTCATGTCTCCATTTGCACTTTTGAGACCCCAGTGTTGCTGTTACAAGGTAAATTGAGACCTTCTAAGGATGTTCAAACTTAAATCAACTCCTAGTATTAAGCAGAGATTAGAAATGTAGCCCAATTATCTTGATTATTTTAAACAAAATAAGGCAAATCCCAAGATGAACACTTTCACTCTGTCAAAGTTTTCTTGACAGTAAACAACAACTTAAGAAATGATTCCCTGTCTTGTCATGGAGAAAAATAATATTTCTTTTGAACCTACCATTTTCTGATCATCTTGTTTGTAGAGAATGTCCACACCCATAGTTCTTGTCTTCTAAGACAAGAGCTCTTAAACAAGCTGCTCTTCCTCTGATGATCTCTCTTTCAGTGGCGCTGCTCTCCCTGGGCTGCTTGTATTGATGAAGAGCCAGAGTTGGAGGGAGATACACAACAGGACAAAGAATTGTTCTGTGGAATCTGGCTAATAAATCTGGCCAATGCCAAGCCTGAAAGTAGCAGGATTTGGCTTCAAAAGGAGCAATTCTACTGAAACCCTATTCTAAATTCTCAGAGTTTTCATATGGAGAAAAGTTAATAAATGGCAATAAAAGCAATGAAATAACTTGCTTTAATTTCCTCACGTTACTGAACAATGTTTCCTTTGGGCAGTAGTTATTGCTTGAATCCACAAAGTTATTTTCAGAGCACTGGACGCAAACGCCAACAATGAAATAATAAAACTGAACACTGTGAACACCTTGCTAACCATCTGTAAACCAATTTTCAAAGAGAAAATCACATCAGTAGAATATTTGACCCATACAGGATTTTGCAGATGTTTTCCTATAGCCTTTAGGATCTACCTCATTTCAAGGTCTATATAGTAGAAACAAATTGTGCATTTACACAGAGAAAGTCTAACTGAATTCCCATAGGAACCTTCAAAGCCTTTTATGTTTGACCAGGCACTGTGTTCTGCTACTTTGGCAAAGAGGTATTAGCAGTGACTTGTTAATAGTAATGGAGCCATGCCTTCTCCATATGGGTTCCAACACTTCAAGCTGTATCACCTGTCCATATTTAAAAGCTCCACCTTAAAAAGATGATAAACGAGACCAACTTGACCTGGCCTTAAATCAAGGCATGGATTAAAAAATTTCTTTCAGCTTGATTGGGGTTTTATTGAGGAAACCTGCTAAGTAAAAGCTGTTCAGTCACAGTGCTTAAGTATCAAAAAAGTGCATGGCATTTGAAAAAACATTGCCAATGTGCCAGTCAGACCCCGAGTTACCAAGCAGACAGAGACCTGCTGCACAGGACAGACAGTGGTGAACCTTTTCTGGATTCCCTCTTTCAGAGGAATTCATATTCTGGATTCACATGTTTCAGCATGTGCATCTCTGAAACTTGCAAACTCTTAAAACTGTATGCTCCTTTTCTAGAGCAAAGATGTCAGAGTCTTTGTGTGTGTGTTTTTATGTATATGTAAGCAGAGAGGGGATTTTATCATTAATTTGTGACCCTACCCCACAGTAATATTAAACATAAGCAGCCTTTTAGGAAGAGCAGATAAATGAAAGGCACCAAATGTAGCTTTAAGGTGAAAAATCCATCAGGCAATGTAAATGAAGTTTCAGTCTTTCATTTATTAATTACTGTTCTATAATTCTCTCTTTTAAGATGCTAAGTTACTTGGCAGACTTCCATTGCAGGCTTATGGTAACCCGTTTTTAGATGTTCTAGACCACTTTTAGATGTTCTACACCACTTTGGGTCAATGCTGCAGAGTTTGTGCCTGCCTCTGACAAAGGGTTGAAAGGAGAGTTTAAAAACCCTAAACAGCAGTGATGAATATTAATGTGCTAATGTGCCTGCAGAGATGTTTTCATTCAGTTTTTGGCTCTGTCTTGGTATGTGAGGGTTTATCACACATACAGCATGTCTTTTTAATTGCCACGAGGTTTTTGTCTTAATGATACCTTCTGCTGTCTAATGAGTTTATTCTTTCACACATTATTATTACACATGTTCAGTGCAAACAATCTGTATTGCTATTTTAATAAAAATAACAACAAAAGAAGAGCAAAGTCCGGGCTCGGGGAGCACACAGCATGTCACTCTGTACAGCTGGTCTAATCTGATGCTCAGCATTGCCATGGCAACAACACCAGAGGAGAGCAAGGGGTGGCTGGAGCCTCCTCCTCCTGTTGATCACAACCAATGACTGCTAACACAGAACCAGCACTTACAGGATGTGATTTCCACCACTTTTTTTGCAAAAAAAATAAGACCCCGGACTTTATCCCTTTTTAATATTTTGAAATTCAGTGTAAGTGGAGTCAGCACAAAACTGTTCATCATAACAAAATTTTTTTAGAAAGTTTTTTCATTGTTCAGATTTGTACTTTTTAATCATTCATTAAAGAAACTGTAATTTTTATGATTTATGTTAATGATTTCACTAGCAAAAGATTTATTTTGTTAAACATAAAAACAAGTCCAGGCAAGAAACTACTGGAAGGGAGCAAGAAAGATTTTGCAAGAGACCATGATCATTCTCAATCTTCAAAGTCGCAATTACTTCAACATTATAAAATATTTTTCTGATAAACTATAATTAGAATCTAAACTGCCTTTAATATTTTCTCTCAGAATTTAATTTTTCGTTATAAGACTATTAATTAAGAAAATTAAAATTTATCATAGATTTCTGCCTTATCTTTAAAGATTTGGAGTATTTTGCCAGTTGTCTTATTATTTGTTGCTCTCATTAATGCACCACTATTAATAAAAGGTTTTTATTAATCCATCAAAAATTTTGAGGTGAATACTATCAAGAAAAAACCCCAACAACTTGCTGGTAGGCACACAGTTTGTGGTGATTGGGGTGGGGCTGGGCTGAGCCCCATCCCCAGTTGGTTTCAGCTGTGAGCAGCGCTGACAGCAATGAGCCATGGAGTGCCCAGGGGCACTGCCCAACCACCAAAGGGAGCAGAGGGCACACAGGTGCAGGGCACCAACAGGAGGGGATAAAAGGCTGGGCTAAAGAACAAGAAGGGCAGTTGCTTGCAGCCTTCTGAAGTGACCTGATGTTACTCTGTGTGGGCTGAAGCTTTCTGAGGTTGTATGGTGATACTCTGTGTTTTGTGGCCCTCTCATCTGTGATATGTGCTGCTGAATGGAAAACATTTCCAGTGATCTGGGGACATGAAGATGAGCAATTTGCATTGAGTTATAAAGTGGAAAACATATTTCATGAACTGAGAGCCTTCTCTGGTGAGATGGGTGGTTTGGTGGATGGGGGGAGAGGAGTCAATCCTGTGTGTTTGGAATTCAGCAAGGCTTTTGTCACTGCTTCCCACGTTGTTCTCATGTGTCCCATGTTGTATGGGCTTGGAAATGGGATAGGGGTGGATGGAAATCTCAGGAGCTCAGCAGCACTGCAATGCCCAGCTGATGGCCCACAGTGTACCCCTCTGCTTAGTGCTGAGATAGGCAGTGCTCAGCACTAGTGACCTGGATGATGGGACAGTGCACCTTCAGCAGGTCTGAGGGTGATACAGAGCAGAGTGGTCGATAAACCAGATGGCTGTGCTGCTCTTTCCCAGGGCTTCAACAGACTGAAGAAATGAACTGACAGGAATCTCAGGGAGATAACAAAGAGAAATGCAAAGTTCTGCCCCTGTGAAGGAATCAGTGCACTAGCACAGTCCGAGCAGCTGGAAAGAGAAGGGCCTAGAGTTCCTGGTGGGCACCAAATTGGTCATCAGTCAATAATGCATTGGAAAGGGTGTTGCCAGGGGAGGGAAGGAGGTGATTCTTCCTCTCTGATTAGTACTGATGAGGCCACATCTTGGGTGCTGTCTCCAGTCTTGGGTTCCCCTATTCAGAGTAGTGTCAAGAACTGAAAAAGTATTCAATCTTTAAAAGGATGGTATTGTGTCAAAGTGACTTAATTGTTTAATTTTGGGCAATGCAAACAACGTTAGTTGAAAAGGAAAATGATTAATGGGTGCTCATTTGTGCCAGTCATTGAAAATATCTTCCCACAATCATTTTCATTCCAAAATCCAAAGATTTAGATGTCCACTTCATGCCACTTAAATGTCACCACTTAAAGTAATCACAGCAAAGATTCCATCAAATGTCCTCAAACTGTGGAGCATCATTTAGCCCTGCTGTGCTATGAATATTACCTGGCAATGAAAAGATAGAACTTGTGACCTAAAGATTGACCCATCTGCTATTTATTTAGCCCTGGAAAAAAGTAATTCTATATCAGAAAAAAAAAAAAACAAAACAACAAAAAAAGGAAAGAAAATTGCAGTTTGAAACTGTACTACTGATAGGGTGATTTAATTTTCTAAGTATATTGAGTTTGCTTATGATCAGGGACTCAGCTTTGTGTTTGTAAACTAATATTGAAATATAACTGAAGGTGCAAGTAAATCAAGCTTCTTTACTGTTTAGTGAATCCCATCTGTACCTTTGTGAGCTGAAAATGTAAAAAAAGTCTGATTGTGAATATCAGAAAAAAAAACTCTGTAAGTTATTAAATTTACGGTGATCACCTTCTATCTGCGTAATGGAATTTTCTGGAGATGCTTGGCAAGTGAAAGATTTCAGAGCTGTTAAATTCCTCATATATCAGCTGGAGGTCATGGCTGACAAGCCATGTTCCCTCCTTACGTAACAGTGTCCAGAAGTGAAACATTTCATGCTGATCTGCATTCTGTTAGGGAAGGTCAACCAAGGCAAAGCCAGTTCCCAGATTCCTGGACAGGAAAGTCTCTTTGCCTCTCTATCGCTAAGCCTTCAGAAATTCTGTTGTGTTTGGTGTCCTGGCCCAAACCACTTTTGGTTTAACAAACTTGGTCTCCTGCTTGTTTCAATTATGAAACACACCTTTGAATCTCCTAAAAGGTGAAGTACTATTTTAAAAGTTTTTGGAATTTGTCTGTATAAGGATTTTCAAGTCTTTATCCTTCTTCCCTCTCTTGTAATGGGACACGTAGCTCTTGATATGAAGAAATCCCTAGGACACCCAGCTTTTCATGATGTCTGGCAAACCTCCAAAATATTTCAGCTTCTTTACAACAAGAAATAAGCTTTCTGATGAAACCCATCTTTTTGGATGTAGAGAGCAGTTTATGTGGCAAAAATCTGCTCTTCCCTCCAAGACAGGAAATACAGAAATATACTCTTCCCTCCAAGACAGATTAGTTCCATGGTTATGACTTCCAGTTTTATTATTAATAAGGCATGATGTTGATCATCTTCTTGTCTCTTATTTAAACAAGATGGCCATACAGTTCTTTCTAGTACAGCTTTGTGCTCTTTTTTATTACATAGAATCTGTTTCCTGAGTACTTATTTCTTTAAATACCCAAGTGCTGCATTAGATTTCAAGCTGCCATCTAATATCATTCCTTGGGAGAATTCTTGCAAGAGTTCTATGCCATTGTATCACCTGAAAGAAATAACAGAAAGATCCAGGACTGAAAAAACCCATCTCTCCAAATGACCACATATCTGATAACACAGATGTCTTTAAATGATGTTTGGAAATTGAATTAATTTAATTTTTCTCTAGAATTAGAAGGGATCCATTTTTGCCTGTAAGGCACAACCCAGGGTAACTTGAAGTTCAAAATACAATGCCACAGCAGGAACAAATGACAGTGTGTCTGGATTTGGAGGCATGCAGATGAAAGCTATCATTTTTACCATTTGAGCAATGATGTTGGGTCTGTAGAGCTTTGGACTTTAATGATCCAGATGATTGTCTGGATTCTGTTTCAACACAGTCTGGAAATGCGGAGAAGGTCTCAAACTCCAAACTCCCAGTCATGGATATTACTGCAGAACTGTTACTTCCCTGGGTTTGTGATGTGTGTGAGATGATGGAGAAGAGTATAGAGATTTATTTTTCCTTGTAGTCTCTACTTATCTGTATTAGATCAATCTCACTGTGCTCATGTTGTAGCTCAGTGGTTATAACTGTAAGTAGTTAGAGACTCTATTAAGCAATTTCAAGTAGTTGCTTAGGTTTTATATTCAAATTTAATCTACTATAACTATTCTAATAATTTATTTTCTTGTGTAATCAAAGTGCTTCTCCCCACCTCGTAAATTCCAGTATGCTGCATTTAGCATGTCAGCATCTCTGAGACTCAGGTGACGTGTATGGATAAACTGCATGGCTTGGTTACTCTTGTACTTGACACAGTGCACAGATGAGAGTCCACACTTGAGTTGCCACTTACACAGGATTATCATTCAGTTCAGACTCAAAGTATCCTAAGCCTCTTTCTGAAGGTCAAATCTGTTTTTCCTTTGTGATATGTCAGAAAGATTTAACAGCATCTGTGTCCAAAGGGGAGTTTCTTGCAAAAACAGGCCTGAATTTACTTCCAATTGTTTCTGTCTGAAATTCAAATAATTTCTCAACTTCTCTTAGGAAGCATACGGTTCCAGTGTGGGGTAATTGTTTTCCATCTGGACACTGTCTGGTGGTGGTATTTGCTGTAGCTATAAGTAAATAAATGAAAGAGTCAAATAAATGAAGACATCTGTAAATAATTTATTTGCTGATTGATGGCTGGTAAATAAACTCTAGCTTCTTTCTTTGGTTAGATTCACAATCAAAATTGTAGAGTGAGATATACACCAGCTTACTAGAAGTTTGAAGTTCAAAGGTAGGCTATGAGAAAACCTCTAGAGATTCCCAGAAACACCAAAGAAGTGGTAGACAAATTCCAGTTAATGCTGCCTCTGACCTCAGCAAGCCCCTCGCTGGAACACTTTAAAGCATGCTAAAGCCTTTCTTGAAATCCTGCCCTGGATTGTCTACCTGCCCTCTGTTTTGATCAGCTCTCTGTAGCCAGTCTTTCAAGGAGAAGAGTGATATGGCAACCTAGAAGAAGTTCACTTTAAAAACTGATGATTCTGTCAAGGACAGAGAGGAGTAAATAAAGCAGAAAAGGAAGAGGGCATGAAAAATTAGTGTTGTTGTGGCTCTGTGGAGACTTACAAGGCTCGACTCAGTGTTTGTACTTTTTCAAGGCAATATTTTTCTTTCCCTATTTTGTCCATGTGAATGTTCAGTAATGCAAAAATTATCATATGAACATTCTTATTAGCCTTATTGATATGTGCTTTCATACTAAGTGGAATGTTTCTGCTCATGAATATGTTGATCTATGTGTTGCTAAGGTTCATTAGAAGAGGGGAGCACAGTCAGAACGCTGTGAATGGGCAGCCTTGTATCCAAGTACTTCAAACCCATCTTTGGAACACTTGCAATGAAGTAGCAAAAATGCCTGTGAAATATGACTTTTTAGCTTGAGCATTTGTGCACCTACTGGACTGAATTTCAAACAGGACTCATTCAGATGTCAGACTCTTCCAATTAAAAACTGTGCTTTGCTAGCTAGTTAGTTCATTATTACACACTTTATGGTGTGGGCTGCAAATTAGCTACTCAAAGTCCACAGTTCAAAGGATTTGCAGGCCTAGAATTATTCACTGAACAAGATTGTGAATAATTTCAAATAATGAATAAATTCAATATACTTTTTGTTCTGTCCGTGCATAGCTTCTGAAGACGGAGAGAATAAAAAGGGGAAATCAATCAGATAAATTATTCATCGAGAATTATTTGTTCAGCTCTAATGCTTATGTACTTAGACAATATTTTCATTGGAACAGACTCTGAAGAGCTCTTCAGCCTGCATATATCTCAGCTACAAGTCATCTGTAAAAAGTATTGAGGTTCTTGTTAAATGCAGATGCCTAGACCTAGCTGTAGACAGAAGGATTTATCTGACTTCATCTCCAAGTTCTTGACAAAGTTCAGGTACTTCAGGAATTATTTACCAGGAGTTGTTTTTGTGAAAGTAGTTCTTTGTCATTGTCTGTATTTAGAAATAGTTGTAAGTGATCATCCCAGTTCTACTTGCTGCTGTTACTGTCTGATTTGGCTGTTTCCAGTACAGTGCGGCCACTTGGATGTTTTCTTTCAGGAATTGAACCTTTTCATTGTGCAGTTAAAGAAAAATATCAATGTAAAATATAATCCTATTGGAAGAACTACCTTTCTCTACTAATTGTTATTATTTTAAAGGAAGCTAGGATCAAGGAACTCAGTGAGAGATGCAGCTCAAATTAATATGCTAAGCATCAAATACAGTTCCTTTAAAATATGTATTGTATTGCTAAAATAGCTTGTCACGATAGTAACAGATTCAGTTATTTGCTGCAATTTAGTTCATGCTTTATCTCTTAAAAACCAGAGGGTAGGTATGGAAGGGGATATTTTTTTTCCTGCTTAGGGTAACCACACCTCCTTCAATGTAAATATATTTGTTGCTCCACTGGGTCAAGAACAACAAGGAGTTTACTTTTATTTTGTCTAAAATCAAGTGAGAGAATAGGGAAAAACCACTGGATCTTGGATACCGAACAGGAAAGAATTAGAAACTGTAGAACAAATACTTGCTCTCATTATTATTACTTTTTAACTAATATAAAGAAGTTTTACTTTTCTCCTTCCTGTTAATAGGCATTCCATTACATTCACTTTATTTCTGTAAGGCAGAGATGTCATTCCAAAGGGGAAACTCAGATAGCTGTAGCATAAATAGTGAAATGAATTCTTGCAAAAAAAAAGTTCTCTCATACAGTTTTTCCCATTGTTGTTTTTGCATCCTTGGGAGCAACGGGGGCTGGAGTGGAGAAGTTGTGCTGATCTTGGCTCTGCACTGACTTACCATCATCCCTTGACAAAGTTCAGTTTTTTACACTATCATAAGATGTTATGCTGACACCTTTCATTTATCTTGATGTAAGAATTTGGAGAAGGATTATCTTTTATTTTATAATGTACAGAGTTTTACACAGTAGGGGCATAATTTTGATTAGGGCCTCAATGTGGTACTATGGTACTATAATAGAGTTAATAAATAATACTTGACAGCAATCTAAGGATGGAGGTATGGAAGGAAATGAGGCATAAATTTTGAATAACCCTTAATTCAAATATCATAGATGCAAAGGAAACCACAAGGTAAAGTCAAACTTTGTTTTATAGGACAAATTATCTGTGTGACAAGAAGAAATACAGTAAAGCATATCTCTATGGTTCTACAGACCAGAATGTCTGATGTAAAGATATTTTTCTGTGAAGTTAACAGTCCAATTAAAGTTTAAGGCTCTATTATTGCCCCAGATGGTCCTTTTTAAAATTATGGTATATATTGCTTAGTTTACCTATTGGCTTCTTATGAATCTTCATTTAATGAAAGACATGCAGAAAGATTGTCTGGCTAATACATTATGAATTCAACTCTTCCCTTATTTGCCTAATATCTAGGGGAAAAAAAACTAATAACTTTCTTTTATTTTTGTTTCTTTCTTCCTATTTTTTCCACTTCAATGTATGAAGTTGGTTTCTTTTATTCCGTTAAATAATTTTCCAAGATTTGCAACAGTTGAAATAGAAAAATAGAGAAAAAAACAACTTTTAAAGTATATGATTCCCTGCAAAACAAAGTGGGTGTTTCCTGTCAAATCTGCAGTAAAATGTTGGGTTTTTGCATAAATGCACAGCTGGTAGTACTCAGGTCGTGCTAACATTAGTATGAGGTTACTGTGGGAACTTGTTTGTGTTTCAGTGCAGTTGGCAAAACTGCAGTCATGCCCATTTAACAAGCACTAGGTCATGTTAATCAGTAATAAACTGCACTTACTTATACAAGAATTTTGAATGAAATCAGATCTAAAGTTCTCCAACTGTTCATCAGGCATTTAATAAATACTTTCTTCTTCCTTTCTTCCTTGTTCTTGCCAAAATGTTTTAATTTTATTTTTTGGTTTACTAGCTTTTTCCAAATCATGAATTGGAAGGGTAGTCAGTTCCATGTGTAGACTGATGCATGGGAATCATCTGGTTTAGGCTGCACACATTCTGCATGACTGTTTCACTCTGACTCTGCTTCACCAAGGCAATTTCACAGTGGGAAATCTAGAGAAAAGCCCCAAACAAGGAAAAGATAACACAAGACACTTTAAACTAGAACAGGCCTATTAAAAAAACATATTAAGAATCAGTTAAGGCTCTGTAGTTGCTGCATACAGTATTCAGCAGGGAGTTGGTGTCCTGGGCCTGTCTTCTCTTTCTCTTGGTATCAGTTACTGTAAGCACCTGAGGAACACCATGAACAGCTGAGACTGCTCCAAAAATACTTGAAAAAATCAGAGTTATTTTTCTGTGTGAAAGCCTGACTTTGTTGATTAGTTCCCTGTAACTGTGCTGTCTGTGAGCAGATGGTGTGAGTAGATTGGTTTTAGTTTAGTGCTGCTCTGCAGGGTGAGAGAACAGGCCATTTGTGGGGGAACCAGTGCTGGGAGCTGGGGTGAGCTCAGAGCTGGTGGAGGAGTCAGTCCCAGGCCAGGAAGGGCTGCCCAGGTCCATCCCATGGGACACTGCTCATGGGACATGAATGAAAGACACTGAGGAACTCAAAACTGGGCTGTTCTCCAAAGAACTCATTCTGGTTTCCTAGAGTACCTGGGAGACAGGTCACCAACTTTAACAGGGGCAGGATCAAACGGTAAAGCAGGCATCCCAGCCTCACAGTGAAGGTTACAGCAAGGGCCAGCAGCACAACTCTTGTGCACAGATGGTCACCACCACTTTTCTGTGTGATCCACTTTGGAGGAGCAAGTGCAAAGTATTTGCATTTTTGCCAGCCTTGTAGCTACCCTTGGTCCAGCTGTCTGGCCAACAGACAGCTACTGCTCCTGTTGTCAAGGAATGTTTGTGGCTGCAGAACAGATTCCAAGGTTTTTCTGTCACAGTGACTGCAGAGGACCCAGTTCCACAGCATACACTTGGCCAATGTCAGACATAAATTCTGTTGGACCTAGGCCCACAAATGCAAGTTGTTTGTGTCTTTAGTTGTTGTTGGTAAATGGTATGGAATCAATATTTCTCCTGAAACAGACGAATTGGTTGATGATGCAAAATTAAAATTTTTAGGACCATTCCAATTCTAGTCACATATTCAAAGAATTGTTATGGAAGTTTACAAAACAGCTCAGCATTGTTTTAAAATTATATTCCAGCTGCTATGATACCACTGAAACTTTGAAAAATGTCCTTTATGTATGGCCCTGGTGTGTAGGTCCTGTAATAGTGCTTTCGTACTGGAATTAGATATTAGCTGTGTAAAGATTGTGAAGGTGTTTGAGAGCTGAATGAGAAGATTATTTGTGCTTCAATATTTGGCAGCTTGGTCAGTGTAGGCAAAAGGTGTTTGTCATCAACAGAATGAAAAGATCCAATATTACCCAGTGCAATTCACTCAGGAATAGAACTCAAGAAACAAAAAAAATCTTACTTGAAATCAAAATGCGAGAAAGGTCAAGATTTGTTTGTCAGAGACCCAAGAAAAAGACAACAAAAAATATATTTTTAAATCTACCATGGGAAATTAATACCGAGGTGATTTTCAGGCTAAGGCTGGGAATGTAGCAATGCCATTTTAGAATAAACACCAAAAACAGATGCCACAATTTCATAAAATAAACATGCAGTGAAAGGGTAACACAGACATTAGCAGCAAACTGAGCCAGTAGCCAATACAGTATGATGAGAAGGAGTGCTCAGTATGGTGTGATGTGCTGTAGAAGCCATTAGCCATATGGTACTGTGTGAAGAGGGCCTCTGTGACTCAGTAACAGTTGTATGTTATGTGGTTTATAAAATAATTATGCAATGGCAAGCAACTCTTTTCTAATTATTGGCTGTTTCAAAATATTTCTGCTAATCTGGAGGCATTTACTAAGTTGATGGATGCAGGCAGTCTGCTTCCTCTGTCTGCATGTTTGTAGATTGTATGGAGCATCATCCTACTAAAGGCAGTGGCTATTTTAAACTTGGCCACTAGAGATTGTATTTGTTTTTCTTTTTCTGAAATCTTGGGGAATATCCACATGAATAGATCATAACTTGGTGGGAGAGCTGCCAAGGAAGGGGCCAGTAGTTAACTTTCCATTATTCACTGGCACTTCTTCACTAGCTTTCCTTTGTCCATTGACATCTCTGAAAATTGAAAGTGTATCACCAGAAAGCCCTATTGCTCTGTCACTGTTGATGGCATGACAATCTCAGCAGATTGTAGTTTTTTATACTTTGCTGTGTCTTTGATGCTTATGTTAGAGGCAACAAAACCATCAGCAACTGAAGAACATCAAAAAATGTCTTTGGTTTAACCAACAAGAAGATGACACTAATTTCTTTTTTCTTTTCTACTGCTCCTCAAGCAAGCATATGGAAGATAACTGCCTGTTAGACATTTGTACATTGCAGCACTTTTGCTTTGAAATGGGAATAAAGTAATAAACAAGATTTCAGGGAAACTCTTCAGCTACAAAATTTGCTGGCAAGTGAGAGTTGGCTGGAGGCACCCAGCTCCTGGCTGTGCAGCTCTGGGAGTGGAAGGTGAGAGGGTCCTGTTACCCTGCAGTACCTGGATCATCTGGCTGTGAATAAGGTGGTGGTGTGGGTCTGAACATGTTAATATCTGGAACATCAAACATAATGCCCAAAAGTCAAGCAGGATGCACAGCCTGGAGAGGTCCACAAAACATCCCTCTCTATCCCTTTGGCACATGCTGCAGGCCACAAAACACTTCCCGTCTTCCCCCAGCAAACTTTAGATCCAGTGTAAAAGACTGGTTGTAAAACACGACAGGAAAAGCACAGGAGAGATCAAGGGCTGCCAGTATAAAGGTCTTTAAACATCCTCTGTCTGTCCCACCCACATGGGTCAGCTCTAGCTTGGTCCTGGAGCCTTTACAGATCAAACATGACTTTTATGATATACATGTGGTGTATTGCTGTGAGTGCTCTAGAACAGCACTGGGGTCATCTCCCTGTAGCAGGTACAGATCCATGTCTCTTTTCAGCTTTGGAGTGGTTGGTCAATTGATATTTTGATAGTGCAGGTAACTAATTATTGCACTAGTCTTATAATATGGACACATCATTAGAAATGCTGGAAACTACATCTGCTATGAGGCTTCTGACAAGACTTCAGTGCACTAAAATGGAATTCTGGTCTATTCTGCAAGCAGTGCAGGTGCAATGAATTTTTTTGCTACAGCTAAAAATATTTTGCAAAGCTGCAATTCAATGGCATGGTTTAAACCACATTTCAAATGTTGAAAAAAAATGTGTTGTTAAGTATAATACAAGGATATACATTAGAAAATTTCACTGTATGGAGTAATACATGCACACATACATTTATACACATTTATACACTTTTCTTACAAGAAAAGGCCATTGTTCATCAATGATAGCAGCTGGCATGACTGCTAACCAGTTATTTTATTTTATGTGGTATTACTAGGGAAGATACCACTTTCATTTTTGCCAGCATTTGTAGTGTAAATGAGGAGCAACCTATCGTAAAATGTTGCTACTGAGATCAAAGGAAGCAGTCCTTACTACCAAGCTAAAATCATTCTGGGGAAATGTTTTTGATTATGGTTAATGATGTAATCAAGCCACTAAAGTGCCCAGAAGTTGGAGTTGCAGCAGGCGTGCAGCCTGCCCATTACAGAGCACCCAATCGACAATAACACCGAGGGGAAAAGGTGGGATGGAGCAAACATGACACAGTTAAATGTTTACTCTAATGGCACACAAAACTGGACAGATTTGATTAGAATACTTATGCCTTCCTTCTTAGGAGAAGAAAACTGAATGGCTGAAGGTTTAACACAGAAAAAAAAAAAAAAAGCCAAAAATTCAAAGGTAAAGGGAAAAGGACCAAAAAGGTAATTTTTTAACATCTTTGATTTCTTTCTTTAAAGACCAATTACTTTCCTGTCCCCTGTGGGAGAAAAACATTCTTCTTCTTAATAGCAGAATCATTCTAAGACTTCTCTGATTCATTTTATATTTAGCAGATTACAGTTTTGGAGTCATCAGTAGGAGAGAACCCAGCAAACTGACAGACCTGAAATCATGTCCTTTGATTGTAATTGACAGGGAAAGCGTTTAAGGTAAAGAAAAAAAATATTTTATTCATCTTTGATTACACTGTGATGTGATTTGGTGACATAATACAGCTGTGAACTGTGGCAAGAAAGGCAATAATTCCTACTTGAGGCTTTGACATGATGTAGCCCTTTAGTCTTCTTCAAACCAATGCCTCCAGCTACAATAGTGCCCTTGATGGAGTCTAGACAAATAGATATACAGACTGTTGCAATTAAGGAGGCAAACAGCTTTAAAATAACATTCCTCTAGGCCATGTATTTTTGTATTAGATGGCTAAGCTGACACATATTTTTCTTTACCAAAATTAAATCTAGATTATCTATTAAATAATCAAGCATTGGATAAAAAATGTTCACTTCAGAAGTGTTTTAAGAGTACCATGAATAGAAACTTTTTGAAATCTACAAAACTGTTGAATGAGAAGCACCCACTAGAAGTGAAAGGTACATTTAATGAATTATTATGAAGAGGCTCTGCGGATCATATATGTCTTGTGGACCCCTTAATTTTAAACTTTTTTTCTTTGTATTTAATTCTCAAAATATCACTTTAATATTCTTAACAATTTTCTGTGTCAGGGTCTTCAAAAATACTTAGCATCTCCTGGTTTACAGAATCCTTGGACATCTTTGAGAGGTTTCTTTAAGGAATAATATCAAGAAAAGTAAAAAGAAATTCAGGACAGTAAAAACTGTATTACCAAACTTTAGCTATCATAGGAAAGCAATTTCATGTACTCTGTGTGTTCTTGGAGTCTGGCTTACATCAGTCACCTGACTAGGACTGACCTAGAGAGGAACCTACCCTGGTGGGGTTAAACTGGGTGTCCAAAGGGAAGTATGAGAAGCCCCCTGTCCCCCATTGTGCTGAAGTTTTTCACAGTCCTGTTCCAGGAGATTTAAAATGTCTTTCTCATTGAAGAAATGTTTTCTTACAACTACAAGATGTAGACAGCAATTTAGAGATCGCCTATTTCATCATTACAGTATGTGTTGACCACTTCCAAAAGTAGAAGTGCAATTTCATGATCATGGTAATTCTTACAAATGATTGGATTCCTGCTGGCATTCTGGGCTTTTAGACATAAGCAGTTCACCCAGGGCAATAAAGAAAATGTAGAAAATTCTGTCACATCCTCAAGATGTGTGCTGCAAACATTTGAAAAACAAGGGACTTGGTCATCCTTACCAATATTTTCTGATGAAACCGCAAATTCAGTAGCACTCACAGAATACAAAACTCATTATTCATGGCACTTCACATTTGTCTTAAAGTTATTTCAAAAATACTCTGTGAAAGCCTCTGTTTTCTAGTTTAATCTACTCTATGTGGTTATGAAAATAAAGTAGCATAAAGCATATGTTCAACAGAATAGTGTTATGTCATAAGAAGAAGCCCCAAAATTCATCACCAAAGTTAATCACCATATTTTGTGTATTTTGAATTTAGTATTAGTGTAAAGGACTGTTCTGATGCACTGCTCTTAGGCAGCAACAGCAGTTGCACAGACTGAGTTTCCTGTTACATGACAAGCTCCATCACAGCAGCATGAGCTGAGCTTCCTTAATCTCTTCCTCTTATAATTCACAATTATATGACCAGTTCTGTGAATAAAATCATTTAAACTCCCTGCCCTAGATACAGACTTTGCCAAAATTTTTTTAGCTCAAGTAGTGGTGATGAAACTAAACAAACACTACTAACTTACACTAATCCATCAAAAAGCAACTGGGTACTGTTAGGAATTGTCCCGAGATATTATTGGTTCTGTGCCTAGTACCACAGTTATACAAAACACTGACATCTTTCCGGGTGTATTCTCCCATGACTTGGGATGTTCAGAACTTCAGATATACGATGCTGTTAAGGCAAAAATGGAAAACAATAAATGCCATTAGAGGGCTTCAGGTGAGCTGAAAACAGTCATGATAATTTCAAACTTCTAATGATCAACACAATTTAATCACGACATTTAAGAATTACTAAAAGCATGATAGTATCTGTATTCTGGAACTAGCCTTTCAGTGCTCCCAGGTCTAAAAAAGGTAAAATAGTACAGAGGCTTGAATGTCTTACTCTTTTTTCTGTGGTGTTTGTTTTTTTTTTTTTTTTTTTTTTCCCCTGTTTGGCCATTGATATCACAGTTTCCAAATGCTGAACCAAACCCTTGTGACAGTGGACTTCAGCCTGAACACAAATACTAGAACAAGAGAAAAATTCAATATCTAAAAACATTTAATGACCCCTACAGGTTTTGTGTTCACACAGACTGGGATGCTGATATTTTTACAGTGCTGTACTCTACCTATTGCCATGAATAGACTTGGAGATTCCAGCTTGCACTCATGAAGGAAATTCCACTCACAAGGAGGTATCTCACTTTACTAATAGTGTGGCAAAATTTGGCAATTATATATTAAGACATACTGATTAAACTGCATTACCATATTTATTATCTGTTGCATTTTTAACAGTCAGTTTTCTGTTTTCTTTGCAGTACCAAGTAAAGAAAAAAAAACCCTAAAAATAAATTTCTGATGAAATTTATAAAGTTATAGTTAAAGAAACATTATCCCTAAAATTACCATTTGAATGATAAGCAATTTTGGGAGTAATTATAGTGCACACTCTACATTCAATGCATTCTGATATATGGATAATTACTCCTGGTAATATGTGTTAGTTAGATTTTATAACAACAATAACAATTTATTGCAAAATTAATTCCTTGGCACAATTTAACATTTATTGATGTGAAGTCAAAGTGAATTGATTTTATTGCAGACCACTTGTGATACGTTTTCCCTATGCTCCTGCCCTAATTGGTTATTATAGGTCATTTTGGTATTTAGTTTTAAAAATAAATTAATTTGGTACCAAGGTGCATTTAGTGAAATGGCAAGATATTTACAGCTCATGTGGTTTTATTTAAATAAAAAATGGTAAGGTAATGCAATCATCTTTGGTTATAAAGTGATGGATGAATTGAAAACATTTCTGAATCAGGTCAATGGTAGTGATGATTAGTGCATTGTTAATCAAGTTGCTGAGATTGCTATCAAAAGCTTTATCTCTTTCACTCAGACTGGTGAGAGGATCATGAATATTAAACAGATTCAAATAGATCTGCACTCATGTAATATGGAGCACTACAAATGAAAAGGCTAAATGAACCCAGACTGTGACTTTATGCACTGATATATCTCTTAACCAAAGAGAAATGTCTAATCCATTTCTGTACTTGTATGAGGCTACATACATTGCAAGAATACAAAGACAAAGTATTTCATGTACCATATTCATTTTATGGGGTAAGTACTTATTTACAGCCTTATCCATGTGAAGAAAAAATAGTTGTGGAAAGGTTTGTCAGGATTGAAACAATACTACTATAGGCCAGATTTTAATTTCTACAACACCAGTAAAAATCCAAATACTGTACTTGAAATCAGAATAATAATCTCAATTACATTGCCCCTATTTCATTATTGCTGAATTACTTGAATTTATGATTTAGGCCAATGTATAGTTTAATAGTATATCTGGAATCCTTTAAATGTCTTCAAACCTTAGAGGAGCTGTAACAATTAATGTATGTAATCACAAATGTATGGTGCAGATAAGTGGACAGCAGTGGCCTGAAAGCTGCACACATGCAGGTATGTGCTCAGCTGAGTGCTCTGAGAAACTCCATGGATGTTGAGCTGGATTAACCAGAGACACAAGGCTAAACTGCTTCTATTCTGCTCCTGCAAGGCCTTCACTAAAACCAGGGCTTTGCAATCAAATATACAGAATGAAAATCCCAGATGAACAAAGCATAATGAAAAATCTAACCTTGTGTGTGTGTCCATTTGAGAAGTAATATGTTAGAAAGAAGCCAGAACAGATCAGATGACAGCAGCTGTATGCCAGGAAAGATACTGACTTTAGACTGAGTTCTTTTAAAGCTGGTTTAAATAAGTTTAGAGGCTATTTAATCTTGCATGAGTGTAGAGCCTGAACCTTTGCAATACAGCAGTCTGCAGTGCAAACAAACCCTTGGATTGTCTCAAGTGTGCTGCTTTCCCATAAGAAATGATGTAGGAATTCAAACCTACTCATGACTGCTGATTATGAGAGGTAAATTCTTATCAAGTTATCATTTGAGAGAAAAGACTTAGAACTAAGGCTCAGTGAGGTAATAGCAATGCAGTCTGAGTTAGTCACACTATCTAAGTAGTTTTCAATACACTGTGGTCATTGGTAAAAATACCCTTTTTATTGATATATAGTTTGAGGGATTTATATAGAATTTAGAAAATTTTTACTAATGCAACTGGCTGAAATACTGAAACTTGAAAAGTTCTTGATGATAATGCTTGTTTTGCACCTGCACCACAAAAACAAAGCCATTTTCCAGAAGAGGAATGTATACAGATAAATTACATAGTAAGAGTGTGACTGTACTCAAACTCATGTAGTATTAGACTAGCAGAGCTTGAAAACAGCATAATAAATCCATTACTTGTCTTTTTATTTCACACACAACCATGTGAGTGCGTGAAACCTCTGCATAGGCCATACAAATTAAAATATATGGCAGAGAAAATATCACATCACAGCTTCTGAATCTGAAAATTTACCTTTGAATCTGAGAGAGGCACTAAATGAAAAACATCCCTAGTCAAAGCTGATCCTGCTGATTTATGTAGACCACCCTGAGCATAATGCAGGATGGAGACCACCAAAGTCACTTGTCACGGTTAAACTGCAGTGAGCCCCAGTCCTGCATCCCTCTGTGTCTCTCTCCTGTTTAGTCTCTCCCCAGCACAGAGACTGCCATCAATGACCCCCCTGCCTGCTGGGGGGGTTTTGTTGCTCTCCAACATTGTACTGTGTGAGCACATTCCAGGCTGGAAAATAAACACATTAAAAAGCGCCGTAGCTCTCTCATCACCTCCTCGACAGCAGATTTTTTATCTTTTATTCTCAGGGAAGACCATGTTAAGGGGTGGATTTTATGCTTTGATCTGAAGAAGCTGGGATTCCCAGAAGAGCTCATCTCTTTGAGGATGGAGACACATTGTGGGTGAGTGGTCAGGAAAGCTCTGGCTTCCATAGTCCTAACTTCAGTTTTTATCTTTGACTCTAGGGAGCTCAGTGGACTGGAGATCTCTTGGGAGGTCATCCATAATAGCTTAGGCTAATCTGATGGATGGCTTTGAAGTTGAGGAGTAAGACCTATAATATAACCAGATATTGAATGAAGAGTCAGGCAGGCATAATTGTAGCTTGTCTTTTTTAGTCAGATTCTAAATTTAAAGTAGCTGGAACTATTCAGGTAACCTCTTTGTTGGCTGCTGTAACATCAGAGCCTTCAATGAATTTGCCCTTTTTTTACCAGGGCTGGATGTAGCCCAAAGCTTGCCATTTTTTTCTCCAGAGATTTGAATTCTAGATCTGAATCAACCAGGCCCTCACTCATCTGCATTCCCTCCCTGTCACCTGGTAGACTCTGTTCTAATTGTGGCAAAATTGTGCCACCATGCACCTGAACCTTGAGAAAAACAGACACTTAAAAATGAATCAATAAAATGATGAAAATAAAATGCAATGAGTTTTCTGCATATGAGATGCATTGCTGGGAGTGATACAAATGCATTACACAATAAAAAGCAGACAAAAATGAAGGCTTTAGCACTTTAAACCCCTGTGCTGAAAAGTCCTTATTGCTGGCTCTTAACTAGCTGTCAGCTGACTGAAATTAGTCAATCTAACTGTCTTGTGGGATTTTTTTAATGGGGAATACCACAACCATCCCTGTAACTGCACGTGAGGAACTACACTTACCATTACTATAGATATAATAAAATATGATTGGGTTTTTTTTTGCCTGATTTATCCTGGTGCCTCACTTATTCAGAAGTTTAAATCAAGGTAAACTCTGCTAAAGTTGGCAGAATTAAAGCAATGTAAAAGTGATGTACATGAATGGCAGGAACTGTGTGCCCAGTCTAGAACCTGCTAAATTAACATTTGTGTGCTATTCTGCCTGAAGAACACTTCTGGCTCCTAAGTGCTGAGGTATTTGTAGTCTTACTGCAAATCCACAGAGCAAGAGCTGGCTTACATTTAATCAAAGAGTAGAAATAGACGTTGAATACAGAAGCAGCAGTGTGCAAGAGGAAAATGAATGGAGGGAGCTGGTATGACAGTTCCTCAAAGCAGCCAGGACCATCTTGGGTGTTTCTGGTTAGAGCTGTGTTTTAGGGTATCATTATTTTAAATCAGCATATTTCATATATTTGACTAGGAAAAAGCTCAAAACCTCCTCTGTGTCCTGCAGAGGGATCTTAAAAGATGAAGAACAAAATACCCACAAACCTAAGCTGAGAAGAAGGATTATTAGGAGATGCAGGAAGTTGATATTCAGTCAAATTACAGCCCTACAGACATTTCAGGATGTCTTTGAAATCACTACAGTCATAGTAAAATGAAAGAGTAGCTGAGAACGTTGATAGTGCTGGATCAGATCTGTATGCATGCAACAGAATTTTGAAAAAATATAAATTCTGTAGTTATACTTAGTCCATAGATCAGTAATTTAAATGTCTGCAGGAAAGGTGTTTCCTTTGCCAGTAACATTTCCTTCTTCTATCCAAAAGAAGGGCTTAAAAAAAAAAAGTTACAGTCCACCATCAGGGACATAGAATCAAAACCAACTTATTGTACCATTCTCAAAGCAATGCCAGTGTTGTTAAACAGAGCATTTCATGAGATATTGCATAATTACTATAGTCTATCATTGAGCATCTTTGGACTAAAGGTCTGGCATAAAATAACAAAGCACCATGGAAAGAATGAAACTTGAATGACTGACACTGAGAGCTGAAGTTATGTATTTACTTTCCAAACTGCATCTTGCTTAAGCAAATCTGATTAATTCTCAAGGACCAAGTTCCACTTACAGAGAAGAGTCTGATTTTTTTTTTTTTTCCACAAAGAAACAAATGGCATAACTGAAGGAACAAACAGCGTATCTAAGAAAATTAGTTATGTCTTCTAAATAGAATTCACTAAAAATATACTGCTCTTGAATTTCAGAGGGAACATTTTCAGAGGAATTGACTTCATAAAGCTGAAAGACTGGATGTAATGAGTGGCACTACCAAGCTTCAGGAGATCACGTTTTTTAATAACATATTAGTATTCAAACAATACAGAACACCTGTGAAACCCCTCAAATACAGTGGCATGTGCTAGTCAATCTTTCTGAAAAGTATATGCCCAGCAGTGCAGCAAGACAAATGATTTTTAATAGTTTTCTTTGGATGGAAATGTCAAAAGATTATGCCACATAATGTCGTTCTAAAACTTTGCTTAAAAATAGGCACGTAATATGTTCAAAGCTTTATGTAGCTTATGACTTGGCCAAGTCATTTTACTCTGAGAAAATGAATGACAGTATTATTCTAGTTCAATATCAATGCTTTTCTAGTTGCATCAAAAGAAAGGAATTCATTTAATTTGAAAGGATTTTTCAAAGAATAATCTTAAGTATGACACAGTATCAAAGGAAGTATGGTGTTTAATTGTTCAGTGTCCAAAAGTTAGTAAAACTGCAAAAGTTCTTTCTTTCTATTTGTTGTTGAGGTCCATGGTTTGTGACCTTCATAGCTGACAGAGTTTATGGGGCACAGTAATCTTAACCATTAATGCATCTCCACCCACTTCAGCACCAAAGGGAAAGCATAATGTCCCAGTATGGACAATGCAGCATTGCTGACAAATACAAGCCACCACGATACCTGTCCCCAGCACTAAAACAGCTAATAATGAATGGGCAAAGAAGAAGCAAATCTGAGCATGTATTGAAATTCTGTGGAACACCACAATGATATTATTCTTCCAGGATCCAATTCCACTTGTGAAAGCAGTCAGACCCCATTTTCAAACAAGGACTATAACATTTCCTTGATCACGAAAATCCATTCTTATTCTTCTATTTTTTAAATCAAAGCTTGAATAGCCCATATATTTTACCCAAAACCAGGGTTAAGCCTTTGGGCAATTATTTTCATTAGCAGATGATGTCATCTCATCAGTAGGTATTTGTTGAGCATCAACAAAGTGAATAGTTTACAAAAGCTGGACTTCTTAGTTTAAAAGAAAGCGTAGAACTGAGGCCTTTTCTTTTTTTCTCCCACAGCATTGGCAATACTTTCAAACGTCTGTTTAATCCATTCTGTCAGCAGTCTCATGAGCTGATGCCTCTGCTTTGGGTTTGTGTTGATTCTTTGGCCAAGCCTTAAAGCTTCGTGGTTTTTGATAGAAAACTGAAAGAAAAGCTTTGATGCTTGTGAATGTTGACTGCATGAAGTAAATAATGTGAGGCGGGTTTAAATGTCCTCATTTTTTGTTATGCCTTCTAATCACATGAAACTGAAGGTAAAGAAAAGTCACATGAAAAGGAAATAATGTCCTATGAAGTGAAAATATTCTTAATGTTTCTAATCCTCATATCTCCCTACCAGAGTCTGTTTCCACGCCATGGGAATAGTTATCCTGATGCTCATACCTCACTATTTCTCAAAAATAAAATAATTCTGTGGCAGTCAGTCTGTTGATCTGAGGATATACATTCAATTTTTATTGCAAAAAAAGGTAGAAGTTGCAAAGGGCGAACATTTAGTTTATCTGGAGGGAATGGAAAGCACTCGTGTAATAGATAAATCAAGAGATCAGAATTAAGTCTGGAAGCTTGATATTTTAGGAAGCCTCAGTGTTCCTCAGCAGCATCACAAAAGGTGTATTTTTGACACAGGTTTGCATGTGGAAATCACTGTCAAAAAACTTAACTGAAGAGATATTCAAAGTGGGAGGGAGTATTTGTAGAGTTAGAAGATTATTATGACGTACAATGACAAATTTATTTAAAAAAAAACCCTCATGAGAAACCTTATGCCTCACAATTTGTTATGTTCTGTCTGCTGGGGTCCAATAAACACCTAGCAGAAACTCTGAACCAAGGACATCATCAACAAACAGCAAAAATCATCATCATGAATAAATCTTGGCTAACTTCTCTGTCAAGTACAAGGTGAACAGAGAAGTCCTAATTTTCCTGATAGGGAGTAAAACATAGAAACAATTAAAGATTGTCAGCTTTTGTAAAGAAGTGTTTTGGAGGGAGGAAAAGTGGGACATTTAAAAAAATGTGGGCACAGATTAAACTCTAATAATAGGAAGGAGCTGCTGTATCTCTTGGGGTTTGAGACAATGACAGTGACAACTGTTGTGCCTTCCTAAGGGAAGGGAATAGAAATGATATTTTAAATACCTTTTTAAAAATTTCTGTCCTTTAATTTTTATTAACCTCCTTTTTGTTTCAGCTGAAAGGTAAGGGGATATTAAGAGGACTGAAGTACAAAAAATATTTTCCTCATACATCACTCTAGCTTTGCTTTGGGGTACATAGGAGAAAATGATGGTTTTCTTGTGATGGACCATTTCTTTTCCTTCATGTCTCTCAGAAAACTGAAATTTTATTTAACTAACATTCTCTGCAGCTGATGGTTCTGCTCTGACATATCTTTCTATTTCCACAGGCCTTTCCCAACAGTCCAAGGGGTTAATAGAAATCTATTAAACGCCTTAAAAATACATTTCACATGTTGTTGTGGCTGTTTCCTGGTGTGAATCTCTTATTATTTTACTGAGCCTTTTAGACATCAGCTGCTCCCCTTGCACTGAGCATTTGTAATCCCTCTGATTTGCCTGTGTCCCTGGCACAGCAGTTAGATTACTGAACCTTGGGGTTTGGTCTTGTTTTATACATGACTTACAAATTCCAAAAGTTAAATATTACAGCTGGACCAAAATGGGTCTGATCTTGCTTTTGCTGGTGGCCAAGACACATTCCCTGCAGTGCCAGGAGACTCAGGGAAGAGGAAGGCAGTGTGGGTTTGCAGAGCTGGTTGCTCAACAGAGGAGGATCGCTAAAAATGTTTTTCTTGTTTTATTTTAATTCTTGTTATTTTTAAAAAATTATTATTTTATTTTTTACTTTATTTGCTTGAGGCTGTTTCCTTCTGGCCACAGCTGCCCTTGCTCGCCCTCTGACGGCGCCGAGCTGCGCTGCGCACCTCCCGCGCATCCCCCGCGCATCTCCCGCGCATCCCCCGCGCATCTCCCGCCCCTGCGCACCTTCGGCCCCGCGCTGCCGGTCACTGCCAGGGAAAATAACACACCCATCGCAGGATTACACTGAAAACAGCCTGAAATTCTCTTTCTGGTTTATGCCTCCGGGCTCAGATAAAGCCTGGCTCTGCCTGCCCTTTTTATGGGCTGAAGTCCGTGGAAAAGGCACGGATTGTTTCACTTTGGATTTCACAAGGATTGTTTGGTGGGTGCTTTGGAGACAAAGTCCAAGACCTGTAGGATGTACAGAAGGAACAGGATGTAGTGAATTAAGAGTATGAAAAACAATATCTATCATGTGGAATGTTCAAAGGGTTTTTCCACAGCTTCCTGGATGTCTCTATATTGCCCTGTTTCTGCACTAAAGATATTAGATGTGATTTGATCCACAGCCCACTATAGTTTCCTTCACTGTACTTGGAAAAATTAGTTTTGAAAGCTTTAAAGTTCTTTGTACTCAAGTCTCAGTTTACATTTGAGGTGAAGAAGAAATCATTCAGAGTAGAATTTGAGTGGTTTTATTTATTTGTTAGTTTAAAATCAGGACATTACCATAAAGCAATGATATTGGGAGGAAAGGTAAAAACAAAAGGGAAGACTGCTGAGTAACCACATAGCCAGTGCAGTAGTGAAGGGCCCCAGGTCTGTCAGAGCACATCCCATCGTGGAAAAGCCAGGTGACATTGTGCTCTGAGCAGCTGAGATACTCTGCTCCAGATGATCACAGGCACAAAAGTTTTAACAAGCTGAGTACCTTGTTATTACCTGTTTCCATTGCTTTATTAGTATTATTTCTAGATAATACTAGCAATACTCTAGATAATTAAGACAGCATCTTGGGTTTCTGCGTTATCATGGGAGAGAGAAAAGAAATACTAATTTCTACAGATTTTTTAATCAAGCCCTTGATCTGAATTTATTATTCTGCATCATTGTAGCTCCAGAAATGCTTCTACTAACTTTGAGTGCAAGACACAGTGTAGAGATATATAAATACTGTACATTCAGAGAGTAAGACTCTACTTACTAAATTTAGTGTTTCATTTATGCATTGATCCAGACATCTCAGTTATGCTCAGGAAGTCATAAAATTTACTTCCCTCAATATAGAAAGGTACTGTTTTTCTTATGGAGTTAGTGTTGCATAAAGAAAGAACTCACAAGCAAGGGCAAAAAGCCTGTGTTTGTAATAAATCTTTATTTGTCTTTAAATTGTACTGCTAAGCTTTGCAAATGGAAAAGGCGATCTTGCCAAAAGGACATCCTGAGAAACACTTATGTTAACCCAGTGCCCCCAGAAATCTTCATTCCTAGACACCTTATTATTAGCTGATACCACTGTGCCCTGTGAAATGAATGTTGTGGCTCATTATCTAGTTCCTGAAGCATCTTTAATATACAAAAAAACACCCATATGTTGCAAATACATGGGTTATGTAAATAAATTTGATCATATTGATTTTTCTGTTGTTAACACCTCAGTTTGAAGAACATCAAGATCTTGGGGACAAAATCAGAAGGTGTTTTGTCCTTGACCTTAGTGGGGAAAAGATCTCACCTGGAGCCTTTCACTCTTAGGGTATTTAAAAAATTCTGTGTGTGAGCCTAAGCTTCTGAGGCCCCTGCTAAGACTGTGCTTTTCTGCTCCTCATGTTTTCCCTGGCTTTTGCAGAGAAGGTTCATGCACTCTTTTTTGTATTAGAACAAGATTTTCTTTCCTTGTACTTTGCTCAAGCAAAAATGGTTAATTTTCTACTAGGGCAAAGGTCAGTGTTGTCTGTCTTCTCCAATACTCCCAGAAGATTTGTGCTTTCATACGCTTACTGATCCTGATTATTCAAAGCATTTTTCTGGTCTCAGTGTACCAGTTTTAACCAGTTTTCCAGAGTGTATTATGTTGAGTAGGCAAGTTGCATATAATGTAGCTTTTCCTCCATAGATACCACAACACTTCATCAGATGCTTCTTACTTTCACTGTCATGTTTCCTGACTTTTAAAATATGGAGGTAAGAGTTTAAAGCAGTAATTCATTATTCCACTTGCAAGGAGCAAAACAAAACATTTCACTAGAGCCATGTTACTTTTAAATTCTGTCTGTCTGAACCCTTTAAATGAACAATGTTTGGCATTAAGGATTCACAGGAATTAAACAGCAATCCTCTTGTCCTGGCAGCCTTAAATAGGGTTTTGTAGTGAGGAAGGGAAATGTTTGTTCCTGGATCTGTCATGGGGTGGGAGGGGATTAAAAATATCAATTCAACAAACTTTTCTGATGGCCAGGGTATGTCAGAGGGCCCAGTGACCATCACACTACTTCCCTAACTAACGGGTCATTTTGTTCAATATTGATTCTTTGGTTGAAGTGCTGGCTTTGTGTGCAGGTCTGAGCAAATGGAACAGGAAACCTGAGTGTCTGCTCATTTCACACACAACCCCAGCCTGTCTGCACCTCTCTGGTGCTCCTGTTATTCCAAAAAACATATGGACTGTCTTTCTCTGCAGGACAACTCATGATCAGGGACAAGACAACATGTCAAATGTGGCTTTCCAAATTTAGCTGAAGGCACTCCCACTCCTTCCCACCATTGCTTTGGTGCTTGTGTCCCTGTACCAGGGTCATGTCCCAGTAACTGTGCCTTCCTCTTCATGCCTGAGCCATTGCCTAGCTCATGTTCACTCAAAAAAAAAAAACAACAACAAAAAAAGAAGCAGTACTTGAGCAAGCCAACCTTATTTGGGGCCTCAAGGGAGCACTTTCAACTTTGTGGTAATTTAGCTAGCCTAGTGTGGGATGACAGTAGCACAGAACATGTCATATATAGCCAACTTGTAGTTTGTGAGAGCAGAAGGCACATTCTCTCATTAACTTTGACTTTATAAATGAAGACTTCATAAAAAAAAATATTTTGACATGCATTAGGTGATTCAATTAAAGTCTGACAGGAACATTTGCTATTCTGTGTTACAGTAATGAAACCAGAATTTTTATTTGAAATTTCGGATAAAGATGTGAAGGTACTGTTCTGAGGTGGTTTTGTTCCCTGAAAGTCTTATTTTAGAAAACAATTACAAAAATCAAAGTCTATTTTCTCCTTCAAATCCACTGAGGTTAGAATAGATTAGCATTCACTTAGTTCTCATTGTATACCAAAGAGCTGAGCACATTCTCTCTCAAACAGCAAGGGAAAAGTGAAAAAAACACAATTTAATTACAGGGTTACTGTTAAACCCGAACTAGTTAGGAATGAATAAATATTTCTGTTGAAATTCTCAGCGTTCAGAGATTTATAACTTGGTGATAAGATTTTCCTAGGGCAGAATCCTACTGCACAAGAAACAAAAGACAGATATTTTTCAGAAACTGAGATGTAATAACTGCTAAAACAGCAAATGAGAATCATATTAATTTTATTGCAGTTCCATTATTTCAGATCCATTTTATTATCAGAGCAGGATTTTAAATTTCTCTACAGGCTTTTTGTGGCACTCAGCATTGACTCAGCTGTTGAAAATTGCATTGCTTCACTCAAGTCAGTAGACCAATAGTGTTTAAGCTGCAAATTTAACACAGACTTCCAGAGGTATCCAGCTCCCAGATCCTCAAGTGGCTTCTGAAAATCCCAGATGTTGTAATAACCTAATGATGATGTGGCCTTCTCATTTTGTCAAACAAGTACTCATTCTTGAAGAATCTGCAATGTGGGATTTTTCTAAAAGAATCTTCAGGTTTTTTTCTCCTTTTCCTTTTCCTTTTTTTCCTTTTCCTTTTCCTTTTCCTTTTCCTTCTTTTTAATTCCTGCCCAGGGCTGGGAGGACAACCTTATCTAGTCTGTCCTTTTTGCTGAGGAGACCTTCCAGCACAGGAGGGAATGGAATCTGTATTGCCGTCCTTCAGGAGGGGCTCTGGCCAGCCAAGCAATGCTTTTTGAGGTAGTGTTTTTAGAAGCCAGATCCTGAAATAGAATTTAGACAGACAAGCACCTAAATTGCATGAACTCTGAAGCAGATGGGTCACTATTAAGACTTATGTATACAAATAAATTTAACATAACAGCAATACATGTGCTTTTTTAAAGTGATGGGTCTGCCCGTTTCTCAAAAATTGCAAATATTGGTAGGTTCCAAAGTTTCAATTTTGAATTATGCACCTGGAAAAACCAACACTTTCCAAAAGTGGCAGGATCCTTTGTTTGAGGCATGCTGGTTCTCCTGTACAGGAAAGGTATTTTTCAGCAGCTCCAATGCACTGTTACTCCATGCCATTTTTGCTTTCCCTAGCTAAATAAATAAATAAACAACCTGCAATAAATGGAATGCATTTTTGCTCTCTGGATTCTTCTAGTTGAGCTGAAGCGCAGAGAAATAAAGATTAGATCAGACTCCTATTATTTTAAGAGTTATTAACATTTTAAGTAAGTACCATCAGCATGATTCATCAGGAGCTGAGGAACTAATTTTGGCTCTGGCAACTGTGGAGTCAGCCTAAGAAAACAAGTCAAAATTGTTCCCTCCAACATCACAGTCCCTTCTTTAGCTTGATGGGCAGAAAGTGAGAGGGTAACACCTCACACCAATAAATTCTACAGTCTCCTTCTTCTCCAGGTCACTTTTGTGTAAATCTCTGCAAACTTGAAAAGGCTCCCTCTTTTGGGATCCTGGAGGAGACTGGAAGCCCTGCAAAGAGCTGTAAGAGATTTGTTGGCTGCCTTGGAGGTTGAGTGGGAGGGATGACACCCATTCCAGTGTGAGATAGACTAGACTTGTCATTCCCTAACAAGTCTATTTAGGCTTGTCAGAAGCTGATGAGCTAATTATGGTGCATTAGATGTAGAGGAGTCTATATTTAAGCTCATTTGGGCTTTGTGTGGAAAAGTTAATAATATAGGTGGAAGTAGAGGGAAACTGCTAAGGCTGCAGAGAATCTCTTTCTAAACTCTGTGAGATTTCCAGAGAATCCCTGAAGCAGATTGGGGAGGCAAGGTGAACTTTTCTTAGAAAATTGGAAAACAATGGTTTTACTTCTTCAGCTCCCCTCTTTTCAGAATTTAAATTAGAAATAGTCTAGAATAAAATAAAAATAATATGGAAGTAAGGCTATCTTCAGAAAATGATGCCAATTGTGTTTGAATACTCTTCAGACTGCTGGAAAAGGTTCACTGAGAAATATTGTCATTTTTACAACTCTACCAAACTACATTAAAAATCTTCTCATTGAAAATATCAATATTCTGTATCAGAAAAGCCTGACACAAATAACACATTTAGCATTATTGTATAACTTCAGAAATATTTCATCTTATCAGTACATACTACAGAACCAGTATTTTTGTGTTTTACTTATAAAAGGGGTTTTGCTGTGTTTGGCCTTTTATGGTCTTCCATTTTCCACAGCATAAAAATTTTTTCCTTTGTAATTTCCACACCAGGAAAGTTGTCTATTGGAGCCACCACATAAATATTTGCTCTTGTGTTATTCTCTGAGTGTTCAACGTGTCTGCACTGCAAGTTTCCAATCCTTTCCGAGAGACACAATTGTCGGGTTTTTAACATCCATCCTCCCAAATGCTCACTAAACAGTAGCATTAAATAAGTTTTATCAAAGTGAACCACAACAAAGAATAAGAAGTGATCTGACTAAGCAGTAGCAAACCACACTGTTTCTGAGTTGGGTGTAGTTGCTGAAACAGGTGAATGCACTCAAGTACTCAGGGTGAGTTAATTTAAGAGGGGCTGTGTTGATTTCTGTGCTTTCAGATTCCCTGTGCACCAAACCTGTGGTGCCCACTGCACCTCTCCAGGCTCTCTGCACGACATCCAGAGGCTGCACACAGTTCAAGTTTACTTCATTTTACAGCATGGCTTCATATGATGTTTCATCAACTACACAAATGACAAAATCTGGAAACTTCAAAGTAAGAACCTGGCCTTGATTTGCGCTATATTCCTTTCCTTTCTCAAGGTGTGTGAGTGTTGGCTTCTGAGTAACTTTTATTTCAATATGAATCATTTCAACAGATATATTTTATCACTTGACTCTTAAGTGAGGTAACACATCCTATAAGTACAAGATATGTCTAGAAATTTGTGCTTCTGCTTTCTCAAATGCTGTATTACTGTATTTGATGTGGATGTCCTCAAACAAATTCATTTAAACTGGTGGAAGTCTATAAGCATAAAAGGGACTGTGTCAGGGTTATCAAATAATTTCTGGTGGGTTTGTTTTTCTTAATGAGCAAGTAAAGAGTGTGCAATGTAGATGGTTGCTCTTGCTTGCAACTTTAACCCTTTAGAAAAGTGTATTAATTTAAAGCTATAAAAGCAAGATTCAGAAGTTTGGAGAGAATTATATGGTAGAGAATGATATGGTAGAGAATTAGGTATATTTAATGTTTTTATGTTTGTTATTTGAATTTATATTAAATACTTATTTACAGTTTCTTAAAGACAAGTGAGGAAGATTTAAGCTTGAATTTGTTCACAAAATCCACCATTGTGCTACAATATCATAGGAATTTTAATAAACGTATCAAGTGAATGACTGACTTTCCTCTGCTAGATTGCAGGAAATGCAAAAAAGAGATCAAATCATATTGCTACAACTACAAAAATGTGCTGTTTTTTGTAGTCAGAATGCTTGGTGTATATCACAAAGTATTCATGCATTCAGTCTTATTTCCTGTTACTTCTAAATCTGTATATTGTCAATAACATTGCAAATATTTTCCTTAGATTTACAGACTAAACTAAAATAAAAATGCATGCCAAAATATGCATCATTTTCCCAAATCAAGGACTTTCAGTACTAAAGCATTCAGCACTGTATATAATTTAATAATATATTTCTCAATCTTCCCACTTGCATTATTAAATTTATGTGCAAGTAAATTAATAGTGAAATTGGTGGTTTTCTAATCTATTTCTGATTTTTGAGAGAAAGGTTTTCTTAGTTTATTATGTTGTTCATATTCTGTAATCTGGTGTATATATATATTATCTAATAAGGATCTCAGTATTTTGAAGGTGTCTTATGATATGAAAAATGGCCATCTTTTGAAATTATGGGATGCATTATCACAATGCCAGACTCTAATCTGCTACCAATTTGTGTCAGCTTTCTGCATTCAAAAAGGACTCAAATCCTCTCTAAAAGTAGGAATCAGCTGAAGGTTTGTCTTGGCTTCATGAGCCCACTGCAATTAGGCAGCATGTGAATGTGTGCCATATGCATTTATTGCTCTTCTAAGCATGTGTTACTTTGATGTGTTAGGTTAGAAATCTAACTCTTTTTCTTGGGCAGCCTTCCTCCTGGGTCTTTATACTGCTTAGCAGTTGAGTCCAGACTTTGAAACACAGCCTAATTTAGAGGCGGATGCTGCAGCTGCTGCTGTCATTTCAGCTGATTTTTTTCCCCTTTGATGTCAGCTTAGAGCCTCGGTGGCTGCATCGGTCCCGCAGCCGCCGCCATTCGCCCAACGGCCACCGCAGCATTTTAAAGGCCTCTCCACCTTTAAATCTAATTTGGGGAGCTTGAGTCTTGCACAGTGCACTGCTGGTTAAGGGAAATGCTGAATTCTCACAGAGTATGTCCTTCCTGATCAGGAGGAAACACAGAAAGGGCTTTGAGTTATGTTTAATACCTGATTAAATGCTGATGATACAAGAAGAGGGATTGTTTGTTTTTGGCAGAAGGAGGATGGGATGCCTTGCCCATTCTGCCCCATCCTCTGCATTAGCAGCTCTACATTCCAAAATGAACTTTTTGCTCTGAAAGTTGCTCTCTCCCTTTACAAGACATTATATTAACTGTATTTTCCCCCTTCTCCATAATTTATTTCTGCAATGACAGTATGTACAAAGACATTCCACCTCAATTCCTCTTGTTCTTGGACCATCCTTGGCTTTCCTTTCTGCTCTCTCTTTTTGTGGCTGACATGAACTCAAGGAGTGCAGGAGCTTTGATCCTTTCTGATGCCTTTGCAGAACAATTTCTCTCAGTGAGGTTCCCTTGCTCAGGCCAAGCCCTGCCCTCAGATGTGCATGCATTTTCCCATTGATTCCAATGAGCCTCACAGCCTTCTGAGGCCCCTCTTTGGCTTTTAATCTTTACTTTAAAAGATACAGGCAGATAGTAATTGTCTAACCCTTTTTAATAACTGAGGTCCTTGGTTCCTTTACTGTTTTGGCTGCTTTTTCTGCATTGCTGTTCCATATCATGCTACAAAAGGAGAGCAAAGCCCTATCCAGATATGCTTATTTAGACATTATTTCTATGCTTTTATTGCCTGATTTTATTTCTATTGTAGCTACCTTTCTCTACACAAATTACATTTTCTCAAGATGCAATGAAGTATATTAGTCTTTCCTGTATTTTCCCTGGTATTATTACATTTTGTCAAAACAACATTTTGGGTAGACTATTTTTTGCAAGTATTTTTATTCTTGCAATAATGGGAGTGGTATTCTTTTCAGTTTTGATACTATTACCAAATATAAAAGACACAATGGGCTAGAATGAAACAACTTTGAAGAGATTTAAAATTTAGTAAAATGAAAAAAATTGAATGTTTGAATTCTGAAATTTCAAGGTTTCTTAATGAGACTGCAAAGTGATATTGAGCAAAGGCAATAGAAATCACAGTGATTTCCAGGAAGTATAATTTTTACAGAAGCAAATTTACTTATTTGAATTCAATCAATTTTTACAGAAGTGAATTTACTCGGTATTAATAGTATTGGACAGTATTTAAAAATATGGGAGAAAAAATTCTCCTGCTCTGACATCACATAATTACATCTATGAGAGACTTTATGCATACAATTTGTCATGTTAAACTCCAGGAACTAAACCTTTGTTTAGGAGCTTTTCAGGCAGCATCCTTAGATTGCTGACTCTTTCTGTTTTTAATGTGGGTTTGACAGTAGAGAAGGAGATTGGGAATGTTTTCTTTGTAGTGACAGAAGCTCCTTGCTGCTCAGTCTGTTAAAGAGAGAACCATGAGTCAAGATATCCTCAATCAAAACTTTAGAAAACCTGTTTCAAACTTGAGAAATGAAACAAAAAGTCTTCACTGCTGCCCAAAAGCCAATTTGGTCTGATTTAATTAAAAAAATAAATTTTACCTTCACAATCAGAAGGCTGTTTGCACTAATGTTTGAGCAAAGAAGGATTCTGTATGATACTTCTGCAAGAGAAATGTATTATTAATTCCAATGCACTACCACAATGATGAAAAATTGAGCAGCTGATATGTACTGTAGGGATGACAAATGTGGTATTGGAGGTCTGGAGGAATTGTGAGTGTGATGGTAGGTAAAACTTTCACTCTGTTGCACAGTCTGCTGCAACAAGACAGGTGAGGAATAAAAACATATGCTGAGATTGCTCAAGTTTCTTTTGTTACACTTTGCTTCAAAACAGCTGGCTGTTTCTGAGAAATTCTGTTTTCATACAAGACACCACAAGGAGGGAGGAAGGCTCTGGCACAGGGTGAGCCCTGTGAATTCCGAGGCGTTTCAAATGGTGCTCTCCTTGACAGCCTGACTTGAGGAGGGGATAAAAGTTAAATCACACTGCAGCAATACCCAAATCACAGCTGTGTGAGCCAGCAAACTGTGAAAGAGGATTCCTGTGCTGCTACTGAAGCCTTGGCTCTGTGCAGACCCACAAAAGTTGGTAGGCAACAGTGGCCTTTACTGCAGGGTGTGAGGGGCTGGGGAATATGACCAGGACTGGTTGTGCCACTGAGTTACCAGAAGGCAGAGAGAGTGTTCAGAGCAGAAAAACATCCTTGCTATAGTGATGCTACTCCAGCAAAACTAAACAATAAACAGCCACTGATGCATGACAAAGAAAATTTGTTAGAAAAATGATAATAGGATTGTGTTTCTTGAGAATCTGCTGTTTCATTGAGAATTAAATGCTTTAAAATAAATCTGATTTCAGCATTTTTAGAGTCTAAGTACTTCTGGTTTAAAAATATACATGATGATTAAATATACATATAATGAGTAGTAGTTGAGACAAAGTATACTGCTGGGAAAAAATCCAAATGTTCTTATTCTGAAATCCTATATGAAATGAAAATACTATGTTCTGTTCTGCTGCAGTCTCAGGCAAAATTGTCTGTATTTCACAAAATTGGAGCATAAAGGCCTTCAGGAATTGGCTTCAGCAAGGTGTGCAATAATTTCCATTCTTGATGACATCCCAGGAGTTACCCAGAGCCTTGAGAGATCAGCCCTAACGAGAAAGCATATGACCTTAGCATATCAGGGCTTCACAACAGTCAAAATCTAGCTTGACCTTCAACAGTAAACCAGGTCCCTCAGGCTAAATCCTAACAAGTCTTGCCTTCAAACCAAGGCAAAAGGCCAAAAATTCTTATCCAGGGAGCAGCAATAGAGTTTGAAAATGAGAGGTTCTTTTTCATTTGGCAAACATCGTAGTTTGACCTCTGTGTTCTCACTGTGCCAAGCCATCTAATCTCCAGGAGGCAGAACTTTGGAATCTGCCAAGTGCCAAGCTGGCTTTGCTCCTGTCAAGATCAGTGTGCAGTGCCAGGCTTGTGGATTAAGGTTTAGATGTGCAAGATGACAGACCTCTCTCCTAAATCAGGATTTCAGTGAGTCACAACCCACGGTCTGATGCTCCTGGACCCTCTGTGAATTGGATTTGCTTGCTGAGCACCAGGGCAGCAGGTTTTCAGTTTCCAAAGCTAGGTGTATGGAAGGATGCATGGAATGTATGTCTATACAATAAAAACAATGAAAGGAAGTATAACTAATGCTACATTGGCCAACAGTATGTAAAAAATAACAAAAAAGCCTGTAATAACAGGAAATTGCAAATTTTTTTGCATTCTGTTTTTTGTTAGATTTGGTTTTTTCTGGACAAATTCAGATTTTAAAGAACTGTTTGATAATAGAAAAATAATTAAAAAGTGATTTTAGAAAGGTTGTGCTAAGAAGGAAGGATTTTTTTTCAGTCATTTTCTTCAATCAAAAATTCTTTAAAACTAGCAAATAATTGTAATTAATTAAAAGTAATCTTTCCTAGCCACTGATGGCAGAAAAATTACCTGGAGCTTATTACAGACAGACACTGCCTCTTTCTGAAAAAGCTGTCTTTTCCTCTGAACCTTTCTTTTCCCCTTATATTGAGATAGTTATTTAAACTTTCTATTTCCCAGGAAAAGTGGGTTTTCCCATATATTAGCTTAAAAATAAGCTAATGAATAAACCTAACTATGAACCTCTGGAGGAAGAAAATAAATGGCAGCATTTTTTATTATACAATACTCTTAGGCACATATTGTGACTCTGGGAGTTGATGCTGTGCAGGGCTAGGAGATGGACTCAGTGGTCCTTATGGGCCCCTTCCAACTCAGAATATTCTCTGATTGCTAACATAAAGATTTATTCTTTTGAAAAAAAATCCTAAATAAAAATGTGTATACATTTTGTAGAAAATTAAGGTATATAGTATTTCTCTCAATATTATTCTGCCTTGAGAGCTATCATTAACCTGTTGAGACAGAATAAGAACATATCTCTTTGTGAAGAATAAAAGGCTTGCTTTGTCTTTACAGTGGTTGGAATGAGCCATTGAGTGTCTATTACTCATTTGCCTTCATTTACTTTTTACTAAGGTCGCCTTCAGTGTGGTTAATAAACAGCAAGATCATCAGTCACTTCAAAGTGCTTTCACATTCCATAGTTTGTTTTTTCTGCAGTGAGCAAATGGAAGGATGATCTGGTAGAAATCAGTTACATTATGACTCATCTTTTATGTGACCTCCTTGAGAGGCCTTTGGGGTAGCACATGGGCTTTCCATACAACTCTACGTAATAGTTGGCTAACAAAATATCCTTTCCCACACCATTCCCCCAGCAATGCTGAAAAGTCATTAAAGGCTTTGTGTAAAGAAGGCTTCAAACCCAGAGAAGTAAAATTTCCTCTGATCAGTGTTTTCTTTTTCATTTGTGTTAGGGGCAGGTTATTTAGCATCTAGACTGGTGTCTTCATGAGGAATAGCTGAACTGACTTCAGATATGGTCTTGATATCATGAAGACTTTTCTTTCTACTATCAACCAAAAAAAGTCTGGACTGCAAAATTAAGCCCAGACATCTAAAAGGTGTGGAATTTCTCCCTTCTTGCTGTTATATATCATATCTGCTTTCACTGACCCCAAAACTATATAACCGTTGTTTTTCCCTGGTGCCAATTTGCTATCTCTTAAGGCTTTCACATTTAGGGTTACTAGCAAAAGAGGCAAGCCCAGGAAAAGCAGTAAAAAAGTCTGGATCCTGGTAGGCAGAATTGCCAACATGTTCCCTGAAAAATGCAATTTCTTTTTAAAGATAGCACTCCTTGATTTGCTATGGTCAATGAACATAGATTTGTCGTCTTCTTGAAAAGTATCAAAAGTACACCCAGCGTCTCTCACAAGGAGGACAAAATATTTTTCCTCCCAGATTCACAAGATGTTGGATCTCCTTGAGAGTACCGACAACACTTCCTTGTCGTTCTGACAAGATGCTATGTCCAACAATGCTTGTCTATCCCCTTCTGTTCCCACCTCCTCCCTGAAGCACTATGGTGGTCTTGCTGCATGTTTCACAGATGTTTTTCCCGCTCAACTCCTCAGTTGTTTTTCAAATGGCTTCTTACAGCAAATGATTCCATGTGTGTATGCTCCTTCCTTTCTGCTGACACCTTTTCTTTCTATAAAAACAATCTGCTGCTGCCTTTCAGATCTAGAGAGACGCCATCCCATACCACAGATGCCGTGTTTTTTAAACTCTGGCATTGGTACACATGGTCAGCAGGCAATACCTCCCTCCTGTCTGTTCCTCATGACTAACAATGTTGATGTTTTGTTCTTTCAATCTTATTTCCCTCTGTTACCCTTATACACTGCATTTTTTTTTCTTTTCCTGTTACTCTGCTTTCTTTGTACTAGTGGCCCATATGGGATCTCTTCATCTCTCACTACAGCTTGGAGGAAGAAAACCTCACACACTGTTTTAGCCCCAGTAACTACAGGCAACATGTATGCCAACTTTTTCTTGTGCTCAGGAACTGAAAAAAATCAGCTTTACATTTTCTTTATACGCATACACACAAGCAAAATTAAATTCACTTTCTACAGCTGCTCACAGTACTGGTTACTGACTGAGTCTAAAGAGACATGCAGAGATCAGAGCTACCATTGAGTTGACTGCCTTTTCAGTTTGCATGTGATAAAAGTTGAGTTGAGATTGTCTAGTCATTTCCATTCTGAAAGGTGTTCTCATTTGCCTGCAACAATCCTTGCAATCAAAATTTTTCATATCAAGTCATGACTGACCAAAAGGGGACCCTGATCCAGCTTGCTTCAGCCATTTCTTGATATAATGACAAATGAAAACCCCCCACAAAACATCTTTCTTCCTCCTTGCAACTGCATTATTTGGGACTAAATTTATTTGAAATCGCTCTAGTACAGCTGAAGAAATCAGCGCAGTATTTTGCTGAATAAACCCAAGGTTTTGCCAAAAAAATTATTGAACTAGCACATACTACAGAATACATCACTGCCCATCTTTGTGCATGTATGTACTTTACACACACACATATATATATATCTCATATTTTATGAATATGGCAGCATTCACCTGGATAGTTCCTTTTCTATTTTAACTACCTTTTATCTTTTCTATGCAACAATACTTTCATGTTTCCTCCCAAAAAGTAGTATAGCATACAGAGAGAACATTCCTAGGATTAGTATAGGAAGATACCATGCTCTTTCATTCTACAAAAGAAAGCAGGTTATCCACTTAGTTTATCTTTATTTTCCTAAAAATACTAGGTATGTTCTGAGAGAAAATTGACATGATCTTTTCTTTGTCACTTGAAGTGGATTTGGTTTGGAAGTAGATCAGTGTTGGCCCATGACAATCATATCTATAAATGTAGAACAATTTTTGTTCTTTTCAGATACGTGCATCTCCACAGAGATGCATGTACACTGTCAACAACATCAACAAATTTGCATTTCTCCCCCTGCTTAGTCTCTCTCCAGGAACATTTGGTTGACCATATTTTTACAACAGAAATCTTCTTTGACATTATTAAAGTTATTTTTTAATGTAAACAATGGAAACAATATTATATGATTTTCCTAAGTCACAGAATGCAACAAGTCAGTGATAGGTACAGACTGTATTCAAATTGGTATTCTGCACTTCCAGCTCTGTGGACCAAACCATGTGAACTACTAACAGTAGCATAGGGTGTCTTCACTTTATGCTGTTGTATTATTTAGGATTCATTTCTATCTTCTCAGCTGCAAAAATGTGTGGTTGCTGAGCAGATAAAAGCTACAGCTGATAGCACTTTAGAAATGCCATAGGAGATGCAGGAGTCATTCTGTCTTAGTCTAAATTTGGGAAAATCTAAATAGTGCAGAATGTTTAGATTTTATATGGGCAGACCATATAAAGAAAAGTGTATTTCTGCTTTTAATGGAACTGCTGGCCATGCCTGGAACTGCACCAGAGGGGAAAGTGCCACAGCTGAAAGGCTGTGGCTGGTTTGTGATTCTGGTTGTTGTTAATGCCAGAGCTGTTGTTGTTTGTTTGCTTTGTTATGCACACTAGTAAAGAACTGTTACTCCTATTCTCATATCTTTGCCTGAGAACCCCTTAATTTCAAAATTATATTTCAGAGGGAGGGTATTTTCGTTTTCCATTCCAAGTGAGGCTCCTGCCTTCCTTAGCAGACACCAGTCTTTCAAACCAAGACAGCACCATTACTGATATGTGCATTATGACACATGTATCACTTCACATTAGGCTTCGACCTTTGCCTAGAATCCCTTCAAAGTATTGAAAGCAGCAGCATGAAAATTTGGGATTTGAAGGATGAACATTTCTATTCTAAAACTGCTTAGACCAAAAGTGTGTGATTTTCCCACTTAGTTTTAGTATGTGTGCATAAAAAGTTATAGCATTACACGTTTGTCCCCGCCTTAGCCACCATTATCTCCATGATTCTTATGGCTTTTAGGAGCCTCTTCAAGAAACCACTTATGAATATCCTGGTAGAAATGTCATACAACAAGCAGCCTCATTTAGCAAGTGACCAGTAGTAAAACATTGTTCAGATTTAGGCTACTTGTAAAACCTTGACAGACTTCTGCAGGCCCAGGATTTCCATTGAGGTGATGAGCACAATGAGCCAGGTGGGAGATACAAGGGGGATGCATGTGCTTTCAGAGGAGGGGAACAACAATGAAAATAGACACAGTTTAAGCAAAGTAAAAAAAAAAAAAATAGCAATGAGAAGAAGCAGGGAGTGAGTAGAATGAACAGAACTGACTTGTATTACAAGTCAGAGTATTACTTGCCTAGCCAGAGATATTTGCATCAATATATAAGATATGTAAATGAATCTACGAGTCATAGGCAAACATTTGCAGCCGTGGAGGATGTTAAAATTTGTGTTTTATTCGATGGGATGAGAGAACAATGTGCAGAGAATAAAAACAATTGAGTTTCAAAAATGCTTTGGCAGCATTCAAACACTGGCCGTTGTCATCATCATAAGAAGATAAAGAAAAAACAGTTCTTTTTAATTTAGTTGGTTCTTTTACAGTGAGATCTGTTGTTATACAAATGCATATTTTTCTACTAGCATCTTTCAAATCAAAAGCGATGTTTCACAACATATGTAGATTTGTATTTTTATGGGTAATATAGTTTCCCTAATAACCTTTCCAAGTGAAAGATTCTGCCTGATTCAGAGAAAGAGACTATTTTTTGTAAATTTGATTAGACACCTAAACTCATCAGTCCGTCTCTGAGCCATGTACCTGATTATGCAAAGGTATCTGCAATACATTATGCGAAAGCTGTTTAGCTGGGATTGTATGGTGGCTGTAACCAAAGTGGGTTTAGAGATAATGAGCTTGCATCCCCGAATACTTAGGATCGCAGTCTACTCTCTAAACTGATGATGCAGCAGCTGCATAATGCAACAATGTAATTTATTCATGTAATATGTACAATATTGCTGTAATAAAAAGCCCATTGGCGGTTCCTCTAATTCTCTGTATGAGCACCCTGTTATTAGTAGCCGTGTAAGTCAGTATTTCAGCATTTTCAAATTCTGGCTATTTATAAGTTTCAAACCACAATATTTTAAAAAGAGAGAAAAATCCCAAACGGCTCTTGTGAATCTGCTCCCACTGAACTGAAACCTGCAGCTTTTTTGATCAATGCAATCAGTAAACATAGCAGGAAAAACCCCTCTAAGCATGCCAAAATGACCCTAGTTACTGAACTTTTTTTTTCCCCCACAGATGCATGTCATGATGTGTATGAAAAGAAGTTAAGATGGAACAAGGAGGAAAAACAAGTATTTGGGAGAGAAAACTGTAAGTCCCCTGATCTTGCCACCTTTTTCACTCAGCAGTGAGTGTTGTTTATCATATGAGTGTTTATATTGAATGTAGATTTCTCTGAAGTAAATTTTAATGGGAATGTATTAAGTTTCAACAAGAGCCTACATGTAAAGATAGTGAAGAAGAGCATTGCAACAGACTGCTTGGAAATTAATCTGCCAGTTTAACCCAGTAACCTGCATGCATACTAAAACACTGATGTGAATTGAAAATAAAATAACCACGCTTGACAGATATAATAGTTTAAGTGATTTCAAATTAACCACATCCCACTGACCGCAAGTGAAAAATGTGTTCATTCTCCCGCAATGAAACATGCTCTAGGGACTCATTATACAGAGTGGAGTAAGTAAAACCAGAGTGGAGTAATTGATGCTGAGGAGGAAGGAAGAGTGACAGATATTTAATGATTCTCAAACTTATACATAAAGATATCACAAGCACTTAATACATTATTTTTCTCTTTCCAATCTAGAAATATTATAGAGTTAAATCTATATTGTGCTGTAATTGCAGCACTTGATATAGCTGTTAGGAATAATGAATCATGACAAAGATGCATCAGGCAGCATATGAAAAGAGCGAATAACAAACAACATTGTGCCAATGTGTGTCCATGAATTATGGCTGCTCTGTTTCAGAAGAACAGGTGAGATGAAGTCAGGGCATATCTATTGTCCTAATTCTGTCTAAAATTGCTTTTTAAATGGCAAAAATTCCTTAAGCAGTTCGGGCATCATGAAATCCAAATGGACATTATTTACTCTATTCTTTTCACATACACTGAGGTCTTTATTTGAAGAAAATGTGCAGAATAGAAGATTTACAGGAACACATCCCTATCCCTGCCTGCTTCACAGGGAAGAGGAACAGTCACATGTTCTATATCATCTTTATGCTTTGTGGCAATTTTGGTTTAACTCTCGAATCTTCTGAATCTCTGAGTAACATATTAAATGCAACACAATGCTCACAAACTCCAGGTTATGAACAGCTGAGAAGTAGCTACAGTCAGCTGGCAGTTAGTGTTCATCAACACTTCTGCTGTGGCTGCTGGCACAGGGTGTAACATCCTCTGCTACAAAGCCAACAGAAGCAAACACATAAAAATCTCCATCCAGAAGTCCCTCACAACCTGAATTATTTTTTGATTTTAAGGATAGCAGAAAGTCATTTGCACTAAATATAATGAGGAAGAGGAATCACAGCACAGGTTTTAAAAAATTCTTGTCCTATCTTACTTTGTTACCTACAGGGTCATAGACAAACTGTAAAACTTCATTAATGTGCCATTGCCACTCACTAAATCCACCCTTTTCACTTATTTAGTCCACCTTGGCTATGTGCTGTACAAGGCAATCTCTTCAGTAAATACTGTGTTTACAAAGATGGTGATTATATGGTATCTTATATCTGATCACAGAAAGAATACAAGTGGTGTAGGAGCCATTAAGAAAGGTTTCAGCAATATGCACAGAAATTGCCCTAACTGATCCCTAGAAGAGGAACAAGAAAGTATTTGTACTGTGGGTTTGTGGTGTGCCTGACTGTGACACTCATGTGCTGTCTGTTGAGGCATTCTGGCTTTAGAAAGGTAAATTTTGGTGATTGGAGCTGGATGAGAATGTGGGGATCTGTCTGTGTAACTGCACTGTCAGGACTGTATAAAGGCACTCACTCATAAGGGCTGGGCTTCTGGCTTTTCCTACAACCATCAGCTGCTACTGATACCTCCAAAGTTATGGGCAGATTGCCAGCTGAGATCCACTTTTGACAAGAGAACTCTCCTCTTCCTTTCCTGGCCCCCAAACTGAGCAACCCTTGAGGGTTTAAAGAACTATCTAAGGACAGTAGACAAAAAAATGTTCAGCAAGGACATAGATCCCAGCTGACTAAGGCCTTGATTTTTCCATTGTCTGAATATCATACAATGCTTGCTTATTGTTATTTTCTTATCCAATGATAGCATCACCATAATGGTATCCCCACTCTCCATCAAGTTTAGCATTTATTCCAAGACTGATTCAGTGGGAATAGAGCCAGTCATTTTAGGCATTGTCTATTTTGGGATATAAGCAAGTGGAATGCATTTTATAATGGAGAGTTTATACCTTCTCTAACTTATGAGTTGCCTAGATGGATTAAACTATCACTATAAAAGAATCAAATCTCCCACTTAGTTTCCCTCCCATGTTCCTAATCAGCAAAATTAAGACAGGAATGTTCTGTTTGGAAGAATCCCATGTTGTGGTGTGTTCCTGCAACTTGGAGATCTTTCACAGGAGTGCTGATGAAACCTGGGCATGTGTGTGCTGCTGTGAGCAGACAGAGTGCTACTGTGCGGGAGACTGACCCTTCACCGAGGACTTAGAGCTCTCTTGGCTACCAAAATAAAAACCCAAACCAAAACAAGAATAAAAAGAAAGAAAAGTGTGGATGTGGGGATAGTTCCAGTCTCCAGAATGGATGAAACTTATAGTGGATAATGGTTTCTTTACCATTTCCTGGCTGGGGTGTTCTGCAAGTTTCTCACCTTAAATCTATTTTATGATTTATCAAGAGGAAAAACAAATATATTTTAGTCATATGCCCAATGGTGATGGATTTATACTGATATATGGATATTAATTTTGTCCCAAAGTCACGAAGACGAGATGGTTTTCTTTATCTTTAGAAGTCACAATTATTTTATTTTTTTATTAGAGAAAATTTCATTCATAAACCAGCAAAATAATTAAACAGTACGCAAATAATCCGAAGTATCATTTAATGCAGGTTGAAAAATGTGGTGCGGGTTGGTAGAAAGATTACACTGAAGGTAAACACAGCCATGACTGCTCAGCAAGGGAGGGTTTTCATAAAGATAATTTCAAAATAGTTAAACAGAAGCAAAATGGGAGGAAACAGAGTTCTAGTGATTGTCTCTGCTTAAAACCTCAGTATCAGGGGTCAGGTTTTGGTCTCTCTGTCTCAAGCCTTGCTTAGCAATCTTTTGCAGAGGAAATCAAAAATGATGAAATGAAGCCACAATTAATGGATTGTGGAACCATTACCAGTATCCCTGTCTGTGAAATGCAGCCCTCTCATGCATATTTTCAGCCCTTTCATAAAGTCTGTTCATTCAGCAATTATTATCCAGCCACATGCCTAGCTGGGGAAGGGAGTTCAGAACACAGATGCTGCACCTGCCAGCGGGGCTGTGGGCAAAATCCTTCATTATGCACCAAGGAGATTCCCATCTTCTCTACATTTGACCCATTGTGAGCAACACTACAGAAGACCCAATGCATTTGGACATGAATTTGGACGTGAATGCAACACTGCAAACAAATCAGTCGATTATAACAGCATATTATAGAAGCACCATCTGTGCCTGTGTTTGCAGGTAGAACAAATTCAATTTTCAAATTTAAGAAAGCCCCACCACACCATAAACCACAATAAAAAACCCCTCCTTAGTTAGGATTAGGGCTCTGCTCCTGTTCCCTCTCATTATTTGCCCATTCCACCAGAGTTGCACACCTTTAGGCCAAACATGAGTTGTGATAGGCTGTCATGCGGTTCGGATATTATAGATGAAATCCTTCCAGAAGCAGCATCTGGCTCGATTTGTAAGCTCTGCAGTCATTTGTAGTGATGGGGTTACATGTGCCCTAGGCTTTGTCAGATGGTTTGGCTGCTTTTCTCCAGGTTTTTTTTTTTTAATTGTTATTAGTTGTTGATGGTGAGGAATCCATACTCTGCAATATATGCTCAACTCACCGGCAATTTGCACGTTTGAGTAAAAAGATGCCTCATTTATAGTTAAAGCATTTTGAAACCTGACCATTAGCATGTTTGAGATGTGTTAGTATCAGGTGAAAAAAAGATTTATTTTTCTCCAGTGGTTTACTTCTGAGAAAGCTATTGCCTGGTTGCCTAAAAGTTAGTGGTAGGAATGACTTTCTTGGCTATCTTATTGGTCCGTACCTGTAATACAGGGAAATTTCTAGAGGACTGTAGAGATCATCAACATACCCCCAAGTGGTTTTTTCTGTCACATTCATTTTGTCACTGCATTCAGTTCTGAAAATAAATAAGGCAAATTCCCAAATAGGATTTAATGTGTTAGACCAAATGCCTAATTAGTGAAAGCATGTTCCCTTTTTACTTTGGAATCTTAGTGTTATAAAGGGCTTTGCCTACCTTGTTGAAAGGCTTCATTTGGATAATTGTTATACCTCAGTGTGGTATCAGGTAGCATACCACAATGTGTTAGTTGTCCAAATAGCTTCCAGCTGCTTTTCTAAATATAAAAATTAAAATGCAGGGTACAGTATGAAGTTTGTGAAGACTGATAAAAACAATGGTTCCTAGGAATTTGTTTAAAATATTATTTTCAAGGTTTAGAGGCAACCAGAGGACAAGGATTCAAGGACTGTGGGACTAAAGTAGCTGTGTGGAAAAGAGGACAGCAAGATTTAAATATTTACTGGTACCCAGAGATATAATCCCATACTGCACAATTTTGCTTATATACCATTTTTCAAATTCCTGATCTGTCCTTAACTGCATCTTTTCCCCTCATTTGTGCTAATTTTGGTCTCTGAAAAGATGTCATTCACATATGAATTAAATAAATATTGAACAAACAAGGATGTTGATAATTACATACTTCTACTTTCTTCTGTCATCGTGTCAGGTGACAAGAAGACTATAATGAAAATTGGTTGATGTACAGTGCAAAGTAAAGAGCATCAACATAAAGTGAAACTTTGATCAATAAACCCTCTACATCTACATGATGTTTGTTCATAGAAGCTATTTATTTTTGAACACTAGTGGAAGAAATAAAAAAAATTTGAACTTGATTGCTGAACAAAAAAAAAGGGTTAAAGTTACTCTCTTTACTGCTTAGCATTCAACCTTATCCATTGAAAAGATGTGCTGAATTTTTGTAATGAGTGTGTTACTTATATACAGTTTTCAGGCAAAGACTCCAAGAAACATTGGAGGCTGCTTTAAACAACTTACAAACTGGTTTTGGCATGGGGAATAAGTGCATTAAATTTTGCTTCTCATTCTGCAGTGTTTGGAATACCTCCTGCAAGTGCTCTCAGAGGCCACTTAAGAAGGAAGAAAGGACTGGGCTAAAGTTTTTCATGGAGATTTTTATTTTCTCATGATCAATCATCCAACTGAGGCAATGCATGGTACAGAGTTGCGGGAAACATGGTTTGGGACCTTAAATAGACTGAAATAAGTTTCCATATTGAGTTTGGTAAATTATTACAAATACACTCAATTTTTAAAATCATTTGTTTGTAAGTAATTTATAATCAGGAATCAGAATTTAGAATCAGACTGAATCTTTTGAAAAACATTATCTGTTGAAACCAGCACATTCAACTGCAATCTTAATTCATGCCATTCAACAGCTGCAACTTATTTTTCCAGAGTTTTTCTAGCATATGGAACCCTATGGGTAAGCTTTCATAATCAGTCAAGGTCAAATTCATCTTCGAAGTAAAACAATTTTTTCAGTGAAATGTTAGAATTTTCTAGATCTTAAATGTGATTAATTAAGAAATTTGAATTTTCTCATAATTTTCTCATCATCAGTACTGATCTAAAAGTAGAAAGTTTTTTTGAAGTCTCCAGCTCTGAATATGTTGGCCTTACGTTTTCTTTTGAAATATTTCATTTAATGCACACAATGTCATTGTAGCTTGCTGTCTTTTATTCTCTACCTGGCTGACAAATTCTCAGGTTAGCTGACCTTAAAATCAAACTTTTGTTGTACCATGACACTGATTTCTCTCATTTTGTCTGGCTTGGCATTCTCACATAATTTCTGTACTTTAGGAAAAGAGACAGAACAAGATTTAAATTTTGCTTTGATCAGTTGTATGAATTTCTACAGTGATGGCTTTGGAACACTTTTAGTTACTCTGTTTTGATTTCAGTACTTTGATAAATAATGTCATAACTCTTTCTTCTCTTACTTAATCTGATTTTGTTCATCAAAAATTATCTCAAATGATAAGTTTTCTTGAACAGATAAACCCAGCCCTTCCAATCTAGGAATACAAAACTTTTTGCCTTTTAAGGTTTGATTTTTCTAAAATTAAAATGCTCTCAAGTTGTGGTCTGGAGTTGCCTAGATATTTACTGCCCATGTGCATCCATGTAGCTTGTTCACATAACCAAAATAGTTATTTTTGCCTTCACAAATAGAACTCATAAAAATATCTGTTTGTGAAGTCAGGCCTTTTTATAAGTGAGCTAATGAGTTATTCTCATCAAGCAATAATTTACTGCAGTTAGGCAGATTGGAAGGGAGATAGCACTGGAGTGGGTAAGGAAATAATAGCAGCAGGTTCTGTTATGTACTTTCAACTTTCCAGAGGTCTGCCAAGATGGATGGACAGGAAAATGGGGGAGAAAGAAAGAGAGAACTGAAGGCAGAGAAAAGCTAACGAGAGCCAGTATTAAAGAAATAGCAGTACCCTGGTGTCAGTGAGGGAACTCTGGAGCTCACTGAGGACAGTCACCTGTGAAACTCTCAGCAGGGACACACCCAGGGACATGGGTTATTGGGCTGTTATCACTGAGCATGAATGTCCCACAGGACAACTCTGCTCTTGCTCATATCCTTGTACCCCCTGGGCTCATTTCAGCTAACTGGTGGTATATGATTAACAACAGAGAAACAGGATGGAAAGAGCCCAATATTTTAAACAGAAATTTTGCCCTTCATTTTGCCATAAGTTAGCGGTTCATAAATGGATGTCTTAGAATTTTCTGCAGCTTGTTCCATGTGGGAAAGAATAATGGCTGAACAGAATTTTCTTTTTTATATGAAGAAAATGATCAGGAAAGTTGAACATAATGATTTCATGCCGTGACTATAATGCAAACACATACTTAACCATCATTGTCTCCTCTTCATATAATAACTGAAAACATCTGTATTGTGCACTGAAACATTATATGCTGCATTACAATTAGAAATGTGCTGAAGTGTTGGATTGGGTGTTTATTTATGGGCCATGAAAAGTAAGATTTTCTGCGCCTCTCATGTACAGCTAAATAGCCATAGGTAGAGTACTGAAAATTTTGGAACCCAGCAGTCACTGTGGGAATGACTTCATTATTCACCGAAGGAGGTTTTTCCAGCAGAGCTGAGTTGCTGACAAACAATAATAAACATTACTGAAAGTTGGAAACAGGAACTCAGGCATATTGATTCTGACTGTAAAAAATGCTCACAGGATATGGAGGGCAAGGCTCTCTCAAAATGACAAGGTACTACAGTGGAGGGATCCCATTAGAGCTGTGCACACACATTTTCTCTGTTGACACAGAAGTGTTCTGACAGGCTCAGCAAACAAGCAGCTTCTCCTAGCTGCTTTACCTGTTGCCTCAAGTAGTCTAGAAACAGAAATGTATTTTTAATGGGCACACAAATATTTCAACAATGCAATACGCTCTGGTGGGGACATAGCAAATGTCTCCTTGGTGTAGCTTCTGAGAGCATAAAAGGTATCACTGTGTCTTTTGCTGAAGCACTTGACAGTTCATGACCATAGCACAAAATATTATTTGAGATTAATTATATATTTGCTTTGTCTGCCTGATATTTTACTGGTATTTGAAACAGTGTGATTGCCTGATACAACCCCAAATATGCTTTAAAGAGCTCACTCCACAGTTAATTAATTTTGTAAATACCTACTAAGTTTCTTCCAACCTGACCAGATACAAAATGCTCAGTAAGGTTTTCTCTGGAGCTTTGTTTTTTCTCTCTCCTCTGACTCTGGCTCAAAGTTTAAAACCAAGAAAGTGTAAAGTCCTGGCCTGTGCTCATGATGGTGGTGTTCACAAAGAGTTTATGGAGCCAGTTTCTCACTGAGCAGCAGAATGAGGAAAACCTATGCCAGCTGGGGATTTACGCTGTGATTGTTACATGATCCTTGCAAATATATATACAAAAAAGAATGAATTTTACCAATTGATGCCTGAACGAAATGTAATTTATTATTTTCTTTGTCATGGCTGAAGCAATTTGAATGGCTTACATTTTCTCTGGCCATTGAATATGTCAGATTTTTACTGTCTAAGGTTTGAGTGCCTTTGGCTCTGCCAGAAATTGTTGGTTGACTTTCAAAGTGGATCCAGATTTCTCTCAGAGAGGTCAACAGATATGCAGGATTTCTGGAAGTGCCCCAATTAAACATGCATCATTTGCACTGATTTTCCACATGATTATCTCAAATAGCCATGGAAAGGCACAGTTATCAATCAGGAGACTGAAGGATTCAGGTCTGTACAATAGAGAAAGCTGAAGACAGGAAGAGAAAGCTCATTTCTCTTTGCTCTCCCAGTGTTTACTGGGATCATAGTTACGATGTCAAACCAAGTGTAGCTGTGAAGTAAGGCTGATTCTGTATTTCTTTACAGTGAGAAACCAAAGGGTTTTCAGCCTGTAATGCTGGAATTTTTTTGAACACAGGGTAGATGAAATGAACTTTTAAACCAGAGGAATTCAGATCAGCTGCCTGAAGTTAAAATAACAGACTGAAAAACAGTTGTTCACCCTGCCCACAATGTCTTTGCAGGCTGGATCCTTTTCTCTAACCTAGTTCTCACTCCAAAAATTCTCAGTGGCTTCAGGAGACAGAATAAGTCTAGAGAAAGTGCATCTCCACTATGGTCTGTCTGTGTATCAGATTCCTTCCTGAGGCCTCTTGGTGTGGATCTGTATGGGATCCCAGTCTCTCATCTTCTTGTTGGCTCCTACCAGGCAGACCTGTTCCCAGCTGTGAGCATCACTACTTTAAGCGAGCTCACCTCTTCCTCACTTGCACGTGGATCACTCTTTTATTATAATTATTTTTTCCCTGCTCTGCTCCCTAAGACAAAGCTGAAAAGATGTGATGATCCAGAACAGTAAACACAGCTGAAACTGGATGGCCAACATGTGATCATCCTGCATTATTTGTGCTCTAATCTCAGTGTTGGTGGCTGCTTTGAACCAGAAGACGTGGCCAGGAGCATTTTTATTCGCAAAATATGTTGTTCATATTTGTTATAACTTACCTATACGTAATGAAAAGAAGTAAGCCAGAATCAGTCTTAGCAGTAGAAGAAGACCTGAAGGGACCTTCCTTCTCTATTCTGGATGGTCTGGAAAACAAATCCCAGGCTGAAGTGCAGACTGGCACGATTGTAATATCAATGCCTCACTAACAGTGCAGCCCTACGGCTTCAAGAGACTCATTACTGCTGATAAATCAGTTATAACTGGCTCATATTCCATCCAGACACACCATGGTTGTTTTCTGGAAGCCACTCTGTGGTGGATACAAGGGTGATGGAAGCTTCTTGTCCTTCCAGGTGGAAGCTGCTTCTCTGTGGTTGTTCAAAATACTTGGTGAGAATTTTGTGAAAATGTGAGATGCACACACATTTTCTCAAAGATGATGCTGAGTGATGTTTCCATCTTCCAGGACTTGATCCAACAGACTGCTGGCAGCAGCAGTTCCTCTAAACATATTTCCTTTCCCTGCAGATCCCTACCTAGATTCCTACTTAAAATGGTGTATATATATATATATAAATATATGTCTGTCAAGCTCAGCTTCTGCTTTCCAGGACTCCTTTTTAGTCCTCCTTCACAGCAGGGAAGAGCTCCAACTTCCTGGTTGTGCAACAAGAGAGGTATAAGATAAGGTAAAATTGCTGAGAACTGACCAGGAAATTACTGGTTTATTCTATGTTTAGTGATTTAGTATTTTATAATATCTTAAATTTTTAAAATAGAGCTGAAAAATGGAATTTTCATGTCAGTAAAGGATTACACTGATTTAGCTAAGTCTGATTTATGTGAGAAGCGCAAATGTTAAAGATGTCATCATTGCAGTTTTTGTCACCCCATGAGAAACATCCTTCTTTTCTCCATTACTGCAAAGAATCAAGGGGTTATTTGGCTCCCCAGAATATAATAATACAAAACATGAAAGTAGATTCTGATCATGTATATTCAACCCATGTATTCAGAGGAATCAGTTTGTACAAACCCCATAGTTTAGTTGGTAGTCTTAATTATCTAGTTTGCATCAGTCTAATTTATGTAACAAAACCAAGCTGCTCCATAATTCCCTGCTAGTATGGGATAGAATTACTCCCTCAAACCCAACAGACCTACGTCAGCATATGCCAGTAAAGAATTTAGCTTTAATATTCCAAGGAGCAATATGGCACATGATTCACTTTGGTTCACATTTTTCCCAAGGTCTTCTGTAAAATAAATTTATTTTTAGTTCAGAAATGTTTGTACAGACAGAATTGCATGTTTGTACAGACATTCCTAGAGATCCAAAAAGTATCTTTTTGTCTTCAAAAAGTAAAATACAAACCAAACATCCTCAAGAGAGAAAACAAAAGAGCAATTGCTGTGCTTGATCCAGCATCATATTGGATGTTTTTGTGTTGATGCAGCTGTTTCAGTGTCTTCAGCTTCTGGTGATGGACCAGAAGGAAGCAGAAGTCAATGGGCAGATTTTGGTTATTCTACAATTTCATTTTAGTATTTGGAAGGAAAATAATTTCAAAGATAACAAATTCAGAGAAGCTGGTTGAGACAGATTTTTATATAAGACTTTTAACACACTAAAGTTGCTCAGATTTGTGTTAAATTGAAGAGACTCCTTGGCAGATTTTGGACAAAGCTTTCATTGATCCAGTGAATTGAGGATCTACAGAACAAAGAGTTAGGAAACATTAAAGATTTGGATTATTGCTTGTCACATTTTTTTTGAGGAGGCTTTGGAATTTCTGTCAAAGATTATGAGCTATAGTTTAGTTCACACCAAATATTCCTGAAACTGCTGTGTCAGATCCTCAGAAAATGTTCAAGACCATGACATTTTTAAAGTAATTATTATTGATGCAGCTAATGATCCTGAAATGAAAAAGTGTCAGTGTTGAAAGCCAAGTTTGCAAGAGAAATATCCATATAATTCCAAGATAAAACTTTACTAAAACATTTAAAAATATATATGCATGGTTTTCTCTCTCTAGCTCAATGTGAAAGTTCAATTCTATTTTTTTCTTTACTTTGAAAGTTAATTCTTTAAAAATAAGGTGGTTTTGGTAAATAAATTTCACAGGAAAAGAAACTTGTAGATTGGAAGGATTTGATAAAAATTTGCAATTAATTACTATTGTGTTTTGGATTAGTTTTATTGTTCTTGGAAGTACAGTGCAGTTTCCAATTTTTTTTATTACCTTAGAAATATACACAGTCACTATTTATGAACTTGTCTATGACAGGTTTTTCATTTTTATAAATGTCTACAAACTTTTCACTTTTCTTTTTACTCTGATTCTAGAGAAACTGTGTGTTAAATTTTGTGAAGAAAAGAAGTACGGAAAAGAAATTTATACTGTTACCTTTGGTCAGCATTTCATTATGCTGCTCAGATACCAATGCTGGGTATCATGAAAAATAGCAAGCAATACTTTCTTTGAAATCTAGCAAATAGAGAAATAGCTTCCAAGACTTAGAATGCACCAGCTGTAAACACAAGTGCCTACCCACAGGCAATTACTGCACATTCAGAGTGGCAGTATAGCTTTCTCTATTATTAAATAACTTTCTGAAAACCTAATTTGCAGGGTAGTTTGATGATGTGAAAGGGAGAGGAAGAAGGTTGGGATAAAACTTCTCTCCACTCAAGGCACTGGTGGCTGTGGTTTTCAATACCCATAAATATCCAGAGAGGAGCCTCTCGCCTCCGCACACGCCCGTGGTTAATGTGCACAATGTCCCCGTGGTCACGGGGCTGAACTCGCCCATTAGGGCACTCATTTGATCTCTGGCATACCCTTATTATAACCTCCACAATAAGCATGCCTCTGTCAGGAAGCCTCTACACCTTCTCATCTGATGTGAAGCTCAAGAAAAATCCCCTAAAAACATTCATTAATCTATTGCATATAAACCAGTTTGTAATACAGATATAATCCCAAAATTAGTGCCAATTTCATAATGTTTGTTACTGCTAAGAAAGCCATGTTAACTCTGGTGACGTGCCAGGGAATAGAATAGGTGTATCTGTATTTTTATCTATTGAAGATCACCTAAGTGCTCTTTTCACTTATCATAGGTATGCATAGCACAGTCATGGGCACAATAATAGTTCAGAAGAAAGGAAAGAACACCCAGAAATGTTGATGAGAATGAAATAAGATAACTTTAATTTAGATAGGGAAAAAACAGTCGAAATCCTGCTGTCTCTCCTTCACAGTAAAACCCAAATAGTTACATTCAAGAAATATTATTTCTTTAGGATGACTGTGGAGGAACCAACAGAAAACACATCCCAAGGAAAACTGGATTCAAGATGTGGGAATAAAGACCTCAGGATTCTTTCCACCACAACTTCTTGCTCTGTCAAAAGTTGCTTTATTCATATTATTAAGTGGTATGATCTGCCAAGCTACAGGAGGTCTGGGAAGCTGGGGAGGGCTGGGAAATGTACCTCCTACTAGTCAGTGTTTCCTTTTAAAGAGTTTCAGATCTATGGGAAGAGCAGCTTTAGGAGTACTCTTGGAAAGAACCTAAAAGAAGAGTGAAGAGACATTCTATTAAATGTAATTACTAACTGAGTTGGGAAAACGTAGTTCATAAGAGGAAAAAAAAAGAGAGAAAATAAAAAAAATATGAAAAAGGATTGAAGGAAGCAAAAAAAAAGAAATCATGTTACTTATGATGCTTCCTCCAATATTGTGTGTATGTAGATGGCCAGTCCTAGCAAATATATGATATTGCACCTGCTCAGAATACACATCAGGTGGTTGTGGCATCATGTGGCTGAGAAAGGTAAAAAAAATCTCATCAGGAGACAGAAGAAAGCCAAAAATTTTCAAGATGTGTTTGCTACTATTGCATTTTAGCTCTCCTTAGAAGGAGGTGCAGGTTGATGACAACCCAAATGAACAGCTCTGGCATAATGCCACAATTCAGAGGAAAGCCTGATAGTTGGAGGCATGCTAAAAACACTGGGCTTGATTCCACACTCTGTCAGAATAGCACTTGGATGGCTGGAGACGTGGGTTTCCCAAGGCTGGCTGTGGATCCAGGACTCAGTGCTTCATACATGTGGCTTTAATCCACAGCACTGGCATCAGATGCTGTAATGACCTCATGGCTCTCAAATGCCCACCATAACAGAGCTTCCCCATCCCAAATTGCCCTGGCAACCTCTTTTTCTCATAACACCAGGGACAAAGAACAGGATGGCAGCTCAGTACCTCTATACAGGAGAAACCCCCAGCTGGGGTTAACCTTTGCTATTCAGTGGTCAGAGTCAATCATATGGTGAAAAATGTTCACAGCAAAGCAGAGGATCTTATCCTTTGTGCTTCATAAAGGACTCTTGTCCAATCATATATTTACTCACATACCTGTTATAAATCTTTTTGCATGTATATTCATGCATGAAAAAAATGACAAGGTTTGTATTCCACACAAATAAACATTAACTGTTTTAGCATCATGACCCTCCCCCTACCCCCCCTAATTCCCCCTCTACCTTTGAGAATAAAGTAATTTTATGCATTCTCTCCTATCCTGGGCATGAAAAAGTAAATGCTGTATTACCCCAACTTAGGTAACCCTTAGGATAATTTTTTAAGCAGCAGGAAACTAGGCTATCTGGCTGGGTAGATAATGATATCAGCTGCTTCCTTCCAAAACAACAGGTGCTTTGGCATAAAACTGTACATCATCATACTGAGATGATGACATCAGTTCATACTTCAGCTTAATTATAAACTACCTCCATTAATCCTCAAATAATTAAACATTTTGTGTATGGTGCAAGGTGAAGTATAAAAGCAAAAGGTGCCTAGCTGTTCATCACAGGGTTAAAATGGCAGTTTCTGAATCATTTGTACTTGTGTCTGCCTATTTTAATGTAAACTTCAAGCTGATTTTAAGCACTTGTTTATATTTTTAATGTTCCAGCCATGAGGTAGGTAAAAATAAATACTGCTAAATCTCAATGGAAACTTGATGAAATAACAAAGATATATTGATTGGAATCACATGGAATATATATGGGCATAAATATCACGCAGAAAAAAGCAAAGATGTGAGGGATCAGGCTTTTCATGTACAAGAATAATTGGTGGATAAGTCATGGTTCATGGCCCAATAGCAGAATAAACATTGCAGCATTCTGTGTTTGCAGGTTTTATGCAAGATCTTAGACTCACATTCAGAGCAGCACATCTAATTAAACAAACTCTGGACAAGCAAGCACCATTTATTGAAACACGTTGATTGAACTTTGTAAAAAGGAAGTATTAATGGAAGCAATATTTACATAATTGAACTTATTTTTTAGATAATTCAGTTGACACAGTATACAATCATTTGAAAACTATACATTCATTCCTTGCATCTTCACAGTATCTATGTACATGTTTATCATTGTTTCAAAACTCAACAACAGATTGCTCAATTTTTTATTTGATAAAAAAATTAGTAGACAGAATAAAGTGAGAGCTGAATTTGTAGGCTAAAAGAGCAGAGGAGCACAGCAGATAAAACATTATGTTCTTCTGCCTTTAAAATATAGCACTGACCTTCTTTAAAACAGATGCTATCTTCAGGAGCCAGATGTGTCTCCAAGCAAATTAGTTATAAGAAATACATCCAAGGACATAGCCATTTAAGAATCAATAAATTATGCATTTGTCATTTGTTATTGTAGAGGCTTATGCTGACATCTTTGACATGAACAAAAGAGTCTCTGTCCACAGTAATAGCATTAACAATTTAACAGAGGTGGTTTTATACCAAAAGAGAAGTGGTTTGAAGAAATTACTGTTTATCACCATGTGCATATACACACTTAATTATTCATTGCATGCCCACTTACCAGCCTACTTCCTGTTATGTAAGTTGTGCTAGATTAAAAAGTTAGAGGTCGGGCACGACTGCTGCACTGCTACTATTTCTACCCACTTCAACCTGAAACAAAGACGACAACACTAACAATTATTTTCTATTAAAACAACCAAATCAAAAAAGTTTTGTTTATTGGTGGCACGTTATGAAAAATTTCTAGCAAGGAGAATTTTATTTTTCTAAAAGCAAAAGCCATGGTGGAATTTTTTTTGTGGGTTTAGTTGAAACATTTGGATGACCATATGGAACTCTTAGTGGTGCCATGGGACCATGCAGCTATGAAATCTGATCACTATCTCCCTAGTGACAGCTGGAGCCTTTACACCATCAGAAAATTTTCAGACTTCTAATTTGTCATAACTACCTCCTGTGGAAAGAAAATATGTTATGTAGTTAGATACAAGAATCTGAGTCTACAGTACTACACATATCAGCTTCTCTTCCTTTTAGCTTTCAAGACTTAAATTAATTTCTTGCATCTTATGACTCATTGATGCAAGAAATAAAACATAAACACAAAAAGAATTAAAAAATATGGGATCTTGTGAAATGGGGGTTACCTCTGCTGTATAGTTATACTGGAGAATGACTCATTTTCAAAAACCTACTTATGTAACAAATGTTGATGCACGGACTTCCAAGTTTCTTTATATTGAAGCTTTCTCTTCAGTTTTACCCTGTTTAGCACATTAAATTGTAGCTTTGCAATGGTTTCCATTATTTTTTAATTTTTAATGTGCATTCTTTCATTGTCACATCAGGCCTGAAAGGAAACAAAATTCAGTCACTTTTATTAGAAGAACTCACAGGAGAAGGGGATGAGATCTCCCTGCCCACTACAATCACACACTGGAGAGGAAAGCTCTCAGCTGCTCCCAGAAAACAGGTATCCTTTTGATGCTCAGAAATATAGGTGTCCACCAGGCAGTCGCTTTTGAAAATAATGGGAAATGTGCTTCTGTATATCTGTCTGTGGGGGCAAATCCAGCAGAGCTGAGAATCACGTCCCCATGTTTGTTTGTTGTATAGCCTTGGCTTGGTTTTCTGGTCTCTCAGGGCACTTTCAGAAGTTTGTGAGTCATAGCTCAGTGACTGTGAGCAGGATAAAAATGTAAACATATGTTATCATTTGCTTTTTTATGGTCATCCTGGTATCCTTGCTAGCCAAGCATCAAAAATGGAGCATGGATACTGCTGGTTCATACTTGGCTGCCATTGGTTTGTCTTTGTGATGGATGTAGAGAAGAAGTTGAGTGCTGTGTAATCTTATTGACAAGAAGGTAATTGTTGGGTTAGAATCCCAATCCTAGTGCTGCTTGTGACTCTGGAAGTTTCAGCTCAAGCCAGTATTTCACAAAGTTAATGACCGAAAATGACAGTAAGATTCTAATAAGGGATCCAACATTATCTTTCTCCCAAGCCAGTTTTTTCTGTCATATCTAACTATTCTGGATGTTATGAAAGAAATCTAGGGGTACTGATATGAGACAACTGAAGAAATCCTGAGATTATTTATGACTATTGATTACATTAGAAAGCTAACCTGAGGTAGATCCTAATTAATTCCAGACTGATTTTCTGTAAAAGAGAACTGGAAGAAGAGAGGCTGTGCAGCCCATGTGACAGAAAAAACACTGGATAAAAGTGTTCACTGGATAAAAGGCACTTACTGTTCCAGTATGACTAGTGCAAGACAGTGTTAGGAAGATATTTGCTTACATTACCAGAAATGATAAAAGACTTTCCATTAAAAAACGATGAGGAAAAACTGTGCATACCCTAGGAGAAAGGAAAGAAACTGCAGGGATAGCATCATGCTATGTAGCAACCTGCCACCAGCTTAGAAATGGACAATAATGACAAATGGACACAGGGGATAAAACCCCAAACACACTGTGAGGAGTTATCTTGGGCAGCTGCACGATGTGTTGTGTCTATTGCTGACAGTTACCCAAGGTTTCTGCTTTTTCTACACATTGACAGTGTTTGTACTGGGTGGCATGCCAATGAAATATTTTGATTTGAAGCTGAGCACTGTAATTGTTTTTTTATTTCCTTAGGAAACAAACCATGATATGTAGGTTGACTTGGAAGCTCATATTTCATGATATCTTGTTCCCTCTCCATCTTGTTGTTGCAAAGCTTCCTTTTAGTACCAGGGCCATTCCCAGATGCCCTGGAGCCCCGATGCACATCATTCATACCATTTTTAAGGCATATGAAGTACCAAGAGAGGTTGGTAAAAGGAAGAAATTGTGTGGAACATGGACACATACAGCTGAACATTTTTCATTCACAGAACTGCAGCTCTAGCTACACATTTGGCAGATTAAATCAATGCATTATTAAAGTAGTCTTAGGTCCAAAATGAGCTTAACATGGGTTTGAAATATGGCTGCTCTGGTCTCCTGAAGTCCTGCCATGTTAATCACACAGACATTTTGCCTTAATTAGGTGGTTGATGGCAGTGTACTCTTCTTGCTCAGCTAGGATGTCATGCAGCAGCACCTCCAGGGCTCAGGCCACAGGAAGATGTTCCAAACAGAAATCCTGTGGGGTTTGCTTTTGACTTTGGTCTCAGAGGACTCCCTTACTCCACTCGCCTGCATGTGATTCATGAACTAGTCCCCTGTGGATACCCACAGGAATGAGCATTCCCAAATAAAACCAGCCTTGTATCTTGCTTTCGGCTAGCACCATTGCCTTGGGCTTGGTCCTGAGTAGAGAGTTAAAATATTATTTCTTGCCAAATTATATGCTAATTTTTGGTTGCAGAAAAAGATTAAACAAGGATTCATTTTATCATGTTGAGTTCTTTCCTATTTTTAGCATGCTGGAGTTTTTTCACTATCAACGTTTTTGTTACTTCTTTTTATATGCTTCTTTAACCTTAGCCTTATCCATGCCAAGAGCCAGATTTTAAGGTGCTATCCCCTGCAGAAAACTTTGGTCATTTTATTAAAGCTGAGGATTTGGTCTTTCTTTTACCCAAGCCTATTTCACAAGAATATGAAAAAGGACCCCATTTTACCACTGTTTTTTCCAGCGACAGAACAGCAAAGTTAAAATAGGACCATGTTTAAATGTTTGAAAGTTGAAAGCATCACTGAAGAGCAGTATTTGTACATCTGCTTTTAAGAAGTTTCCTTAATTACAAACTGACTGAATACATGGACACTGTTTTATAGTATCAATGTATATTGTCTGTTATGTCACCTTTTAAGTACCTAAGTAATTGCTGAAATCAAAAAAATTGGACTGTCCCTTTTTCTTAATAATTATTGGAAGGGGGAACCATCCAAGGGACTATGAATATTCACTGTTGTTCATCTAATAGCAATAAAAGGAGGCTGAATTTTGTGGTTACTGGGGGACTGAGGGCCTTAATCACAAGGAGCAAAAGATTTCTGGAAAGGTAGATAAAATCTATGATGCCTACGCTGCCTATTTCTGGTGCACTTTGTGAGCTGAATGAAAACCACTGTAACATTGTTTAATTAATGCTGAATTGCATGATGGCTGGCCTTAGCTCTCTAATTACTATTGGTACTAGCTCTTCAAATTTTGATTAGTGGAGAGGTGAATCACTATCTTTGATGTGGTGAGGCAGCTTCTGCCACAAATTAAAACCAGGTAGTGAGGCTATAGATTAATTGTGAGTGTGTGGAGCAATTAGGACAGTCTACCTCCCCCTGTCTTCTGTCTGAAGTTTGTCACCTGTGGTAAAGGTCATAGAAATCAAACCTGAATTGTATCAGTTTTGGATGAGATCTCTCTCTCTAGATATAAACACACTATTTTGGGGAAAATCTGTAGTCATTCTAATTTAAAACCTGTTAGATGTAATTTTTTTCCTCGCCAGCAGAAAGAGCAAGTACCAGAGAGCAATCTGCTGCTGGGGAGGGGCTGGGGAGGCTCTCTGGGCCACACAGGGAACAGCAGCATCCATCTGGAGAGCACTTGCAGGGGCTCCCTGGGGAGCTGCTGGCTTTGCCTCACTTTGTGCTCCTGCAAATGTGTAAAACCAGTTCTAGGAAGCTGGGCAATGGCTCCCAGGATCTGCACTCCTTGGAGCAGTTGCTGCAGGGCTCAGGGAGGGCTTTGCTGGGTGGAGGCCCCAGTCACCCTGCTGATGCTGCCGGTGCCACCAGCACACACTGCCTCTGGGAGGGGTCTGCAAAGGCCTGAACCTGAACCTAAACATGAGAAGAAATACTATGCACTAGTGTGAGATTTTAGGAGCTTTTCTCCATGAGAAATGAGCTTTCCTAATCAAGTCAGTGCCTGGGTGGCTTATTGGGGTTTATTGTGGCTCTCTTTTTTATTTTGAAGGTTTCTGTCTATGCTGTGTCACCATGTACAGGATAAACAATCTGGAATAACAGGGGAAAAAAGGCAGGTAAAAAGCAAATATATTATTGCCAGTAATTTCTGTTCTTCAGATATGATTATGAATGAAAAAAATCTGATTTCAAGAGGTTGTAATGTATTCATTTTTTATGCTCTACCATCTTGTTTCCTCCATATATGCTGCTCCATTTTCATCTGCTTTCAGAATTTAGTGTTTGGGCTTGGGTTTTTTCCTCTATTTATCTCGTCCTCCCTTATCAATTCTAATTTACTCCTTTCTCTATATCCTTTGCTCCTATCCCGTGACCTACTGTCATATCTTGCCCTGATTTGTTAGTGGGAGCATGAGAAAATAGTTTCTTCTGAAGCTGCTAAATATGTCTCTCATTTATTCAGCTGGTGGGAGAGAAAGAAGAAGGAATGAGGTTCAGCAAAGTAGCCTTTGTAACCACAAGATTGTTTGCACTTTACTGCCGGAACATGCTGAGACTTGAAACCTTTGTATGATTTTTATAAGTAGAGAGGCTGTAATTGAACATTCTTGCTCGACATTAAGAAGAAATAAAATATTAAAATATTTATTTTCTTCCTTTTTTTATACACACAGCTTTTGAAATCATGTGAGTGGGTGCAATTATATAAATCTCTGTGTAAATAATGAGGCCCCTGTGAACAATTTTAAAGAGAGCACAAGCAGCCTTTTGCGTATTCATTTCAGGGAAAAGCAATCTGGTTGGAACCTTTTACTGGAGGGTTTCACTCACCTACTGTCAAAACTGCTTTCTTGATGTCCACTTCTGATGGATGTATAAAGCTGAAACTCTAAATAGGTTTAAATAGCACAAGATCTAGGCAAAAAAATGAGACACCCCACTTCCATGTTTTGAGCTTGTCTCTGCTTTTAATGAATAAAAAGTATAGATAACCATTCAGAAAAACAGGAATCCTCAAGTGCTTTTTCAAATAAAGCTATCTTCTTTAAATCAGAAGAAAGGAAATTATGTATTTTGGTGCTGAGGTTCAAGCATTTTCTTCTGTAAATAAAAGTGAAAATTTCATAAACACAAAAGCACCAACATAATCAGCACAGAGAGCTTTGGGTGCAACAAACTACCAGCACATAAATAACTGAAAAAGAGAAAAAACTGCATGATAGGAGTTGTTGCCATTTCAGTGATCCTAGAAATGAAAAGAACAGAAAGCAGATTGAAAATAAATGAAAATGACAATATGAAGAAATGTATAGGATTGTGTATTTATATATAAACTGCGTTTATATAAACATAAGTAGAAAACACATGGCAATAGGAAATGTGCTACCAAATAAGTGAAAAGAAATAGCAGCCAGAAGCTTTTATTTCTGGATAGTTCAGCAAGGGTACAATGACAAGGACCTGCACATTACCAAGGGAAGAGGAACTCGAGTCTGTACACATAAAGACTCTTGTTTTCTATTGAAATAATGTTTGACAGAAGAAAGGCCAGTTATAACCATTAATCTGGTTCAATTTTACTACAATTTATAGCCCATGAGAACAAAATAAGTCTATTGAAGTACATGACAGCAGCAGTACATGAGTTCGTGCTTAAAAATATTATTCTCAATGTTGGGACATCTGGGCAGCCAGATCTAATCGTATTTCTTTTCTCTGCCAGAACTAGAACATCTGACATTGGAGTTATTTGTTCAGACATTTCTAAATAGATAGTGCCAGATAACTGACTATAACCAAAATCTTTCCTTTTTTGACATTATTTGGATGTGTCGCCAGTTCTAAAAATCCCATCATTGTTAGAGAAAAAAAATGATAATAATGATAAAAAAAGGGCAGAAAGAAAAAGGCATGTTAAGTGTGAACAAGAGCCCCACAGCTCGATCCCCTTTGTGTTGCCTGTGAGGTGCAAAGGAGTTGGTCTCTGTTTACAGCTGCTTGCTGTAGGATCCTCCAGAGGTGGGGAGGTCCAGACAGGATAAAGGGACGGAGCTGGGTCCTGTTTGCAGCTTCCCAATCCCTTCCAGACAGCACAGGCCATGCAGTGTCCATGCAATGTGTGTAACTGCAGCCTGTGCCCTGCCTGCATGGGCTGGGCATAAACCCTGATGGGATTTGTAGGCTCCCTATTTGCTCTGGCTCTTCCTCAGTCATTTCTGGGTTTAGACCATTTTTGTCAGTCCGTTTGTCTCATCACACTTCTTGTTTTCCTGAGAGAATTTAATGGAGAGTGGGAGTTTCATAATAATCTCCCAGGTTCCACATTTATTTTCCTTAGCTTGCAGGAATGTTAAGGCCAACAGAGAGAAAACAGAACTTGATCTATTTAAATAATGCTTAGTACAGACATGTCTTGATGCACATGGAGAGGAAAGAGTAAAAAGACAGGTGAAAACCAAGCAAAATGAAGCCTTGTGGAACACTGCCTGCTCCACAGCCCTGCCACATGCTGGTCATTAATAGATTTTACTGATACTTTATGGCCAGTTGTCTAATTTTTGGCATTCACCCTACTCTTAGAAGTTTATTGCCTTAACAGAGTGGCATACAGGTTTAATGTGATTTTCTTCTTTGGTAACAGTACTGGAAGTAGTTTCTGATTTGTTGTATTCCAGAGCAGACCATTCTGAGAAATGTGTTAGCTCTTTGAAAACATTTTACAGTGTCATCCAAGGTGGACTGACAAATTTTGGACTTAATTCTTTAAAAATCTGTACAGTGCAAAACATTTTAAAAGTTTTTAGTAAGATCTGCTCATTTTTCAACCCATTCTAGTACTTATTCACATCCAAAATATCCATCTGTTTTGAAGAAAAATGTAAAGTGAAAATGAAGTGTTTTTCTTTTTTGAAAAGCTCCATTACCCTAACTGTTTTTATCACTACTGAGAATTTTTCACTCAGTTTCCTACACTTTGGGTTGGACCAGTGCCAGAGCCCACTTCTATGTGTAACACATATTGTGAGTATGCAGAATAGCTTGCTAATTAATCAAGAATCAGGGAGGTGGGGTAGTCAGACTTCTTTCATGGAAAAGGAGCTGGTAGCAGAGATGCCTCCAAAGCTGGTTCAGAGGAGGCTTCTGGATGATGGAACCAGAGAGAAAGAGGCACCTTCACAGCCTTCCTGTTGAACAGAAGGTCTCGTGATGTATGGAGCTGTGTGTGATGGTGATGCTCCCTGTGGCTTGTTTTCTGGTTACAGATTAATTTGCTTTATGTTCATCTGTCTGGCATGTGACAGTTAATTTATTTTCTCCTCAAACAGAGGCTAAAATTCTGCCACACGACCTAGGGGGAAATCCTGAACCAACTGAAGCTGGTTCAAGAAGATCCTTGCCCTTAACTTCAGTCAGATCAAGATTTAATCTTTATTCTTTACTTCTTTGGGGCCAAGCTGTCATCTTAATGACTCACAAATACAACCCCTCAATTTCATTGGGATACAGAATGAAAGTCAACTTAGAATTGAATGTACCAAGATTTTTAGTCTGAACTCATGTAATAGCAGCTATACAAAAATTATAGTCAGTTCACAGACACTTTCCAAAAGTCTGTATTTATTGTTTTAGTATGTAAATGCATTATTCAATGATATTTTCTCTTTTTGCAGGGGAAAAAGAAGCTGAAATTCATTTAAAAAGTAGTATGTTGGAGTACAAAAACAGTGGAGGGAAGGGTGAAATATAAAATGTGTGTTAAATCAATTGATATTTTACAAGATGTTTCCATTTGGCCCAAGGATTTTAGACTACTTTAATCAGATCACAGCTGGGCCCTTTTCTATGAATAGCCTTTTTAGGTTAATTATTATAAAATCTCTCTGGTCTGTTATAACTGAGGAGATAGCACTTTCTGTAAATGAAAGTAGTAGGCTGATAAGATACATTTTTTTGGCATTAAGTAACCATGCCTATCTTAATTACAGTAAAAATCTTTCAGCTGAAGGCAGGTTGACTTAACTAACAAGCAATTAAAACAGGTGAAACTATTTTTGGGAGGCAACACTTGGCCACCTGATAAATGTAATGAGATCTTTCCATCCTTGCAGCCTTTTTCCAGAAACCTTGAAACACAGAATGGCTGTAGTGACTGGCTTTAGAGAAATGGTATGTGGCTTTTTCTTTATATAGCACAGCATTGTTAGATTTTTTTGTAAGAGGTGAAAGGGAGCAATGTTGTACTGCAGACATCAATATTGTGTTTTCACCTTCATTTCCATCTTTGGTAGTGACTAGGAGAATAACCATCTAGCCTTTTAATGACAATTTTAAGTAAGCCTAAAAAACTTTGAGACTTCTTAAAGACAAAACTTAATCATAAAGAACCCACAGGTGATCTGAAACAGGTATGGAGCACTCAGAGGGGAGGGGAGTCCTAAGGAGCACTTTTTCTGAAATAAATGGGCAGATTTGAAGGAGCATGAGGCCTAAGTTTGGAGGTGACGTGGCAGTGAAGATCTGGAGGCTTTTAGGACAGTGAAACTCCTTTTGTTGTGGTCCTGTGTGAGCTGCTGGGGTGGATCTGGCTCTCAGAAATGTACCTGACTGAGCAGAACGGCTCAGGGAGCTGGAGTGGCTGGTTTAAAGTTGTTAGCAAAGTTCAAATAAAGTGTAAAGCTCAGTGCTTGCAGCATTTGGTTAATAGTAGGCCATTCCAGCATTTCACAGATAAAGTATGTCTTGTTTAGGATTTCTAACACAAAGCAACACAGCATGAACCAGAGCGGGGAATACATTCCAGATGACTAAAAAAATGAAAAATAGCATGGTAAGCAAAGATGAGGCTATGACTAATCAAATTGGCTAGTGGAGACTATTATACTGCATTAAGTACTGAAATATTATGTACCAAAAGAAAGCTGGCAGGGCTGAATTAGTAAGGATGAGTCATTTATTAAAACTCTCAGGAAGAGGAGGTAAGGCAAAGGGACATAAGGTGAGTGGAGCATAAAAATTTTTATGAAAATGCAATTAATCTTAGCACTGAAATAGGACAGCAGAGCCTTCTGTTTTCAACTTCTGCTTTGCTACTGTGGATCAAGACACTTTATCCTGTTTTTTATCCTAAATCAGTAGGAGGAATATTAACCCAGTCTCCCAAAACTTTAAAAGTGTCCTTAAAATCTTGAAGTACAAATAAGTGATATATGGTTCCCTTGCTAGGCCTGTTTTCTGATTTTGGACTTTACAAATATAAATTTTGAAGTGGGTGCTGGTCTTGTCATCATAACCTGGTTAATAATAAACTAAAGTCACAAAGCTGGCAATGCTGGAGCAGTGGTGACTCAACTAAATAAGTCCTCTGATATTCCTCTTAATTATGATAATAATGGGCTCACAGTGAAAGACTAGTGAGTGATAAAGGAATTTGCAGTAATGTAAATATGAGAGTGAACCATAAGGATGGTGCCTTATGAGAGCTCCTGGCAGCCTGTGCAGATGGCAAAGCTGGTGGCACTGGTGCTCCCCTCGCCCCTGGCATCTCCAGGCACAGCCCAAAGCAATCCCTTCTAAAGCAGTGCTGAGCCTGGGCTCCAAGCACAAACTGATGGGGCTGCACGTGGGACATTGGTGTGTTTTGATAGTTGGTAACTCAGCCACAGCTACTGTTAGCTGAAAGAATTTAGTCTTGGCAAACTTGTGGGGATTGGGGCTATTTGGTCTTCGAGACAGACTCTTGGCTATTGCTGTAAGTATTGCTGTGCATAATAGTTCATATTATTCTGACTACTATCCTTGTAAAGAAGGAATTGAGACACTGATGCCTGGTTGAGGTTTACTCTCTGTAGTAATAAGACATCCCATCTTTTAAAAACAGGCAAGACTGAGTGCTTTTGAAGAGGGTAATCTGCATTAGACAGTGATGGATCATTCACTGGGACCTTTTTTTTCCAATCCCTTCAAGGGTTTATTTTTTATTTTTTAATTGCAGATGGCAAAAGACACAAGCAGCACATACTTTTAATCTGCAGGTAAATGGATTGGACTTTTGAAGGAAACCAGTTTAAGCACTAGGACCCCACCCACACTGTAGGAGGTTGTTCTTTGTTTCTCAGCTCATTATTAGTGTTTAAGGAAGCAAAAACTGAAAAGATTGAACTCCAACCCTAGAGAGGAGGGGAGAATATGCTACTTCAACCAATAGGTTCTGTGCAGCTCAATTAACGAAGTAACAATATATTTCATCTGTCAGAAATGTTTATCTTCTCACTAATTAGCAAAGCAACACCACGTTTTGAAAGGAATGCTAGCTCATAAAAATGCTTGCATCCACAGATGCCCTGTGCAGATTGCATCACTCAGTCTGCCTGCGACATGGGTTAAGTGTGGGACAAGGGGACAGGGTAACTTTGCCTTTCCTCTCTTCCGCAGTCGTTACCTCCCTCGCTGCAGCCTTTTGTTTCCACTTGCTGGAAATTTGAAAGGGTGGAGGGAACTGCTGCAGTAGGCCTTGCCCTTGCCCTCTTTGTTTCTGCTAGTCATAATTAACCTCTCCCTAGGTTCACCAAATTTGTGATTAGAAATTTTTTTAAGTTGGGCTTCTGCTCACTAAGCAGGTTTTCTCATAGCTCTACTTGAAACCCCATTATTACCAGTTTGAATGCTGCACTGTTTGTTCTAGAAACCCATCTTAGTAATTTATCCCATATCTCTATTTTCCCCTCATGGAAAATACAATTATTTTAATTCTTCTAATTGTTTTTCATTTCCTACACTCCAAATTTGTCTCTTTCCCCCAGGCATCCCTTCATCTTAGCTCATTGACTGGAAAGGCCTTTTTGGCTCTTTAGTTCCTTATCTCTATTCCAAATGGACTAATATTGTCAGTGTTCAATAAAAAAAATAATTTAATTTGTTATTTCTTTCATCATGCAGTTGCAAAATTGGAAGGCTTTTAAGATGATTTTTTAGATTTGGGGGTGTTAAGTGCATCTCAAATTGAGATGTCAGTTTTAATGGAAAGTTATGTGGAACTTTGGGTAAGAATGATCATTTGAACAGTAACACAGGTATAAACCTGCCTTGTTGTTCAGCCCTGCACACAGCAGAAAATGGGGAGCACCTCCTTGCTTTGTGCAGGAATAACTATCCCATTGTTCCCCAGCTCCCATGGAGAGTAATCAGAACATTATATTCTCACTTTCTTTATTCTTTTAGTTATTTTGCTTAATCTCATGTAATAGGCAATTAACTTGATTTGCCTTCAGAGCTGGGGAAAAGTATAAATAAACCTGGCAGAGGAGCAAAGTGGGAAGCACAGAGGCTGGAGTCACAGAGATGTCCTGTGTGAGCAACAGGAAATCAATTGCCATATGGCCAGTTATAAATAGGGCCATCACACAGCCTTGTTGTCTTTGACAGCTCCAGGTTCTCTGCTCAAGGTTTCTGTGTGCAGACTTTTTCACCTCACACAGTTCTTTTAGGCAGAGCTGGAAGAGGTTTGGTTGGAGGTTCTGGAAGCAGCTGCTTGTGTTCCTCTGGCAGAAAGAGTGAGGTGCTGACAGCAGGGAGAAACAAGCTGCTGGTAGGAGAGGGCCATCACCTGAAAAAAGGGATGGAGGTCTTAGGGTAGAGTCCCCCAGAAAGGCCATATTTCTTTAGAGATGTCATCTTTTTACTTCTAGAGATCCTTTCCTGTTGGACATTTTTGCTCGTGGTTGCCAAACCAGGACCATAGCAGTCCAGCTGGGCTTTTGTGTCTTCAGCTCTGTTTCTGCCTGAAAAAATACAACAGTTGCCTTTGGGCAAGTGGTTTGGAGGGAGGTGGTGTGAGTGACACCATCACACAGGCCTGGGGACCCAGAGACAGGGCTAATGCCAGGGTGCCAGGGGATATTCCCAGCCAGGGAACTCTGCTCTGGCAATTGTACCTTCTGTGTGGCTTCCCTGGCACCACTGGCTCTTCTCCCAAGGTGTGGTAGTTCTGCTGAAGATGGAGAGGTGAGGTACTGTGAGTGAAAGCAAAAGAGAAGATAATTATAAGGATGTGGTAAAGAAAGGTCAGAAATGATGATCTTTTGTCCTTAGAAACGCTCAGTGCTGTGAGGCAGCTGAGTGGGTGTTTCCAGGACTGCAGCACAGACTGAGTTAACTGCATTGCCTCAGTCCTTTGGGTGTGAGCTGCTGGATTTGGCACCTGTGAGCACAGCTAAGTGACCAGGTTAATAGGCAGGACATGCAGGTGAGGTTCTAGGTCATAGAAAAATGTCAAGGTTTACTGAACTTTATAGCTTTTTTGTGCATTCTCTTTATTTTCTACATAGCCCTGGTCTTTTTATTTTTCCTTTGGCTCACACATGACTTTTGTTGATTAACTGAATATCTGGATGTCAGGGAGGCTTCCAAGTGCCCTCACACAAATGGCCACAGGGTCCTGCTTTCAGAGCATTCAGGCAAGCTCTGGCTTTTCTTTTGTTGAGTGTCTTGGAATGCAATCTCTGCTTGGAGACTTGAAATGGAATTACACCCACTATATCATCCAAATTTGTCATATATAAATATAGATGTTGAGATGATTAAACACATTAGCAATTTTCAGTGGTTCTTTAATTCCATCATTCATTATTTTTATTTGATGAACCACTTTCTTATGAAACTTATTAAAATGTTGGTATAAATCTATTCTGAATTCCCCTGATGACTATGTTTATACCAAATGATATTCATAATGATCTACTTTTGAGACTGCATTAGAAATGTGCACTGGCTTCTCAGTTTGTGAGAGGCTGTGTATAGCTCCCATAAGGAATAATGACTAAGATTTCCTTTCTACATTAGGGAGCTGCAGCCACTCAGGCATGGGCTGTACCTCTCTGTCAGCCTCATCCCCTGCCTAGAGACCCCCCTGGGGTCACTGGGGCTTGGGTCAGATCTGCAGCAGCACCTGCAGGCAGCCCTCCCTTGAGCAGATCAGAAGCACTAATGTGAAAGGAGACACAATGGGCAGGGTCTGCTGCCGAATTCTTGTCTGATTTGGGCTCATTTCAGCACCCATGGCATCAGGAACCTCTCAGCTTCCTTTACAAGGTTGCCTTGCTCCCTGCCCTGACCACAGAGAGAGCCTAGATAACTGTGTGAGGCTAAACACCCAAGTAGTTAGACAATTAAAGTAAAATTAATTGAGTCTTTTCCTGAGGGGTTTTGCAGCTCTCTTGACCATCAACAGTAAGGTTACTTTGAGGTAGGGGCTCCACCCTATCCTTGGGTTTACACATTTACCTTTAAAAACAAATTTATTTGGCTTCTCTTATACCTTTACAGTCTCATGAAAGGCACTTGGCTTTCAGGTATTTGCTGAGCAATACAGTGAAGTGTGCAATTACACATCTTATAGAATTTAAATATTAAACAAAAAAAAATCAGTGGATAAGTGCATCAGGTCCTACTTTATTTATAAACAAACCCTCATCTTTCTGAAAATAAACAAATGCCTAAAAGCTTCTGCTAAAATGGAAGACCATGGAAAATATGTATTTTTTTCACCGTAGCCTTCGAGATTTGCTGAGCTAAAAGTTTTATCTTTGTCTTTGATGGTATTTTATTAATTTTTCTTGATTTTAATTTTTTCTAAATGCCTTTTTAGGGACATAAAGACTTCTGCACCTGCAATGCAGCATAGAATAGGATAATTTAATCAATTTCCCAAATAAAATATCCCTAACTATATCTTTGGCAATCCCACTTTGAGCAAGCCTATCAGAAAACTGGTTCTGTGTAATTTCCAAGATGGAAATGCCAGTCTAAGTGGATCCATTAGATGGCAAAGGTGCAGTGCTGGTGGCATGTCTTTCTGATTTATGTCACTGAACTGGATGTTCTACAGCCAATGAGGCATCATCCACAACATTTCTAAAATTTACTGTGTGAAAATATGGGTTGCTTCAAATGCATTTGGTTTTCACAACAAAAGTAACTTTTTTTTGGACTCTTAACAACACATTTATAAATGTCTTTGTTAGAAGAATCATTTAGTGATCTTGCAGATCATAAAGTTGGAAAAGTGATGTCTTTTCTTCTGCCATTACATCAGCTACTGTGCCCTCTGATTAGCCATGCTGACAGTTCATGTAGCCTGCCTGACCACATATTTTAAAGAAAAAAGATGTTTCTTTGTAAATATTTTTTCTACTAATTTTGCTCTATTGTTGCTGAAAAGCTACTGATGAGTATATCCAGAAAAGAGTTTATTTTCCTGGTAATAAGTTTTTAATGCTCTGTGCTAACACTTTTTCTCGCTCTCTTTTCTTCCTTTCCTTCTGGCCATACAATAGTATAGGAAAAAGCCCCCTTGGTGCAATGTCTGAGCTCTGCATAGAATTTTGTGAGACTTCTCTTTCCTTTCTCATGAGGAAGTGTACATGAGGAGGCAAATATTTTGTAACATGTACTCAAGGAAGTAAGCTAAATCAGTGCTAACATCTTTATATCAATATGTAACTGAAAAACCCATAAAGGCCCTGTTTTCATAATAGCTTTCTAAAGTCCATGTAATTAAAATGGAGCACAAGATCTCTGTTTTCTTGAGGCTAAAAGCAGTGCATAGGAATTAGGAAAAAGAAATGCCAATCAGACTTTTACTAAACCCTGTATATTTTTTGTCTTGTATTTTGTTTTATGTGGTCTTTTTAAACATACCCGCATAGGCATTCAAAAAACACCCCTGAGCCCTGGGTTATAATGGATTGAGTGAGGATTACTCAGTGAGTCTTATATAAAAATGTTCTTAAAATATCCACCTTGGAGAGAAAAAAAGAAAAAGCTCTCTCTCTCTCGGGAGTGCCCTCTCTAATTATTCATAATTAATAAATAAACAAAGAACTGTGTAGCTCTACATCAAGTAGTTATTAAAAGACTCTTAGAACTAAAAAGACTTCCTGGTCAGAAAGCAGATATCCAGCTGTTCTAAAAGAATGTAGGACTGAATCCAGAAGAATTTCTACAGAGCTTTTTTTTTTGGTGTTTGAGTTCAAGACAGATCATTTAGGGCTGGAGCATCACCTTTTAAGTGGTTTGAAGTGCACAGAGTTTCACCTCAGTGATCCAACTTGGTCCTGAACTTTTCATGTGAAGCTTCTGATTTTAGGGCATCAAGTGGAAGATGTCCTGGTGTAGGCTTTGATTAACTGCAGTCCTTGTGGTTGGGGGCAGAAGAGATCAGGCTGGGGCTGTGGGTAGCAGTGTGGGCTGGAGGAATTCACTGGGTATTTTTTCAGTCAGATTTTCAGAGAGCTCTTGACAAAATGCAGACGAAGTTGGCCAGGGACCACAGGCCAAGGCGTGCAGAGTCCCTGCTTTGCCTGGCGCTGTGGGACAAATGCAGCCTCCATGGGAGGCAGGAGAGCAAACCTCTCTTTCCTTCTGTTGATGGGTTGGAATGCCAAGAAAAAGCTTTCTTCTTGACTCACTGTGGCTGGAAGTGTGGCACTGCAATAGGTGGAAAATGCTCTCATGCTCCCCCTGCGAGAGCCGCCCGTGGTTCCTGGGGCATCCCTGTTGCAGCACAGCTCAGAGGTTGCCCCTCTCTCCAGAGCTCTGACTGGCTCAGGCTGCCTGTCCTCTTCCAATGCACCCTCCAGGGAGCCCAAATCTTCTGAGTATTCTCATGATTTGCTGTAAATGTGCCCTGTTATGTTCGCAGAACCCCTTCTCAGCTGTAATCACCTCAGTGTTGCCAAACAACTGGAATAAGGGATTATTCAGACTCCTGTCCCTGCAGAATAATAACTGTTAGCTTATTTGCTGCTGTACTGGACCTTCCAACCCCTACACAGCACGGTGGAGAACTAAGGTTTTCTTTATTGATTCAGACACTACTGTTTTCTTTTTAGGATTGTTATATTGAACATTCCCTTGATATTCTTTGCTTTGTTATTACTTATACCCACAATAAATAAGCCCTTGGGATTTCTGTAAAAATCTGCCCATGTAGCAGGCAAAAAAAAAAAAACAACCAAACCCTTGTAGACAATAAAAAACATAGGAACCATTTAGTGAAACAATACACATTTTGACCTGATGATCGTGGTTCCTTTGGAATATATTTTTCCTCTTTCACCTGGATTGTGCTATCAGACCGGAGCACTGAACTCTGAAGTGTGATTTTCATTCAGGTGCCAAGAAATGTTTGTCCCAGCGCTGCAATGTTTCAAAGAACATTAAGAATGCCAAAAAAAGAATATAAAAAACAAACATGACTTTGTATAGTCCCCCTTCCCCAGTACCCATTTAATCAGAGTGAAGACTGATGTACTTATGAGAGCCACCAGCAATTAAATAAAGCCTTCTTGTAGGAAAAGGGATAGGCATCCATTGAATGGAGGAAAGATTTGAATTTTTGTGCTAGTTAAGACAGATTTAGAACATGCTGGACAAGAATCAGTAATAAATCCAGACCCTTTTTTCCCTAGAGAAATACTGAGCAGTGTGTAATATTTCAGTCTGATACCTGTAAAAAGTCATGACTTGAAAAATACACATAAAAAGAGAATACTGGAGGAAGTCAGGGATGATATTTCAAGCATTGGAAGCTTTTTCCTTTTCTTTTAAAAGAGATCTTTAACATAGAGCTGTTGGACCTTTGTTTGAGAACAATGTAATTACACATCCTAGACACACCTGTTGAGGAATTTATTGGTACTTATGGAAAGAAAAACGTGGAGATGAAGGTGTTGACCTTTCTTATTAAAATTGACTTACTAGTGTTTGCAACACCTGTTACTACAGTGTTTAATCAGTATTTTTTAGATTGGACTAGGAATTGGATTAGTACCAGATGTTTCCAAATTTTGCAGTTATTCCAGAGTTTAAATCGGACCTTCTTTAGAAATCATTAAACAACATAGCTCAGTACCTTCAACTCTGTTAAGTGCTGAGGAGAAAATTTACAAGTTACTGTCTCCTCATATAATCAAAGAAGACAAATTGTCAAACAGATCAGAAGAATCTTCTTTTGAGCTTGGCTATTTATATACCAGAGTCCTCCCCAGGAAAGCAGTGACACAGTAGGATGATGAGTCTGAAAACTCAACAGAGGAAATACATGTAAGCACAAAAGGTCAGCTTAATAGTTTCAAAGAGAAAAACCTTGTCACAGATGGTGAAGAAAGACTGACAAGATTTAGGAGTGTGGTTTAACCAGGCTGCATATGTGTTAACTTAACATCTCTAAGGATCCAACTTGTTTGTTTGAGACAAGCACGCTTCCACAATCTGTCCTGCACGAGGGAGGTGCCTCTTCCCAGCCCTGACATGGTCCCAGGATTACTGCTGCGAGCTCAAGTGCCTTCTCCTTGGGCATGCTTCCCTTCTCTGGGGGCAAGGGAGAGGCAGAGGCAGAGTGGCTTTGGGACAGACAGACACCCCTTCCTCACCATCCTGAGCTGTTTTGACTCAGTGATTGTGGATTAAATGCACGACACCAGCACAAACACAAAGTGTCTGTACCGCTACAGGTGCTGGATGGTGTTTGGAGATGCTTCTGAAAGGTGGGAAAGGAAAAAGGGTTCCACAAGGGCACTTCTGACAGTAAAGGAGAAATGGTCTCTCTCCTAAAAGCAGCTAAAATGCAAGTGCATGGTGCATGTCTGTCAGCTCAGGATCCCTCGTAATCCACAGCCCTCCTAACAAGGGGAAAGGCAGAAGGAGGCAATGGTGAACCCTGGTGACTTGGCAGCCCTTGTGCTGCTGGCCCAAAGTTAATATCCCTCATCCCACAGCTGCTTTGAGGCACGGGAGCTGGAGTGGTCCCTGCAGCCCCTCCTGTGTGAGAACAGTGCTTGGTCCAGCACTTTGATCCTAGGTTCCCAAAGGACAGTTATTAATAGTGAATGATTAGTGACAGCTCCTGTGAGATGCAGGTGACTGCAGGCTGCAAGTTGTGTAGGACCAAGGACAGGAGTGGTCACCCTCTGTTTTAGCAGGAGGCAATGCCTATTGTTTTCTAATGCCTGTCACAGCCTGGCAAGCCTCACGTGTGCTGTGCTGTAGATTATGTTTAACAAGCTCTACAGAAGGAGTTTTTTCTTTAAAGACTGAGAGGCACTTGGGAGGTTATTTTCTTTCAAATTAAGGCACCTTCACATTGCAAGGGAAGCAAAAGAAATGCTTGTGCCTAAAATTCTTATCTTCTGATTCTTGCTGCTTGTTCTTTATTTGGGCCACAGTATGCTGAAATAAGAAATACATGGTCATGGAAAAAGTTTTACTTTAACCATGAAAACCACTTTTTTTATGACTTGTCATGTGAAGTATTTTTCTTCTCCTGCTGCGTAGAATAAAAACAATTTAATACTGCAACCATATCAAAATGTGTCAGGACTAAAACAGGAAGTAGCATATCTTCACAGTTTCCATTTTTTAGGGAAACTAGAGGCAGAAATGTAGAAGGACCCAATAAATGTGCAAAATACAAGAATGATTATTTTTTTTCATCTTAAAAAAAAAAAGCTACTTTGATCATTACCATGCAAAACTAATGGGAATAGGTAGAAATGTGCTCTGGAGGGGAGCACAGGGATTTCTACTGTGTAAGAAACCCCCTATATCTTTGTTTTACAAACACTTCTGAAAATATCATTTTTTTGTTGATGAAAAGCAGAACACTAAAGAGCAGTGTTTGAAAGACAAAGAATATGATTTCCTATCTATTTATCTATCTATAGATAGATATCTTTCTTATCTATCTGTCTATCTCCTATGCATCCCCTTAGATTTTTCAGATACTTTTTTACCTTTTCCTTGGTAAAGGTTGAAACATTAGAGGTAACGTCACAGAAGGGTGTCATGCAACTCTGAAAAAATATGCTCTACCATAGCAATTCTCCTTTAGAACCTAAGTCAAAGCTGACTGAAGTTACCAGGAAAATTTCATGCTGGATTTCAGTGAGCATGGATTCATGATATTTAAAAGGATGATTTTTGCTTGTGTAAAGCAGCTACAGATTCTTTTAACTGCAACTGAGCAAACTGTTCACAACAAAGAATTTACTCTTGGATTGAGCATGCAGTATAGTCTAGGCCATTTGTATTTTTCCTGAATGCAGAATTTGGTATTTTTCTTGTCGATTAGCTCCTCTTGCAGCTAAGCAACATGAATGTGAATGAAATTTTGTTTTACTTTGAGAAAATTATCTGCCTGAACATATTTTTCTTTGATATGTCCCTAGTCAAAGCTTTCTTCAGGCAAACTTTTCTGATGCACTAATGGAGGTAACACCTGAACTGAAGCGACTCAAACCCATCAGGAAATTGTTCTGCCCTCCCTGCCATTCCCCACCAAGCCTCTTGGTTCAGTTTGTTGATGGCGCTTGTATGTCAGAGTCAGTAATAGAATTTTCCAGACACTAATCTTTGCCTTTTCTATATTTATCTGAGCTATTCAATGACCCTTTTAAATTTAATTATGTTGGTTTTGTTAAACACAGAGATGTTTTCCACTAAAAACTTAGCTAGAACTGAGATGCTGACAAACTTTTAAGATGGTATATTTTGAGGGACCTGGGTGTCCTAAATTATATATTTCCACTTAGGGAGTTGTTCAAGAGAGCAGCAATAGTGTAAGCCCACAAGAGTTACAGTAAGTACATCCATCGTGTCGGAACAGTTGTATTTAATAAAGCTTTATTCCCAACTTCAGAGAGCTTTTAAGATGTTTTCCACTTGGGTGACTGTTTTGTTTTGTGAGTTTAAAAGATTCATTTATTAGTTTAGGGAATTTAAAATTACTGTGAAACCCCAAAGTGTAAAATATTGCATCAAATATTTAGTGGTGTGAGTTGAGTTACATGGAGACATGTAGTAATATTTCTTACACAATGGAGAACAACTGTTTTGGCACCACTGTTAAATGGAAGGTCACAATATTTTACACAAAATAACCAGATTTTAGGAATATGTTTAATTTAACTTTGGATGGTACGACTGTACAATGCTTTTTATTATACATTGCCCAATTTTAGCAAGACGTGATTTCATGCCACATAACTATGTCTTTTACAATAGAAGGTAAACCACAGAGGTTTAATAAATTAATTGATGCAATTAATTTTTAAAAAAACTGAAGTTATTGGAAATGTGGAAATACCTGTTCAGTGACTCTGTAGAAAGCTGGCCACCATTCAGCTCCAATATATCATAAATAGAAAGATAAATGTCATTCTACTTTTTCCTTTCAGTATACCAGAGAAGGGGAAATAAATGTAAATGGAAGAATCAGTATAAATGACAGAAATATTTGGGCATTTTTCTTAACAAAGTACTTTTTATCAGAGTCATTGAGGGTTTGGTTTGTTTTCCAGATAGCATTTCGACATCATAAGTAGCAGTGACTTAGGAAGGCAAATGCCATAACTACAAATGTCCTTCCCTTCCTCCTCCTTCCCCCACTTAGCCTCACGTGCTGGTCACGATGCCCTATGGAATGGAATGGACTGTCCCTTGGGTCAGCTGGGGCCAGCTGTCCTGGCTGTGTCCCCTCCCAGGTTTTTGTGCTCTCCCATTCCCCTGGCTGCTGGGGTGTGGAGCAGGAAAGGCCTTGGCTCTGCTTAATCACTGCTCAGCAATAACTGAAACGTCCCTGAGTTACCAATGCATTTCCAGCACAAATCCAAAACATAGACCCACACCAGCTACATATAATGTGGAAAAACATCACTATACCCCAGCCAAACCCACAAAAGATGGCAAACTATTTTTTGGTTGGCAGCTCTGAAGGTTTGGGGTGTCCTAAATTATATATTTCCACTTAGGGAGTTGTTCAAGAGAGTAGTAATAGTGTAAGCCCAAAATATACCATCTTAAAAGGTGTATTTTGAAGATGAAACAACCTGCAGATGCTGTGGGCCACCTGAACAGGAAAGGTGCACTTGGCCTCTCCTGCTCCGAGTTGTCCTTTGCCAAAGGGCAGGTGACTGTCCCCAGGACAGGAGCCTGCTCTGTGCAGGTCCCTAGTGGGCTGTTTGGTGAGATAAAATGTTCCCAAAAAAATAGTAGGAAATGCATTAGGACTTTCCTGAGGAACGTCCCTCTGGTGGACAAGACCTCTGTGTGTCCTCGTTCTCTTGGAGCTAATGCTCCTCTGCATCACATCATCTTGACTCATCAGGTACCATCTGAGAGTTGGCCATTGTGAAGGGGAAATACAGAATGTCAGGGGTCTTTGTTTTTACCCCATTCCCTGATTTAGGTTTCCTCTTTGTTTTGCTTTGTAACTGATATTGGACTGAGGTTACCCTGTTTTCTCAAGATTTCTGGTATGAAGCAAAATAGCAAAAGGCAGCTGTGCCACAACTTTTACTGCTTCAAAACTGTTTTCTTATTTGGCTGTAGGCAGAAATATTGAGAGAGACATTTATTGTGATCTTTAATTCTATTTCTCTACATGAAGGCAGTACATAAAATTTTCATCCATTGGGCTTTTTATAAAACAAACAACAAACAAAATATCTACATAATAATCTGTGGTTTAGAAACAAGGATTTTTTTCTTCTCCCCTTCTTGTTCACAGATAGTGTGTCAGGCTTATTTGTCATTTATGATTTGTTTAGTTGTTTTATTTTTTATAAATGCTTTTTAAAATTGCTAAAGAAATTACTAAACTGAGGACTAAGTATTTGGGTGCTTTTTAGGGAATAAAATAATCAAAGGAATAAGACAGGGAATATGTTTATGGCATTTTTCTCTAATGTGCCAAGCAATCCTTCATTATAGGAAATGAAAGAGTAAAATGCTTTTTGCATTGTTTTGGATAAAAGCAAATTTAAGACTTTAAAATGTGTTTATCAGGAAATGAATTTGGCTTTCTTTAAGCAATGGCATCTTAGTTTAGAACTGAAAGTAGACTTCATCTGAACTTAGTAAAGGTTACATCTCTTAAAAGCTTTCCTCTCATTTCCACATCAAAGTACAAAACCAGTTAATTCTGTGAGATTTTGAGAGTACAATGAAAGTATATTTGTGAATTGATTCTATAGCTCAGTATCTTTAGAGATACTTCCAGAGGTTTCATGACACTGATAGAACTGAAATCTCAAATGAAATAAATTTGCAGATATCATAAGTAATTTTGAGATTTCGCAGTTTTTTCTGCACTGAATGAATATAGAGTAAGTGCTGTGTAAATCATGTTGTGAAAAACCTAAGACAGGCTTATTTCTCCAGAATTTCAGTCAGGATGTGGGATAACTTTCTAATAGCATTTAAGTCTTTTCCAACTTGATTATTAGAAGCCAGAATGTATAACTACTAGGATAGTGTCTGGTCTGGTTTATGTCCCAAACAATTCACTATTCAGTGGAGGAACCTCAGTTCAATTGTTCTGCTACAGAACAATCCTTGCTCCTAAGAACAGAAATTAATCTAACTTGGCAGAAAATAGAGACAAGATTTAGACAAGTGACAGGGCTGTCTGTGAAGCCTGCAGGTCTGGACACTCTCCTGGAATACAGAAGATCTGGATTCAATGCCCTTGGCCTGAAGTGCTGCTCTGCATCTCTGGTGAACCCTGATAACAGCCTCTGGTTTATGCAAGGGTCATGCTTTATGTGCTATCTTACTTTCCTCACCACCTTTACCAGCCTTTTCCCCCGAATCTACTGAAAACCTGGGAATATTCTAATGCTGAGAGATAGAATTTTCCAACACCAATAGTGGTGTCAGGATCTCTGTTCTGCATGTCTTTTCTATTGAATTGACTAATTTTCATTCCAGTGAAACTTCTTCCATCTACTTCACTAGCACAATAATTCTGGGCAGAATTTGCCTCTAGCCCTCTGCTCTTACTGTGTATCAAAAAGATAACATTAAAGGATCACCCACAAACAGATCCCCCAGAAGAGGATTTTTTATTGATTTTCTAGGTTACTATGTAATTTTTTGGTGTGTGAGAGAAAATATTGTTTTGGATGCACTAAAATAATTCCATTCTCTTGTTTGGTTTGCAAGAATTTGAAAACATTTCATACTCTGTCATTATATCTTAAAAAAAAATAAAATTATTTTTCTTCCAAACTGTTCTGTTTGAATGTGATTGCAAAAGCTTTCTAACAATACAAAAAATTTGATGAAAAGAACCAATTTTCTCTCTCCAAAATCAATCTAGCTTCTTTTATTGCCTTCTAAAATACTTCATTCTTGCAAACAGTAGTTTTAAAGTGGAATTAAAAAAATTGATTTTGATAATTAAATTAGCTGACTTGACTTTTTGGTCTTTTTTAAGAGGCATCTGGGGGAGATAAGTTCTTGTTAGGAGAAAACAAAAATACCTGGTTCTTCATTGTAAAAGATCTTTTATCTATAGACTGGAGGAAAAATAGGATGTGTGCGAGTGTGAGTGAGTGTGCAAGAGTTTTTATATGATTTCAGGCACCTAGGGATGAATGGGTGGATGAATACCATTCTGAATGATATCTTACAGTGGTGGTACATGAGTCATGGCAGGGGCTCTGCTACAAAATTAAACCTTTTCACAAATCACCTCGGCGCTTTCAGTGTCCCCCTGGTTTTTCTGTACTTTCCTAAAAACATGATGTGTTTAGGGGTGGTTGCAAAATACAGAAACGGGTATGATCAGAAGAAGTAACTTTGGCTATTGACCTGTAGATATTCAACAAATGGGGTTCTGTCATTAATTGTTAGTACATGAAAGCACCTCCCTGACTAAACTGGGAAGAGATTTCCCTACTCACAGCCCAAATGCCAATGAATGAGAGTGGTGTTTGGGGCAGGTATTATACAAATTATTGAAAAGGGACATAAGTCAAATCTTGTACATGGGCATTAAAATAGACCTTGGTTACAGGAGTTTATCTGCTCCCATGGGTTACATACACATCAGACTTTATTTAGGTACTGTTTCTGGAGGTAAGCAGGGATGAGTATTTAGAGAAAAGGAGTAGATAATTAAAGATATTTTAAGATTGCACTCTAGACTTTTATGGACAATGATGAAGGAGTGAGCTTTTCTAGGAATAATTTAAATATGTTGAAGCCAAATATATTTGAAATAATTTTCATACTTGAAGGTTCACAGAAGGAGGCCTTTGATGAAAGGTGCATGCAAGCTGGCATGACTGGCAAAGCAGAAAGCATGAGAGGAATGTAAAAGAAGAGCAGGACAGTTGGGTAGAATGGCTGATTCCTGCTGCCCTGAGTGGAAGGGTTGTGTCTGGTCCAATGAAACCACCTGAGAAGTTGATAGGATTGAATCTGACTGGGATGATTTTGGCTGTGTGGTTTTTGATGCTTGTTCCTTTCCAAGAAATACCTCATTTAATATTTCAGAGAGAGATAGAATAGATACACAGACTGCAGTATGTATTTTGGGAACAATTTTATATCCGGGTTTTGAGAATATTAAGGTGGGAATTGTGTAAAAGGAAGTGAGTGCAAGGCATTTTCTAAATAACTTTCATGAAATCAGATGCTTAATATTTTAGACAGGACTGTCACAACTTTGACACTGTTCTTATTTTTGACACATATCCTGCATTATTATTCAACGTACATTTTAACTCAAGCTGAAAACCAACAAATGTTTACTGTGAAAGTAAGAGAGTGGGAGAAATGGACAAGGAAGGGAGTAGAGAAGAGGCTGATGTGGGAAGCCAGAGGTAAAGCACTGTTGTCCTGAACATCAGAAGGCCAAGGCTCTATATTTCAGTCAGTCCTTGGGCCTTTTGGGTAAGAAGCAGCAGTCAGAATTTGTCCTTTACCTTGTGAATGATTGGCAGGTTATTTAAAGGCAAAGCAGATGCTTCTACCTAATTGAATGCAAAACATTAGTTTGAAAGGTCTTTCCATTGCCCCTTCCAGTTTTGGTGGAGCAGCAAAGGGTAGTGATGTTGAAAAGAACATGCATATTCCATTTGTATCCTCTCTTCATCTAATGGCAAAACATAATTATTTTAGTAGAGATAAACTTTTGTGCTCCCAGGAGTCCTTAAGTAATTTTTGCATTAAATGGCTATACTTTGTTTTCTCTTGTAAGTGGTGTCACTCCACTCTCAATTTAATTATAGCTTGTTTGAGTAAGCTTCTGTGTAATGTCAAGTTTTCCCCAATGGCTCAAGAAGGTCAGCAAAGGTCTGCTCTTAATACTTTCCACAACAACTGAAAGGCTTTCCTTGTTTAAACAACAGTCAGGAAGAGCACAATTAGATAAGATTACCTAATTCTTCTTGTGGTGCTCAATGGCAACTCTCTGAGTAGTGGAACAGTAAAGATTAGAGCTTACGAAAGATGCTGCTTTGGAGAGAAAGATTATTGAAACTCTCTACACAGCAATTGACCTTGCTCAGCTCCCTTGCATGCTGCAAAAGTGTGAAAGCCTAAAAATGCAGGAAGAAAATACTTGTAAGAAAGCACAAGGTGGAAAAGCAAGAGATATGTCTAGAAGTTCTAGCAAGACTATAATTAAAAAAAAAAATAGGCATTGCCACAGTGGACAGGACAAACATACATCTGTAATCCTCTGTAGTCCTGCACCTGTAATTTTCTAGAAATTATATGTATGCAAACATGTGACTTGTCTACCAGAACTTAGCTATGTTCTAAATAATTAGATAATTATTTTGAGCAAGGCAGAGATGTTTCAGACAAAGGTGAGAGAAGCTCCTTAAATTCTGACTGCTCTAGGCTGATTGGGCTCTTTACTTAATTTGACTTTTAATGTAGTTGCTGTCATTGACTATTATAAATAAATTAAACCAAAGGAAGATGAAAAACCCCCACAAATATAAGAATAGTCTTGGAACAAAATACTTCAAGTCAAAAAAGACATGTTGTTTTAGCATAAAGCAGATATTACTTTTTCCCTACTTTATGACCATTTAATGAAAGCAATTTCCATGCCAATGTTTTCTGTCCTTTCTAGACTCTGTCTCAACAACCACTTGTGACCTGCCCTTTGTGAAATACTGTTGTTTTCCAGTTTACTCTAGATTTTTTTCTGAATCATAGTTTGATTCCTTTTTTAATCTTTATTTTCTCATGCACCTAAAAGTGGTATCATTACCCATATTTACTTCACTGGATTTCTCTCACAGTCTTTTTCATAATGCCAGCACTGAATTGGTAGAAAATGTATTATTTTGTGGTGATTTCATGTCCCCTGGGTCTTCCATTTAGGTAAATGCTTTCTATATTTCTAATAAAAATAAACGGGGATAAAGCAAATAGTTTCAAGTGAAGAGAAATAATTTATTTCTACAGGGGTGTTATAAGATCAGGTATAGTTTTCTGGGAATTTGAAGAAGTCAACAGTTTTCCTTTTTCTAACTGATCTTTTTTTCAGTTGCATTTTTGTGCAGTGTTTTTCCTGATCACTTTGGGATTACTTTCCTTTTCTTACAAACAAATCCTCCTGGTGCTGCTGGCCACAGCAGAGGGAGAAGCAGAGCCAGAATGCCTCCCACGTTTTTCCCTTCTGACTCCTTTGAAGGCATCCAGCTTCCCACAGGGAGCATGTAAAAAGCTGTCTCTGGGCTCCTTACAGCGAGGAGCTGTTTGCCTCTCCAGTACTGAAAGAAACCAGGCATGATGGTCTCCCACAATTAATTACCAGTCTAGGTTTTTATACATATGTTAAGATTATCATGATGATGTGTAATATTTACACAATGGCCCAGTGATTTTTGGTTTTATTTTTGTTTTGTAATTTGGATGCCAAACTCTTGACTGGTATCACATAGGCAGCTGCTGTCAGGGGAAGTGGAAGTGCTTGTTTAGGAATACCACACATGGAGTGAAGTCCTGAGTTTCCTCTGTGATCCTGCCCACGTGCTTGGAGCGTGAAATGCATGGACCCCCTGTAAGAGGGAGGGCACAGCCCTGCTCTGTGTCTGAGCCATTGCTGAGCTCTGTCCCGAGGGCAGCCTGGCCCTGAGTGTGCTGGGGGTGCAGACACCTGCCTGCCAGCAGCAGGGCCTGACACACCAGCTCATTTCCCATTGCTGCTGCACACCTGCCAAAGGGCACTAATTTAAATTTACTGTCACCCCGAGGCACAAGCGGATACACAGCAAGGGACCCTGCAGGGCAAACCTGCAGATCACCTTTCCAGTCCCACGGGCCAGCTACTCCTCAGCAGTGCTTGCTCTGCCTTTTAAAGACATTGGCATGTGTTAAACAAAACCAAATGGAAAAAATGGCATGTGAATGCAAACCTCTTCAATAGTCATCTGGCAATACTTTTCAACGTTGTGATTTAAAAGGGAAAAGGACAGATCACTTTAGTATTATTAAAATTTGTGTGGCATACTGATGTCTTGGGATTTTAGAGATGAATGATGTTTCCTCTTCCACATAGTCATTTGTGAAGTTACAAGGTAGAAACATCCAGTTGAAAGGCTTTGACAAGGTAATAAGATTTACTTTCTGTAGTAATAGATAATTTCTCCTCATAGTAATAACATTTCAAGTGATGGTATGCACCCATGCATATATACAAACCCTTTTTAGTTTTATGTGTGACCTGAATGTTAAGGTTAGGTGAAAAGCAACAAATATTTTCACTTGGTTCTTGTTGAGATTTCAATGAATACAATTATTCATAATTTCACTTGTATCAGGCAGTAAATTATCAACATGCCTTCTACAACCACTCTTCATGCCAAGCATTTTGTTGAGGGATAACGCATTTCAGTTTTGTTGTTTCAAATTATTTCACACTAAAATATACAATTTCTTTAAAATCAGTTCTGTGCAAACTAGACTATTTGTACACATGCACGAATAAATCTGTGAACCCATGAAATTCTGCATGTGTCTTGTTTCTGTTTAGCTAGGGGTGATCTGTGTGTACAGATGTGTGTAAGTGGAAACTGAGAGCATCACTTTAAAGCATGTGAATCAGGAAAGTAAAGTAGAAAAAAAAATCTGGGTATCAGAGAGTTATGGCTTTAAAGATGACCCTAACAGTTGCCATTAATTGATCAAGCTAGGCCACATACTCAAATCCCATGTCACTCCTTTTTCCATGTGGTCTGCCCTACAGATAAGACTAGTGATTATCTTAGTGCTGCAGTTTAGTCTGAAGCTACCCATGGTAACAGGAACTGTGTCACAAACAGGCCTGATGTGTGTTACATCATGGGAGTTTGTAAAAACTATACCTACTCAAAGAACGTGCAGTCAGTGTGTTTGAGGAGCTGTCACTGTCACAAGAAAGAAAATGTATCTGCATTTGAGTACTTGTCCTCAGGTAAAAAAAAATATTCCCCTCCACAAGGAATTTTACTTTACACTTAGTAGAGAACACATGCTGCACAAAGGAGTGAAATATCAAATGGCATTTTCCAGTTTTCAACATCTGGTCTTTCATTGTGTTCATGCAAGAGGATAAATTATGTGTTCTGTTTCACTGTCATCTTTTATATGTTTTATGACTTCTGACTATATAAATGTAAATATTACTGCAAAATATCACAAATATCTGCAAATGGTAAAGTTTGTTCTGGAGGCAGAGAATGTAGCTTCTGCTTTAGGAAAAAATATTTGCTTTTGGTGGTACTTTTCAGGTTCTATGTCTGCAAAGCTTTTACAAACAATTCAGAGAGCTGAAAGACGTGGGATGCTGCAGAAAAAAACCCAGTCTGAATGAACTTGTCAAAGAATTGTCACCACAGATCCATGGGAATAGGCTTCACTCACAGTGACTGCCTAGGCTTATTTGGCTACACAAGTTTTTTAGCATTTTGGCCCAACTTTCAGATGTCTTTATTTTATTTAATAATCCAGGTTTAGATGTGGTTTATAAGTGGTTTCTATGGGTGCATAAGAACAGGATGTATGTTGTGTTCCTTCCTTTCCCAACATAAATATATGGCAGTGGTTTTGGTTTTGTGGAGGGGTCAGAAAAGGGTATGGAAACTTTCCCAAAGGAGCCAAAACACACAGGTGAAGTTTTGGCATGGTGGTGTTCATCCTTTGGCACCAGTGAGAGCAGAGTTCATTCCTGTCTCTCTCAGTGTAGTCCTGCATCAGCCACATATGCAGGGCTGGGAAGTTGGGGTCGTTTATGACCTGTATCACTCTGCATGGCAGAGCAAGGCACCAGCCCACACAGATTTGCTCCCCTGGCAGAACCTGTGGAATGTTACTGTGATCAAGACCCATTTGTGGTGCAGAAGGAATTGTAGCTCATTCCATAGCAATGTTTTTATCTGAGGTGCCACAGGCTCAAGGACATTGGTGAATTAGTTATGGGTTGGCTTCAGCCAGTGAGGTTGCCGAGTGGTCCTCCACACATGTGCTTCATAGAGCAAAGAGTGTGTGCCAATTTCTGCAGAAACACCTCTTAGCAGAATTTTTACCTCTTCAATTTTTGGAGAGAGATGTTTTATCTCTAAGTATTCTGTCGCTGGAAGGTATGAGTGTATCAAGTTTGCTGTGTGCAGTTTTCTTCTGCCAATTGACTTCTGGAAGTAATCTTTGGTGATATTTATATTTTGTAGTTTAAAAGTGGAGGAGATACACTTATTTCACAACTTCTGTCTTAATTTCTCTCACTCTTAGGATTTTCAAGGTTTTTATAACCTTGTGAAATGCAATATCGTGGAGGTGGAACCCATTTCTATCAGCTTTTATTATCAGTCAGCAGTACAGAGGGCTCAGTCCCTGCTTGGGTCTGTGAATGCACAGCCTTTAGACAATGAGTTATGTAGTAAAACATCAGGCCTGTCCAAGGGGAAAAAAACCCTCACCAAAACACAGCCCAAACCCCCAGCAGACATGATCTGCAGTGTTTTATGAGAAAGGCAGCTCTGTTGGATTGGCCTCTAAGTGTTGGCTCCATGGAGCAGGTGCTGCTGGTGCTGTGACATCGCAGTGAGAAGCACAGTGCCGTACAAAACCCAGCCACGTCCAGAATGTCTAAAGGAAGAATTCCATCCCCTTTTACTCCTGTTAGTCATTCAGGATGATAATGGGAGGCAGGTACCACTAGCACAGCGTGCAGGAGAAAAGGTAGGGTTTAACATGCTGCCAGGCACCATGGGCAGTAAAGATTGGCTGGTTATCTCCCCCCGACGCCGCAGCTGAATGCGAGCTCTGCTAAAGACAAACGCAGGACAAAGGAGGAACAGGCTAGACAAATATGATTTGTGTCTGTTTCTGCTCACTTGTAGGTGTGGACTTTCAGATGTAAATACAATAAAGGGAAAATAGCAATGAGAAGAGAACAAAGTTGTCTGTCAACATGACTTCTATGACAGATTTTTCTTGCTGTTCAGCAACGATTCTAATTCAATTGCTGGCTGCTGTGAAGGAGATGAGATGCCAGAAGCAGAAGCGCTGCAAACCAGAACAAAAAATAATTACTACTAGAAAAGTGCTGCAAATAATTCCCTTGAAAATACAGTTGCATTGTTCTTCTAGTTTCCTATCCCCCAAATGTTTTTGTTTTCTAATCATTGAATTGAAACACATTCCAAGGGTACGAAACCTTGCACCTGATGATATATGAAATGTCTAAGCAGTTATGCACGACCTGATACCACTATATTCAGGAGATTTGCAAACCTAATTTTCTTGAAAAATCTTCTTCAGACAGGCTTTTAGAGAGAGAGGGGGAGGAGGAAAGCAGGGAGAAGTCTGTCTGCTTTGGCAGGAAGAAGTGTTTGTTTTGTTTCGGCTGTTTAGTTTGTGCTCTAAAATCAACTGACATCTGAGCATGTTCTGAAGGTGTTTGTTTTGTTTTTTTTTTAAATCAGTGCCCATCTATTGCAAACTGGATATAGTTTAGACCAACAAAACGCAATGAGCAGAAGTGCCCTGGTTGTATCACTGTGCTCAGATGAGAGGGACTGGCTGTGGCTTGGCTAAGGACTCTGACCAGAGCATGTCCTCATGGCAGCTGTAGGGACAGAAATGTGCCAAGTGTACATCTAGAAAAACCTTCTGAACACAAAGAACAATACATCACTCACATCCTGGAGCATGCCCACTGAGAGAAAGATTAATGCCTGAACCCTTGCATAGTTGGAAAATAGAGACTTACAGGGGGAGAGATTTGGGTGCCTTTTTCCCATCGTCAAGGCCCAGTACAGTTGACTGGGTAGACTGCCAGACAAGCACCAAAATGCACCAATATAAGGGGTAGGTTTTATTCTCACAATTTTTCTGATTGGACCAGCAGATGGAAATGGAGATGTGATCATTTATCTTCAAAATTGCCCTAGTAATCTGCAGTGTTAGCACAGATTACATTATAATTGCTAGAACTGGAATAAAAGAGATTGCAGCATCTGTAAAGCTCGTGGTAAATTTAAAGGATATAAAAATCAGCTCCACGTCAGGGGACATTCTCACTAGTATATTACATTTCATGTACACAAATGTAGCAATGCAAGAGCAGAAGCTTATGACAAACATCATTTGAATTTTATTGCTGATTTTTTCTCTGCAGCTGGTCTAGAGAAGTTACTATAAAATACAGCCCTTGCAGCCCATGCTACTGCAGCATGGCATTGTGCAGAACCCAGCCCCAGACAACAGGCTCAGCGGCACATTCCTACCAACACTGCTATGGGACAGGGTGTTTTTAAGTGTCCCTCTTTATATTAATTTTGGAAATAAAAATTTTTAATTTCAGTTTCTATATAGTTTAACTTTACAATAAGAGATCTGACTCTCTAACTTACAGGCAGAAGGAAGATAAGCTGAGACAAAAATGAAAATAAATTTATGTACTTAACATTAATTAAAGGCAGGATTTTAGTCTTATGTCTACTGCAGAATGGGGATAAGATTTCATCAAACACTTGCTTACAAAAACAAAATAGATAAAAGGATCCTGCATTTAAAGCCAGAGGGAAATTTTAGTGCAGTGTCAACCCCTTTGATAATTCCATGTAAAATGTTTGGCTGGTTCTATGTACCATGACCTTGCAAAGTTGTCAGGTGTGCTCTTGTATGGGTGACACACAGAAACTTCAGAGTATACATTCAGGTGATGACTATTTCCTTTAAATTTCTAATGATAAGCTAGACCTGTTATGGTTGCTCAGCCTAAGCTACAATATTATAGGTATACAAAGACACCTCCAATTTTTTTAAGGTTCACGTTGTTTTGTCTGCTAAGAAATCAATCATTCACTGTGGAAAGTAGCAGAGTTATCTTTTTGTCTTGCCTTTCATCTCTTTGGTGTTTTTTAGGAACTGTTAACAGTTTTTTTGGAGAAAAATTTGGGCTAATTTTTTTCTCTGTTCCACTAGAGACTTCCACAGAAGCAGAAGTTTCCTAGTTTCACTTGGGTTTTGGTGAGCAAAAAAATTACCCTTATAATAGCAAAAACTGCAGTGTTAAGGATATAAAAGGTCATAGACTACTAAAACTGAAGAAGATATAATAGACTGTAATATAGGTGAATACAAAATCAGCACAGTTGATTACATTCTCAGCTATTTCACCACACGTTTATCATCATCAGAAAACAACAAAGGGAGCTGTTGAAAATAATACAAGCCAATGTTGTTATTTTGTGTGCTGTTCTCAGAGCCATACAGCTCTGGAAGAAATCCAACTAGTAACTGAATTGAATAACATTCAGCAATTCAAAGAGATTGTGATGGGAAATGGCAGGAGTTAATGAAATATGGTACAAGTTTAACAAACACCATTTCAAGATGGGATGTTATTGCACAAACAGCAGTAAAAACTCTTCAGAGGGATGATGAGCAGACTCTGACTGCAGTAATACTCTATTGTGTGAGGATGACATTTCAATTTAGCTGACTTGGCAATCTGGAGGGTTAGATTTTGCCTGTTGCTGAACTGCACCTCTCTGTGGCAGGAGAGCTGGTCTGCTGCTTCATCTGAAGACAGTGGCTCCAAGCTCTGCCGTGGTGAGTGGTGAGTCTGAGCTTGCACATCGGGTGTAATGGCAGTATCCCCTCGAATTTCCTGCTCTTCTTAGGCAGTTGGATTACAAACTGGCTACAGGCCCTTTCCATTATAACATAACTAGCTGCAGGACTCTGCTGGAGCACATTTCAGCAACACTGGTTGTTCAAATCACAAGATGATTTCGGAGCTGGCTGTTAGAAACCATCTTTGGCAAGCTTTGCTCCTGGTGGATCCTGTCTCCTCCCTGGAAGCTGTATCTCCATGCTTAAGTAGCAGGAGGCTCTTATTTCCCCTAATCTACTTGGGCATGGACCCAAAAGTATTCATTCTGTCATCTGCTCCTGAGTCCCCACGTTCTCTGGCATGCCAGGCCTGCTGCAGCCCAGAATGATTGGCAGGAGCTTTGCAGCTCATGGATGCCTTCAGCTGGACCTTTAGCTCCACACTTTGTAGAGTGACAAATATAATTTGCTGCTTCAGTCTCTGGAGGCTCATGTTGAAACACCTGAAAGGCTCCTAATTTTCAAAGAATGCTATGTGCAACCAGCTGCAGAAAATTGTTTCTTAAAAGTGTGTGAAGCTGGCAACTGAGAATAGTGATTTCACCAGTCGGCTGTGAATGCCATCTGAAGAACTTTCATACAACACAAATAAAATCCTCTTGTAGCTCTTAGCAATCTGCTGATTATTTTGCTTTATATTATGAAAATCTCACTTGTGATAATTTGAAAATCATGTGTTTATGTTGGAATTTTCTATAAATCCATTTCCCACATGTTTAGAAAGGAAAAATTGCAGCAGTTTGCTTCCTGTGCGTAAATGGGCAGATCCTGCCATCATCATTTCTGGCAAGATTAGATGATGAAATAGAGGGAAATAGAGGGTGGTCTGTGCTTTGAAGAAAGGGGGAGGACTGGTTCTTTTGTTTTTTCTTTAGAAGTGCCAAAAGGCAGTTCACTGCCTAGAGAATTAAACTGAGGTGTTTTTTTTTTGTTTTGTTTTTTTTGGGGGGTTTTTTTGGGGTTTTTTTTTGTTTGTTTTAGGATTTTTTTTTTTTAAATCTTGGAAAATACCTAAAATGTATGGGGTGGTGAAGCCAGTTTGTGCTGCTTGCTGCTGTCTCTACTGTGCACATGTCTGGGACTCGGATGCACGCTAGAACATCAAAGTAGCATTTCTCTCTTTCTGACACAGAACAAACAGAACCACTTTTACTCTGAGTCATCAGACAGATGTTGCTTTGGTGACAACATGCTACACACATGCTAGCTACAGCACAGGAGAGCTGTCTTCCCTGACATCCACACAGTGTCCAAGTACGTGCTCCAATAGTACAGTGAAGGAAGAAGTCACCAGCAGGGAAGACCAGGTGAAGCAAGGAGGAAGAATAATGATTTATTCATTATCCTCCCTGTTCTCTGTGACCTAAATTGGACACCAATTAAAAGATTGGAGAACTCAGCTTGAAAGAAAAATGGATTTATCTCTGTTTTAGGTGGCTAGTGGATGGATGGATGGCTACAGGTGGAAAACAGTGATCAGATCAAGATTAAAATAATTAACTGAACTGGAATATATTAGGCACATAAGTTGGAATTGCAAGTCCAAACATTTTCTTTTAAATTTGGTCTTTGGAGTAGCATTAAGTAGGTGACCTGATCAGTCATGAAATCTGTAGCTGCAGGAGGGAGAGTTGGGGCACATTTGAGATCTGACTGTCTGAAATCAGTGCAAGAGCAAGTCTGAGGGTGGAGCTCTGCAATTTCCTTTGTAACTCTCATGGAGAGGAGCTGACACAGAGCTGTTAACAATTATGTACATATGAGGGACTAAAGAGAAAGCTCAGACACTGCTGTAGGCTCAGTTACCACTGCAACCTCATTTTCAGAAATAAAAAGAAGAAAACAGGTGAGATCTATAAATTCACTGTGAGTTGTCTACTCCTTTGGGCTTAATCTCATTTACATCAGAGCAAAGTTGTCTCTTACATCAGTTTCAGATGATGTTAGCAGTATTTTTTTTTGTTGTTTTGAATTCCTTTTCAGTGGTTGTGAAGGCGATGGGAATTCAAGCTTCCAGGCTTCCTCTCTACAAATGCTAACCATAAGAATAATGTCTAGCCAGTTGGGTTGGTCTCTATAATTACTTAAAGGAGTACAGCATAAATATGAAGTAGGTGTAAATCTCTAACATTTCACACTCACCATTCACCCAGATGATATTTATTTTGCACACAATATAAACGAGTCTAAATAGCTCCCAAAGCTGTGATGTCTCAGAAAACCAGGCATTCTGCTACAGGGGCTGACAATGAGGGCCTTTAGCCTCTGCCTGAGTAACACCAAATTTCCAAAGTCTCCTTTGTCCAGTAAATAATGGTTTACAATGCTGTGTCAGCAGAACACTGTAATTTGTCAGTGGGAACCTATTAGTTTCTCAGATATGATTATTTCTCAGCAATTGTATTTTAGATAAGAAAGCAACAAATATGAAGAAATGGAAAGTTTGTCTGGAATAAATGATGTCATGTCCTAGGACATAGAAAGAGAGATGAATTAGCAACCCTTATTTCTAATTATGCATTGGACACCCTAAAGTACTCTGAAATACCTTGGCATGTTGAGCATTAACAAAACCTTAGCCTCATTGTTACTATATCATGTCTGCATGTAGTTTCTTGCAAGTGCTAGCAAGTATTGGGACAACTCTCAACAAGACTGTGCAGAAGGCTTCAAGGCTTATTAAGCAGACGTAAAATTAAATAGAGAAAAAAAATTGGCATGATTGCAAGATATCCTCTCTCTGAGGGATAAGGACTTATTTATTTATCTTCTTCTTGGGAAAGTTTGCTTGGACTTTCTTCTGCTCTGAGAAGGTGCAGAGAAGAAGGAATTGCAGAGCTCAGGGATCCCAGGAGTCCCATAAACTTGAACTGATGAAGGAGCTACTCCTGTCTATGACTATATTTATGTATAAGTCTGTTACTAATAAGGACAAAATGTATCAGGAAAAAAAGGAAGGAAAACTTGATCAGTGAATGTTTTTCTATCTGTTGCTGTCTGAAGCAAGTAAAGCAGCACTGAAATTTAGAGGTCTGTTATACAGATTAACCAGATAACATTTCTTCACCCTTTTCCCATATGTGCCTCGTGTATTTCTCTTGTTGCTGGTAATGTGGCATATAATGTAACAAGAAGGTGTGCTGCAGGATTTGTTTGTTGGCCACCTCCAGGAGAACATAATAAGCATAACAAAGACAGCAGAACATGACACACAGCTTTCTGTTGTGTTGATCCAGCATCTGTCAGTTTCTGAGAAATTAAAGCCAAGCACCAGAATTTGAATTGGGGCTCAAAACTACAGCAAAAGACATGATTTTGGGTCTCATTGTGCTCAGCAGGGGTCACGCTCCACAGCAGAGGTACCAGAGGGAAAAGAAAACAGATGTAGGTGTGGAGAGCCTCAAATCTCTGCACAGTGAAGCTGCTCCACATCGCTGGTATTACATGGTGTTATATATGGTATTAGAACAACATTATGGGGGGTGTTGTAGTTCAGTTGTTATTAGTAAGTGTCATTGTGTGCTGATTGCAAGCACTCAAGTGTTCAGAAGGGGGAATCAAGGATACCAAATGGGGAAAAACAATACACAGGAGTCTAATATCCTTAAGAGGATAAATTATCTTTTCCTTGAGAAAGCAGAAAATGTTAATGGCTAAGTCTGCCAAGACATTTTCTAATAGAAGTAAATAAAGATGCAAAAGATCATTCCAGTCCTTTAAAGTGCAATTATAAAATATCACTTCTTACTGATCTTGGCATGACAAACTGATTGACTCACTGTAGAACATTCCAGTGAGTTTATGGCTGGTGAATCAGGGGAAAGGTTATTTTTGGTTTTAAAAAGATTAGAAATGAGACAGGAATGGGTTGATAAGCATGTGCCATTTGGGAGTCTTCTTGGGAGTTACTGGGGCTTGGTTTGTCATTGTATGTGAAACCACATGTACAGCCAGTAGAGATTGTAACCCAAATGTCCCAGAGACAGAGAACAGTGCTGTGGGGCTGCAGCCAACTCACTGCCAGACATTTGGAGAACTTTGGATATAACAAACACAACTTCTACCAGGGCAGCCTTTCCATACACACCACAGTGGCAGGCCTTTCATCCTTTCATAGGTCTCTGCACACATAAAGTGAAAGATCAGCTTTTGGACAACTTTGGCTTATGCACCTTCCTCTTCAGCTGTTTCAGCAAGGCTGTGGCCAGGCTGGTGAGAGGCTCCTGTGTTCCTCTAGTCCCAGGTAGATGAGATGGCCTCTGGGGTTTTGGAAATAATCTGATGTGCACCTCAAAGCAAGCTGCTTTGAATACACTTTTCCATGAGCACGGAAACTTTGCTATCAGGATAAGCCCAACCCAGAAGTGTAAAATATTTACTGACTGGAAAAGGCAAAAACCAGGATCAAGACACTACCAGGCTGAAAATGGCTTTTCTCAATGCTTGCTGTAAGACATAAGAGAGTCTTTGAGAAGCAGGCAGGGAAAAGCTCAGCAGCTGGTCTGAACCAGAGAGGGGGCTGCAGCAGGGCAGGCATACAGGGCAGGGCAGCCCAAAGGTGGAGATGAGATATGGCTGCACATTTTAATCCTGGGTCCAGAGCTCAAATTGACCATGCTGTATTCATGAGAATACTGAGGCATGTGCTAAGTTCTCCCAGGAGAACCTGCTGGGTCTACCACCTGCTGGGTGGTTGATGCAGCAGGTCAAGATGATTTATTATATGTAAAATAAAGCTCCAGATTTTATACTATGAAAAATTCTACCTTAAATGGAGCCAAGTGGCGGAGGTTTTGAGGTGTGCCATATTTTCACTCCAACAAGAAGATGAATTCCCATGTCTTTGCTTTAAGATGTCAGAAATGTGACAGGGGCAGGGAAAATTGGCAGAGGTTACTGGTGGCAAGATTTGCACAGTAGTTTTTTCAGTAGTTTAATAAGCCCCTTTCCCATTTCACCCCACTGAAACTATGTCAAACATGGGCAAATAATGGGGTGGAACAAGAAACCCCAAACCACTGATTGTGCTAAAGATGTAGATTTTAATGACAAGAAGTGAGAATTTGACAGATTCCATCCATATTTAGTATGAATTACCAGCAGTTTTAAATGTGCTGTCACAGCCTCTTAGTCCTGTGTCAGGCAACACAAACCTTGTGACCACCTTAGAGCTTCGGAACAGCAGAACAAGGACTCACTAAATGGAAGGAGCTTGAGGGAAGGGCAGAATTGTGTGAAAAGCATTTATGAAGCAGAAACTCTCCTAAGGAGGTTGCTAATGTTAGAAAAGCTCTCTGCAGTCTCCGAGGGGTTGTACAAATGTTCGTACCAGTTGCTTGTCTGTTTTGATTCCTAAACGCTATTTAACCACGCAGTCTGGGGACTGCAAGCCTTATGTGTTGCATTTTTCTCTGGGATGCTTTTCCAAAGACACATTCCTTGTTGCAAGGAAGAAGACCTCTGGAGCTGCTTAGCTCCTAGAGCAATGTAAAGTAGAAAAGATCAGGCTGGAGCACACCTGGCTTCTTCTGGAAATTTGTGTGATGGTCATAACTCAGATAAAAAAATGCAAATGATCCTGTAGCCCCTTTTTCTCTGGAGGAGTGTCATGTAAGGGACTTCTTAAAGAGTAAGTACAATCCAGATTTCTCCTAGAGTGAATGTTAAAATGGCACACGATTTCAAAATGGACCCAGTTTTGCAGTATGCAGAGTTTTTCAGGACTGGGTTTGGTGATCCAGGCTTGATTTGAATTTTATTTTAGTTTACTTAAAACTTTCAAATGCAAAGGAAAGAATAAAGGAAAAGAAAGGTTGTAATGGTCTCAGTCTCATGCTGATAAGCAAGATAAATTCTCTTTTCAGCAAACTGTGCACAATATATTCCTGCACCATCAGAATATAGTTGAAATATCTGGCTGTAAATATGGTTCTGTATGTTCTTCATGCATTGAATGAGGAGGTTTTTCCCCCAGCCCTTCAGCTGCAGATCTTTTTGAAAGCAGACTGTCACATCCTGCAATGAAAGAGCCAAGGTAAATGGAATATGAGGCTAAGCAGGTGCCAAGAAGGATGTTGGTGACAGCAAGGCAAGGCAAGTCAGAGTAACTCTGGGATAATGCAGGAAGTTTGGTGTCAGAGCAGCATGAAAAAGAAAGAAAAAAGGGCAGTGCTATTCCATGGTCAGGTTGAGGGCTGTGTCCACAAGAGGAATGTGTGGGAGAGGTAAGGAAATGTGTGGAAAATACCAGAACTATGTGAGCTAACTGAGCTGCCTGTAGTGAGGCTGACAGGGATCCAAGGTACAGTGAGGAGCTCTCCTCTTGCGTGTCCCTGACAAAGCAGTTTGATGTTCTGTGGCCTGTCCAAGGTACCTCCTCACATCTCCTCTTTCCTTTTAGAAGCCTGTCAGAAATGAATGCTGTGTTGGACTGTGCCTAAAATGTTTCATATGTCTTGAATCCAGTGTGCTCAGTCTGAGCCTTCAGCTGGCAGCACAGCCTGAAACCAAGTTTAATGTCTGTCAGAGTTTAATATGACCCAAGTAAATAACGTCCTGGCTTGTGCAGAGTTTTCTTGTCTCATGGATGCTGTGAACATTCAGAGAAGCTGTAACCCATTTGGAGGTTCCCATGACCAAAGTTCTGACCATGATATATTTCCCCTGAGAAAAACTAAAACTTGTTTTTTTTCTAACTAGGTACTTACTAAAATCCTACTTAGTAGGATTTTAAATTCACATCTCAGTGCCCTTGATCCATATCCCAGTTCTAACTTGCTTTTGTGGAAGGTTGTATTTTGATAAAAACTAAAGTTAACCAAATAAGCTGCCTAAATCTGTATTTAGATGGCGAATTTTAGACAATGCCGAGTAAATAACCAGTTTTAAATCTTAATGTGACCTTGAATTGTTTAAAAAGATGTGTTTAAACTTTTTAGCTGAATAATACCTTAGAGGCACCCTTCTAAAACCTCCTTCTGTAACCTCCTTGCAAGAGTGCTGCTCCTTGCTTGCCCATAACCCCATTGCTAAAATCACTGGTGTGACATCACTACTTGAGAATGATATAAGTCTTTGGATTAATGGTGATCCACATAAAGAGCACTGTTACCAGAAGGGTAGATAATTATCTGTTTCATTGCATTATAGCAACACAAACAAATACTTTTTGGCTACTGAAATGCTATCAAGTGCAGATCATTAGTTTATGCAGTGTTTATGAGATCACCACAAATACCAATTAGTATGGCTGATGAAGAGGACATTATCTGTGGAACAGTGTTTGCCACCCCTATTCACAATCCATAATGGACTAATCAGTCAGTCTGAAGTGCTGTGAATAAAGGAGCAGATCCTGGTTCTGTTTCAATGGGTTTGTATTGTTTTCAGAGAGTTGCATAGCACTACCACAGTTAATGGAGCTATACCAATTTACACTGGTTGAAGAACTGGTAAATGCAATGGAGGAGAAATAGGTACTTTAAAGTTCTTCTGCTGTTGTCCTGACACTGGATTAAAGTTTCTTGGTATGAGAATGTCAGCCATGAATGTGCAAGTTAAGGTCAGACAATGGCCAGAAGAGCAGCTGTACAGGTTTTGGCAATTTCACTGGTTCTTCTCCAAATATGATTTCCAGATGTAATCCCTTTGCTTTAATTCTTCCAAGAGCTATTTGGAGCAGTTTGAAAAATATTTTATTATCTTAGTTTTTCTGGTTCCAGTAGATAAAACCAGTCCATCTTTATGAAGAGTACATTGTAATATCTGACTACGTTGTGGCAAAGTGCTGCAGCTTTATTTTTATTGTCTTTTCTAAAACTGGTATAAACCACAGAAACTGAAAAGCCTTCTTGGGAGAGGGGGTGATAAAGATAAAAGAAAGCAGCATTTAGTTTTCTCTCCAACCAGTTCCAAATGTGCCACTGTGCCTATTACATCCCATAAACACCAGGGCAAAAGCACCAGCTGCTCATTACTCTCAGAGGAAATGCTATTTCCTCTCATTTTGGCACAAACTACCCCCCAAAAGGAAAACAGGCCTAGTGAACTGCAGCTAAACATGAAGTCTTTGTAATGGTGCTATATATAAACAATGTGATGTGGTATGTCTCTTTTGACAGCCAGTCCCTATAAAAATATAAAATGCAAAGAAGTGCTGAACCAAAGGGTGTAAAAGGTGTTTGTGTAGGAATCAGTTCCTAAAAGCAATTTGCCCAAGCTCAGCCATAGCTGTTACTCATTGGGTGGCTGGGATGCAGACAGGCAGGGAACTAAGCACCCTTAATATGTTAATGCCACTCAGAGGTCTCCTGCTAATGCCAGTTAGAGAGCAAAATCTATTTAAAAACCAGAATCAGGTGAAAAGCTCTATGTGCTGCTTTACGTTAAATAGGAGGCACGTTGAAACATCATTAATATTTGAGATGCTCTTTGATTTAAAACACTCATTAGTGCTTCCCAAGTATTGGAAAGCAAACCAGAGGGAGAATCAGCACTCTCTTAGGCAAGGACTCCTGAGGATCTTTGAGTTGTTGCTCATCCAAACACCAGCCTAAAGCAGCTAGAATCCATCCCACACCAATATCATCCATTTTTATTAGATAAATTAAAAAGGTGAATGTTCTAAGCTTTTTGTTGTTCAAGGACCACAGCTGTTGCCTGCTGCTTTCATAGTTGAATGCAATTCCCCATGACTGTTTTTGCCATCACCTCTTTTCCCAGCTTGGTCTGCCCAGGAAGATCTGAAGTACAGGTCTGGAAAGTAAAAGAGAAAATCCAGCAATTTATTTCTCTGTTGCCAGTTGATAAATAGGAGAGATTGGCATTTTCTAATGAAATGATCGGGGAATAAAAGTTATAGAGCAAGGAGGATATATCAGTGAAAGGTCTTTTACAGAATAATGTTCTTGTGGGCTGGGAAGAAAAGGCTCTGAGTGATATGAAGGATATAAACACAAGGATATGAACATGATATATGGTATAAGAATATGAACACAAACTGGGAAGGAAAGGTGTCAACATAGGTAGGCTAAGATCAAATACAACTGGAATATAATTTAACAGGTATTACCTCTGTGGCACTTAGACTATATTGTTCTGAGGAATGGGTGGAAAACCTCAAACTTAAAAACTGAAATGTCAAATCACATGAACAAGATGGACAGAGTTGTAGCAGAGTTTCATACAAAGTCTGCTGCCTTTCCGTACTGGGGGAGGGAAAAGTGGAAAAAGAGAGTCAAATCACAGTTGTTACTTGCTAATAATCCAAGTAACCCATCTAAAAGATTGTGAAAACAAGAGCAGATGCTAGTAGATAGAAATTAAAGCACATTCAGCTCAGAATGCAAATAGTTCTGAGACCGTAAGGTTTCCCTAAAGCTCTGGCAAACATTTGGCTGGATTGATATTTTGGGCACTGATCTGCATAGCATCTGATTGTGAGCTGAATATGAGCAATGCATAAAGGCAGATTTCTACTGAAGAAAAAAAGGCTGCTATTGCCTTCTGTGAGGCTGAGAGATGAGTTCTAAAAAGGCTTATGGCACACTGCCTCGATTTCTGTCAGCGTGTGGAGCCTCCAGCCCCACTTCCATCCCAGAGCCCTTGGAGCACAGTGCAGTGGGATGAGGCTGCCCTCCAGCCCCACTTCCATCCCAGAGCCCTTGGAGCACAGTGCAGTGGGATGAGGCTGCCCTCCAGCCCCACTTCCATCCCAGAGCCCTTGGAGCACAGTGCAGTGGGATGAGGCTGCCCTCCAGCCTCTCAGCCTGTCCAACCCTCCCACTGGAGCACAGTGCCAAAGGCCCTGGGTCAGGCCAGTAGCTGATGTAAACCAGAATAATCCCAATTCCCGTCAGCCTGAAAGTTTTACTCTGCCAAAGCACACATTGGCTTTTGGTTCTGGAGCTGTCAGAAAAATAGTGGAAAATTCTGATATTGCCAGTTTTGCATTTCTTCCTCTCTCGATTTGCTGTAGTACATCAATGAAAGACTGGAATGAGTTCAACACTTACATTTTGAATAGCAGTAGAAGTAGCTCCAATTTTTGGCAGTCATTAAGGCTGTGGGTTAGGAAGTTGTTGGGTTTGTGTTATAGAGCTAACTCCTCTGCTCTCTAGTGAGTACAGGGAGCATGGGCACATTTTGGTGTCTTGGGTGAATGTGTGTCCTTCTCCCTGGGTCACAGCCCTTCAAAAAGCACTTTACAGAAACATCTCTGTGTCACACTTGATTCTGATTCCTTGACCTTGTGCTGCTGATGGTGCCATATTTAGCTTATCATGTATGAAAGTCCCTTTGAAAAGATTCTTGTCCCTTCTAATTAGAAATAAGACAGTATAAATAAAATTTTTGTATTGTCTTGATGTTTATAGGGTGTTCTGATCAAATACACAGTTGAACCTTTATTCACAGAAAATTACACTGCTAGAGCTCACTGCCTATTTTTTTTTCTTTTTGTCTTAAAAAATGTGCTCAATTTTAATAAAAATGGTTCATACAACAATATTAATGTTGGAAATGTTAAAATATTTAGCTTTTAAAATCAAAATAACAAAACAGGTTAAACTCCCAAAATTTCATTGAAAAAACAATCAAGATTTTATCCACAATGTAGGAGAGGTTACAGTTTTTGTAAAAATTAAAATATCATTTCAGGTAATCCTAATATTGGTTTTAGAGATTTATGTTAAAAGGCTTGGATTAAAACCAGAGCCTGTATTCACTGCTAATTATCCATGTACTGTGTCTGGTGCAATTTGTGTCAAAAGCCAGTCAAACATCCAGCAACATTATGGCCTTATTGCCTAAGTACATGAGACTGAAGAAGCAGGGAGTTAAATTCTCCTGTCTGATGTGAGAAAGTGTTTCCTAGCACCGAAACCCAGTGACATGGAAAGACAGAGAGGCTTTCATTGCAGCTAATGGCAGTGTACCTATCCTGCAAGTAATTACCAGGCTCTGGTCTTTGGTGCTTCTCTGCTCATGAGACTAATGTTTATTCAGAACAATAAATATAAGGTCTATGACACTTTTAAAGTAATGTTCAGATGTGTCTGTGTAACCATGGATGAGTGGTGCTAGTAGTTTTATGCTTTAGTAAACATATTTGACTCTCTGAGGGCTCCAGGGACAGTAGTGGAGTGTGGCAGATGCTGGAAAAGCTGTAATGATTTGCAATTTTGGATGAACTTGTGTTAATAGAGAATGTAATGACAAGGTAGCAGGATCAGCTTTCACTGACTTATTTTTTCTGCTTCATGCAGAATATTAATGATTCATTTAGCATTGATCTGTACAGATTCAAAGCACAGATTTGTATCTATAATCTAGGAGATTGGTTAATTTTTATATCCTCATGCTAAGTAAATCTTACTAGTGCTCACAGCTGTCTCTGCGTGGTTAATGACCCTGAATAAATTCCATTATAATTCCTGGATGATGCAAAGGTTTTTCATGGTCAGGAACTGAAACCCTGCCCGCCACCAGCCCAGGTGTAAATGAGCACTCTTGTCCCTAGACTGAGTAACTTCCACAAGGTGTTGAACATTATCGACAACCAGATACTTGAAATGAGGATTTAATGAAATGAAATTTAATGCAATAATTTCCCAGAAACAGGGCTAGTTTTTTTCCCAGTCATGTGCAACACTCATGAATGTGTGCTTAGCAGGAATTTTAAACATTTGCCAGCTTTATAAGAATCTCTGTCAAAATCAACGTTGCTAATCATACATAAAGGTCTTTGCTTGATTTTTAAACTTTTGCCAAATCCAGACTTGTGTTTTCAGTTTTGCCCAAAAGGAATAATTGAATTTATTTCTCTCAGTGTGTGATGATTTTGGAAACTTTGTTCTTCTGACTTGATAAAAGTACTTGAAGTTATCACTTCATCTGGCCTGACCACCAGTGTGCCAGAGACAGAGGGCTGGAAGAAATGTTTACATTTTCTTTGTCACAGGTGAACAGGAACATTTTTACAGGGCGTTATTTAAGGCACTTTCAAGTTACAGGTATAAGGATTGTTTCTTTATTTGTAATTTTAGATACTTAACAATCAGACCCAGTAAAGTAAGGAAATGACTGGCTTTTGGAAAACAGGAAGTGACTATGGCTTTTGGAAACCAGTAAGCATAAATGTGATACTGATAGAATGGAAGAAAGATCTGTATTTAATCAATTTGATCAAATTTAACCTTTACAAAATTGAGCTTTGCCTGCATAAGTCATGCATACACCTGCTGTGCAAAAGGAGGAAATCTTCTGTAGCTAGGAGACTACAGCCAGCTAATCAACTTTAACAGTATATTATTTTCATGTTTTAAATTTTTTTTCCTATCTAAATCCCAGGGACTGACTAACAAGAACACAGAGTACCTGTGGTGCCTTTTGATTTACAAGCTTCTAGGTTTGGTCCATGACTCAAATTTATCTTGTTCATAACTGCAAGAGCAATGTGAAATTTAGAGTTGCTATCACAAATGTATACTAGAAGAAGTAGCTAAAATTTTCCCTTTAGTGATAACATTAAAACAAAATAAAGATGGTGACTATCAAGTAAAAAAGGAATAATAGATGTGTTTCCTTTTGTGTTATAAAAGAATAGTCTACTTCAGGTGCTAGAACTGTATTTAGGGCCAGGTTTAGGTCCCAATTTCATATTGTCTAGCACCTGACTCTACAGCAGGAGCTGCTGATGTCAGTGGCACCATCTGTAGAGCAAGGAGTTACTCAGTGTGGTCAAAGATGTAGAAACAAGCTCTCCATAATTTTAAAATGTTTTCCCAGCTGGAGTTGCTGTCATAAGTACTCTAGTAGACTCTGGTAGTTTTTCCTACCCAAAGTGGGGAGTGTCCAAGTCTTGTGTAAAAGTGAAGCTGGACTGGGGTAGCAGTTCTGTGATGGCTGTTGAAGATATGCCCAGTGCATAAAAAACTCACTTAAGTTAATGGCATCATCTTATTGCACCCAAACCCTATACATTTCTAGAATAACCTAAATGAGAAACTTAAAAGTAGACAGAGACAATATCCACTTCTTAATTAAATGCTAAAGTAAATACTGTGGGTGTTTTTTCAGAATAATTTCAGTGAAAATGCAAGCCAATCTTTAAAGGAAATAACATGGAAAGAGGGAAAGAGGAGATTAAATTTTCATTTGGGGTAGATTTTTTTAAAAGAAAAATTTGTCTAGACAGCTCAAAGTTACACAGGTAGCTTGGCTAGTATGAATAACCACTGGTGGGGACTCAGCAAGGCACTTCAGGAAGCCTGGATATGTTTATTTTATCCTGAGATTGCACAGAGAAGGGAGAAGAACTCTTTTTCTATATCTGGGGTATCTCACTGGTGAATTCCCTTCTTCTTCTTGGGCAGGTTTTGCTGGCTTGTGTAGACAGATGTCTTTTTTTGTTTACTTCTCTAGGAACATCCCCCAAGCAAATAATGAAAGCCATTTCACTTACTATTTCATAATTCACCTGAGTATCAGTATTTTTCATGTAATGTTTGTCCTGCGCTGGCTCATTAATATATCCTGTAGTGCTTTACAAAAAAAAAGTGGAGACATTCCTCTATTTGACACATCTAAGTGGGTAAATGATGCATTGACTAGACAGAAGTGGAAGTCTGATTTATCACTTCTTTACCTAAGTTTACTCTTTGATTCTCTGCTTCAGTCATTGCCTCACTGCTGCTTGGGAGATTCCAAACCATATATTAAAATAAAGAAAAAAGAAAAAAGGGGAAAAAAAAAAAGAAAAATTTAAAAAAAGAGCAGAGCAGACCTTTCACAGATGAATTTGTTACTCTTTCAGTGGAAGTCAGAACCCAAATACTTTGACGCGTGAACACATCATGAACATTTTTCTCCTGTGCTTTTCATATTACTAGGACTGGAAAGGACACATTCAATAATGAAGCTCCTTTGATAGTCCAAAAGCACCACCAGTATCTTACAGAAAGTCCATTCTTACAGGCTTTCACCTGATCTAAATACATGTTAAAACCAAGAGTGCTTATTCAGAATGAAACAATGCTTCCCTTGGTCCATCTCATGAGGAGCTGAAACCAGTTTGTGCCATTAGAAGTTCGATATTAAAGCAAAATTGAATTAACTTGGGACAGGTAGTTTTTCTTTTTGGAGACTTCTCTGTCTAAAAACTCTTAAAAATGCCTCAGAAGGCTTTGGAGTCCATATACATGCAAATAACAGGATTAGTGTATGGATGAGGTTGGGGGTTTTGCATGGCAATTGCTTCTCCCCTTAATTTTTTCACCTTGCCTAGATAAATACTTGGAAAACAACAGGTGCTTGAGCATTTTTGGGGCATTTTTGTTTTGTTTTTTAAAACATGAGAAACCAACAAGACTTTTTGTTAGTTTGCTTTTCTCACAAACAGAACCAGCCTTAAAGCCACTCTTTATCATTAATAAATCAAAGATCATAGGAAAACTCCTCAGGGCCTACAGCAACCTCCTGTAGCTCATTTCCCTAACACCAATGTAGATCTATCATTAATATATTGTCTAACATTAATAGCCTTGGCAGAAGCAACAAGAGCTATGGCTGAGGAATAGGAAAATGAGATTTACTGACAGTCTGATCTAATTGCCATCAAAGGCAGGGAGTGAAGCAGCAATTCACAGACTGTGTGGAAAGGCAGGGCTGCTGTATCAGAAGGTACTGTCTTTGAAGGGGAAAAAGTTTGTCAGTGAAGTCTCACTGAAGTGAAAGATCTCTGATACTACTTTCACTCCTATTGCAAACTATGGCAGAGATGAATCAGGGCTGCCACACTGCCTCTTCCACGATTTTCTTTTAGATTCTTTATTGTTTTTTTTTGTACAGAAAGTCACAGCAAAGCAAAATTATTTCCTAATGTTTAAATTTTGTTAATGTTCAGAGTCAGCAAGCAATGTGTGTGATGCCTGTGCAACAGCTGGAACATCTCTTGCTGTGCCTTCCCATGACTGCCAGCAGCAGCTCTGTGTTGGGAAACCCTGCTCACCTGTGAGGTGATGCTGGGGGAGGATGGCCTGCCATGAACTGCAGCTTGCTCAGCTCTCCAGCAGAATATTTCTCCATTGAAACTCTGTCTCTCATAAACCCAGCATTTTTAAGAGGAGAGTTTGGATTTTGCACTTTGTTTTTGTCTGTAAGTGTGCAGGATGGGGGGAGCTGGGCAAAGGCACCTCTAGTCCCCTCCAGCCTCTTCCTGGGAGCTCCAGCCCAGTGCTCCCACTGTGGTTATAGCTCTGTTCACTTGGAGCTTCGTGACTTGGGGGAAACACCTCTTTATCCCATGATTATATACTATTTAGATCAAAATAATCAGTATTTCAGGGGTTTCCACAGTGGTCCAATAGTTTTAGAAGTCTGACACTGCATTTTTCATCGGTCTTCTAAAAAAAGTCAAAGTTTTAGTGCTCAGTGGAATAGGAATTCTGGGTGCAAGTCAGATCAGCTGTAGAGCTGGTATTGCCTCTATAGGCTATTGAGAAAAGTGAGATGTTTTCCATTCACTGTGCTAATTAAAGCTTTTTCATTCATGCATGTAGATTCAGCATTATTGCTACCCTTGCCTGGCACTGTAGTACAGAGTGTGTTATTGCTGATCAGATGACTGGTTTACAATTCATAACATAATTTATGGAACAGTTCAGATCTCTTGAGCCTGAAGCCTGGTGTTAGAAATAACTTCAACATAACGAGAATAGCTGGGTGATTTCAAGGCAGAAAAACTCAGAAATCTTCAGGTTTCATTATAAAAATAAATATTTTTTCTCATTCAGCTGTCCTGTTCTGTGAGGAATGGTAGCAATAGCATGACAAAATTTGTGACCGGTTTGAGTAAATTTTTAGGCCATGTAAGATTTTGCAGAAATGATAGAATGCTAAGCAGACAAAATAAAGCATCATCTAATGGCTGACTACATATGATATCTGTATACATTTAAATGTCATTTTGGGTACACAGCAATTTGTGGAACAAGCAGATCAAGGCATTTGCAATAGCATTTTTTGAAAATAAAATGCACTACAAGAATTTGACAGTGTTTTACACTGTCATTTAAAATTATGTTTTATCAGTGTCAGTTTGCACTTCAATTTTGAATATTATTTATTAATTTAGTGTCATTATTGCATATAGTGAGCCAATTTTACTTTGAAATGAAAATCAAAAACTTTTATTTTAAATCTGTTCTTAAAAATATTCCTTTTTTCTTAATAGAGATTCTTTCCTGTTGTTTTCTCTCTGTCTACACTGATGTGATGAGGTAAAAAGCTCATTTCTTTCCAAATGAATATATAATGATGCTAGTACTAAAACAGTTAACTGGATAGCTGATATTTACAAAAATCTTCAAATGTAATGACTTCAAGTTCTTTGTTGAATATTCATTAAATATCCTTTTCTCATAGGGGTTATAAATCCTCTGAAATGCAATATATACACACTTTAAAATTTGACAGAAAATACTCGTATTTCTAAGATAAAGGGTTTTTTCTTCTTTAAGCACTCTCTCAAATCATATATAATCAGGAACATTGGCAACACTGCTGCTCAGATAAGGACAGAGTGAACATCAAGAAATCCAAATGAATTCAATCCCATTAAATGTAATGGTGTGGTAAATCTCACTATACCATCTGCTGTAGAAGGCTGAGACACTATTGGAATTCCACATCTTATTTACATAGCAGATAAGAATGTGTTGGGAGATTTATATGGTGAATGAACACCCAGAGACAAAACTAAGTTTCTAGTCTGTTCACATCTGGGGAACATCTACATCTGTGGAGCATTATACAAAAACTACTGTAAGTTAGCCTTTCTCTGAAAGGCCCTGCCACTTCATTCCAACATTACCCATTAAGGAAAAAAAACCCAGCACAAAGTAGTGAGAAAGTTCCTGCAAACACTGGTGGGAGCTGAGCTACTTCATCACAAGAAAACATAACCTCCCCTAATTTAGTACATATTTCCCAAAGAATTAGCATTGAACGTGGGAACAAATAGGTTGTATCATATTTAAAACATCTGTGCTGTGAGTTCAGAAATGAACCTGTGGCAAAACATTAAGGAAAATATGCCACAGATTTATTTTTTCCCTCTCTTAAGCACCCAGGTTGACACTCTGCATTTTAACGATTCAAAGCTTTCATTTACTGAAACAGAGCTGAGCTGCAGCCCAGTGTTAAACCAGATATCACGGATGTAACTTGCACAATATATGAACTACAGAGGAACAAAACACTGCACAGTAGCCTCCACCTGACATGCTCCTCTTTATCATTATATTTAATAAATCTTGAGCTTGCTTGGGAATGGCATGTCCTTTGTGCACATTGATTGTAAAACCCATCACTTGTCAATTCAGTTGAACATTAAAGTTCTAATACATCAAAAGTGCATAGGGGAGCTGACCTGGGCTAAGAAAGCATTTTATGCAGGAATATTAATAGAGTTCTTCTGCAGCTGCCTCATGTACTTCAGATTGGAAACCTCTGAACCAAAGCCAATTGACAGTAACATATTTGGAAAGGAAGATGCTTTTAAATTACCTCCTTTCCATTTAATCAGACAAGCAACCTCTGAATCCCAAGCCGTAGGTGAATGTTTAAGAGAACATTCTTTATATAGTTAGCTGAACCATGCCCAAGAGCACCCACTGACAGCTTTCCTATTACCAGAAGGACAATGAATCACATGAACTTTGCTGACACACATGCTATAATAATTGTTACATTTTCCTTTAGAATATATCCTTGGGCTCGCTTTTGGCTTCACCTTAAAGGTGACAGCTTGTAAGCTGCATAACCTAGCCTGCCACTAAATCATCAATAACAGTTCATAAAATATCCTGTGATAATTTAGCAGTGCATTGGTTCTGATCCTAATGGAATCAGACATCAGTAGTTATGCTATTTCCTCCTTGGATTCTGGATACTTCTATTGAACATTTGTTAAAACAGTTGTTCATCTACAGTGTACATATTCCTGCCAAGCTTCATGGAAATATTTCTATCCATTATTTTTTAATGTCAGCTCTCAGTAGAAGTTTGTCTTTTCTGTTTGGAACTCACTTTGCTGCTATATAGACATCTTTGTTTCATAAAGCAGACATAGTTATAAACATTTAAACAGACACATTTGTATTCCCTTCAGGATAATGGCAAAATTTTCCCAACAGCTTTCCAAGTAGGAACACACAAACAAGAACAAGTTCTGTATTTTTCTATGTCACAGCCCCATTAATTAAGTCTTTTGTTTTCAAAAGCATATCTTAGGCAATCCACATTCATATCTACTTAATTTTTCTCCACTGAATGCTCTAAAAGGGATTTCTGGGCAGCATTAGCATATTTTGGATACTGAGGTAGTACTAATATTATGATTTTTATATTTTTGATATATGTAGTTACAGCATTAAAAAAATCTTATTGAAGCAGTAAGTTTATTACTTGTTCCTTAATCATGGTAAACATTTGTCAGTAGAACCAGTGCCAATAATGTTAGCAGAGAAGAGATATCAATAGGTTTTAGGCAGTATTTCCATTTCCCCTTCTGTCCTGGGTTCCCTTCTGGGTTTTTTCCCAGCTTGGCAGAGCCCTGATGGGTGCTGGTGGTTGGGGTATTGACCATTGACAAAAAATGGTCAGAAAACATAGATATATAAATGTATTTATGCTTTATCAACAGATTTTTTGCTTTGTCTATTATCAGAACACTGGAAAAAAATGACAAAAAGTCCTGTGATAGGACTGTGTGCAAAGCAGTGAACCATAAGTCAAACCTAGTATGAATCAGAATCCACTATGAGTTCAAGTTGTGTTCATTCACACAGGTTATTTCTCATTTTTATACTTATAGCCTTCTCTACAATCAAACTTACAGTTTTTGCTTTAGGAGAGCTAGAGGATGGCCTGTTTTTTATGCTTGACCCCACCTCTCCAGAGTCACGGAAATAACACAGAAAATGCTATTTTCTGTCTTTGTGGCTGCAAAAATATATCATTCTATGGTCCTGATCCTTCAGAGTTGCCCTTTCAGAATGAGAGGAGGCTGGTGGTGCAGGTGGCCACAGGCTGCTGCTGCTGCAGCTCAGCCTCGGGACCAGGAGCATTTGCAGCTCCACCCACCCCATAGGCGGGGTGGCTGCTTTTTGAGGAGGAAAACAGCATCTCAGTTTTTGTCAGGCAGACTGAATACTCTGAAGTGTTCTGCAGCTCTTCCAACTGCTAGATGTGGCTGAAGATGCCTGTCAGTCAAGACACTGTCAGACCATGGAGCAGCCAATAACCCTATTCTGCTCTGGAATATTTTCAGATAGAAAACCTAAGTTCTTCAAAACAGATGCTGAGTGTAATCTTGCTTCTGAAAACAACCAAAAGATAACTTCTGCAGAGCAGAAGGCTACTCTTGTCCTCCTTACAGTCTCTCCATCCTAGTGAGGACAGTGATGTTAGCTCAGAAATGCCACTGTTAAAATGGATAATAAAAATGTGGTTCAAGACACATGATCTTTCTTTACTTATTATTTCACAGATTTACAAATGTTTTGTACGCCTATGAAAAATACAATGCCCTATTCTACCAAGCCAAGAAGCACAAAACTCCATTTTATTGATTGAGGGATGTCAGCAGTAAGCACATTAATACTTATTCACTGTGTTTTTCCTGTGGCATTCTGACATTAACTATGATGGAAAAAATCTTAGGGTATTTCCTAGTGAAATAGCACAAAATAAATTCTTAATAGAAGCTTAGATCTCACCAGAGCCCTTTTTTTTATACAAAGATTTTAGCCATGCAGGATGAAGCCCATTAAGCAGAAGAGTAGGGAAACAATATTGCAGAACAGTGCATGTTTACTCATTAATGAGAAGTTCTCATATAAAACTGGACATTTCTTGCAGGGTGGAATCTTTTCATTGCTGGTTTTGGGAGGGAGGAAGACAGCAGAGAGGAGGGGGAGGAATCCTTTAATTGTTAGTGTAGGTTTTAAACTGACAAGCCTCAAAGGCAGAATACTGACTCTTTGATCTTAAAAGGGTTGTTAAAGGATGGTCTCACTTGTGTTTATTCAAATGTTTGCAGGTAAACGCTGATAATCTAAACTGAGTCAAAGCTGCAGAATTTAGCATAAGTGATTTGCATATCAAGAGCCTCAAAATAAACACCAATTCAGAGATCTTAAATGTTGTCAAAAACTAATCATGAGTTGAAATTAACTTGGGGCTTGTCTATGTATGAAAGTCTGTGCTCAGGAAACTAAAACATCCATTGGCAACCAGAGGTGTGATAGATGTGCTTAATCCCCACTAAGAGGGCTGTGTGGTGGCTGCAGGTACCTGCGGGCACACACCTGGTGGTTTGGGGCACACCCAGCCAGAGGCAGCATGCCAGGGCAAAGAGCTGGGCTGTGTGTCCTCCCCACCAGCCCTGCCCCACTGGAGACATCCTTTGGAGACTACCTGTAGCTGATTCTAGCTGATAGCTGAGAGAAATGCTTCCAGTGAGTGCTCTTGTAGACAATTTGCATTTTCCTGTTTCTGGGCAGAGTTGTTGATTCTTGAGTTACTGGATTCCTGACAATTTTTTTTTACTATTTGTAATTAGTTGTATCAAGTAAAAGTATCATAGTTTCTAAATTACTTGATTGTCTTCAAAATCTATTTTTAGCACCTGGTTCCTGCTACTTTTTTTTCAGTTAATGACTTCTTGGCATAATTTTGTGCCTGTTACTTGACAGAAGGAATGTACATCTGTAGGAGCACGAGCGACCCGTTTGGAAGTAGAGATCCTTCATGCTTCCCCTCTGAGAGTCAACAAAAATTGTCTGGGTTTTGGAAGTCTTCTGAATGCATAAATGCTGCAACTGATAAAATGAGATAGTAATAATTAACATTTATCAAGTCACATCAGCTGTACAACCCAACTAAATAATATAAGATTAAAGTTTCAGCCTCTTGATTCCCTTAGGGGAATGTTTAGGGTATCAGCAAGTATAAAAGAGACTAGGAAATTATTTCAATTTGTGCAAAAATCTGCAAACTGCTCTAGTCTGATGGATAGGTGGTTATGTGGGAAGAGCAGCTATTGCAGTGTCACTGAGTTGGGTCAGCCCTTCAGTCCTTCTCCTTGTGCACATTTCTGTGCATTCTCAATTTGCCTCTTCCATAGACAACAGAGATCTGTAAGACTAAGACCAGTTCTGGGCATTAGAATTGTATTTATGACAGACTCCCACAAAAGGAAAAATTAGGAGCAAGAAATGGACTTTTTCAGCTGCTCATTGCTTACTCAATTCCCTCTTCAGATATTTGTCACCTACAAGATCTCTCTATTTTGATGTGCCTGGAGTTTGCGCTGCTGGCATTACAGGTTACTCTTCAGGAATTAAAGTGGTGTGTTGCCAATTAATATAGCAAATGTAGGTTTCAGTTCTCCAGACTGGGTCTCCATGAAAATTGAGTGTCTACTGGATCCAGCTATGGGTCTTTGGCTGAGATTTTCATAGGAAAATAGACTTTACATAGTAAATTTGTTACCTTTTTAAAGACCTAAGAAGCATAACTGAAGTCCTTCCTTTAGATGTAGTGTCCTTAGTTGAAGTTTGTTGTTAGTACAGTGATGTTAGGCCATAATTTGATCTGAAATTACTTAGAATAAGAAGGATTTTGAGTTACAAATAGGCTGGTTTTATGGTAGAAAATCAATTTTTGAGAATTTGTGAAAATTCTGTTTATTAAGTCCTTTTCTCTGGAAGGAAGGTCTGCCAGGACCAGGGAGAATCTGGAGTGCTAACAGAAACCCTCAGCGCCTACCTAACACCAGCCCTGCCCTCTGATGATAGCACTAAATTCTGGCACTCTGAAAACTTTTCTGCTGGTGTTGCCATAGCTCCCTGAGCTCAGCACCTGCAATCCAGCTGCCTCCCACTGCCATGACTCACTGACATTTCAACACTCTGCTGGGCCACCTTATTGACTCTACAACTTCCTGCCTTTCTGCTTTATTTTCCACCCACTTTCCCCAGCCCACTCCACCCACCCTTTATTAGTCACATGTCCACAGCTCCTCTGACTCTCAAACTTTCATTTGCTTTGTAGGATGTCTTACTATGGCTTTTCTACTGCTCTCCCAGCACCTTTTTCTTCCCCACAACTCCTGTTCACAGAACACACAGAGTGAGAATATCTGGACATTGCCCCAAGTTCTCATACTTGTAAAGCAGAATAGTAACTAACCCACAAGCTGCCACACCTGGTCTTTAACAACAGCCACTCTAAGCCTGTTGCTGCTTGACCATGGGTCTAATCTTAGTGGGTTTTGAGTTACTTGAGCCTTGGGTCTAATCTTAGTGTTTCTGAGCCTTTATTTTTAATAAAGATGCTTATATTTTTGAAATTTAAGTCTATATGGTATAGTTTTTCACCAAAAAGTGAGTACCATTTGCCATTCCCAAGTTCAGCACAATTTTGCACAGTTGCTCACTCTGTACAAAAAATGATCTTAGAAGTTGTTTTTTTCTTAATTTGTGCTAATATTTTTTTAAATACACTTGTGCATATCTGGTGATCCCATTTCTATTTAAGGTTTATAAAAGCACAAATTGAGTAATTTCCTATTTCAAAATCTACAGCACGCTTTCAAAGATTAGGGTAAAGCTTCCTGGAATGTTCACACTAACACCACAGGCCTTTTCACATCACAGCAAGTTAGGAGCTCCAAAGAAAAGTAGAATTAGTTTGGTTTATGACTGAAGTAAGGCCAGATTGTGGGCAGCAGTGTCTGTGTGGCAGTAGAAAGGCTTTTAGATATGACATGGGCTTCATTTGTATCACCGAGCGTGGTTATAGTGCAGCAATTTGTTTAGTTTCTTCCTCATATGGAACTGTAGGCTTAATACATGACTCTAGAATAACATGATGTTCTGACAGATTTGTTTTACATATCACAGCACTGTAAATTTTATTTCAGCTGCAGTCTGATCCTTTATTGCACCAAATCCCACTGGGAGATACTGAAAATCTCAAATTCTGATAGATTAAAAAATCTGAACGCCTCAAGAAATTCTGCTTATGAGTCTTAATGAGACTTGGGCTAAATACAAATGTAAGAAGAATATCAACAGCCAATTGCTGGCTGTTCAAGCTCACTAAATGTAAGTGAATTTATAGTGTCTGGACCTCAGAAGATTTAGTCCCAAGCACTAAGTCTCGGGGATTTCAACAAAAAAATCTTACACTTTTGATCCTGACAGTATATGATTATCTTAAATACATGAGTAATTCAGCTGATTTAGCTGGTACTGCTCAAACCTCCAAAGTTGATAGTATAGTTGTAGGATCATGGCCTTAACATGGGGGAGAAATATTTCTGTGGGGGATTTCTTATTTCAGTTCAGGAGCATTGTAATTACAAGTCCTTGTGAGTGAAACTGTACCACCAGGTTTATGGCATTGCTTCACTTCACAGTCACTGTCATAAACCCCAGATTAGCATGGGTCCATTGAGTATATTTCACACATTCTTTCCTAAGAATAAGTTTGTGATAAGCTAGTTTCTCTCTCTTTTTTTTTCCCATAATTTTTGTTAAATTATTTCCAAATTTTAGTGCCTAATATGATCTTTGAAAAGCTATAAAGTTTTAACAGACTCCAAATATAAAGTGAGTGAATAAATTGCTAGGGAGTCTGTGGTTTGATCCCAGGAAATCCTGATTAATAGCCTTTAGCTTCTTTTAGACCACCCTGGCTATATTGTGAAAAACAGTTGACTTATTTTATTGCTATTTAGACTGTAATTCAAGCTACTAAATTTCTAACTTTTTTTAGAAAACATTAAATGAAGACATAAGAATTTGTATTTTTTCATGTGAGACCATATGCTGAACACATTTCTTGCTCTGTTTAGTTCAGTCCTGTTAAAATATAATTCTCGATCTTTGCTAAACACATGAAATCTATTTTTGGTATGAAAGGGGGTCCAGTCAAAAACTAGTATAATTACTGTGATAGTGGTTGTATTCATAACATTCCTATTGATTTTCATTGATCAGGACTTGCACATTTAAAAGTGAAACTAATTTACATGTGTAGCTTCCCAAAATAGGAAGAGGGAAATGAATATTGCAGGATAATTTGTCTGACAATAATTTTTTTCTCTTTACTTAATGTGCAATTAATATAAACAATATTTTACGAACATGGTAGCTGCACCTTATTCGTTGTTTGATATAATATCAATTTAAAAAAGTACTTATTGTTGGTCTAAATCTTGAAATTAGGAGTCAAGGAGAAGGCATAGACCTAAACTGAGTCCTTTTGTTTTAATGACTTGAATCTTCAGTGCTAAACACCTTGTAGAAACTCAATTGCTTCGTGGACACCTGAATGGTTGTTGATCCTGGAATGGTCTGAACAAAGGTGGTGGAACAAGGCCTGGATGTGACAGTGCTGCACAAAAAGGCTCTGCCTAAAATGGGTGCTCCCAGTACATGCACTGGCATCATGTGCACACAGAAAAGATGGATTTTTTTCCTTATTAAAAAGGGAACTCTTTTGGTTATAGTATTTGCAGTAATAATGTTTGCAAAAGAAAAGAATTAATCTTCTACAATGCTACAAGGCCGATTATTTATAAAATAATTTCCATAGTGTGCAAAATATAACAAATCTTGTTGAGTAAAAAAAAGTACACTATATATATATTTATAAACCTCTGATAGATTGGTAGCAATAAACAGAATAAATTTGCATTGTCTTTTCAATATGCTCAGATTTGCTTTTCTTTTCAAGAAGAAATAAATGATTTTCTATATAATAGAAAATTGAGTTTACTATTTCTAAAATGCTCCTAACATAGAAAAAGGAATCATATTTCAATATTAGTGCTTATCACAGCATTTAAGGCAACACCATCCCCCCTCAAGCTTTCTACTCTTAAATAAAAAAGGAAAAAATCCCATTGTTTTCCTAGGTTCACTTTGCTTCTAGTGATTGATGTAGAATTTTACTGCCATCCAATGGCAAGGACCTATTATAGCCTAAGTAAATGTCTAATGCTTTTTGATCAAATTGCAGTCTAGGGAATTTAACTTATGCTGTACACTTAGAACTTACATCAATACATCTCTGTTCCTTACACAGTGAGAAAGAAATATGACTACAGTTTCAATTTATTCAGTGTTTCCTAATTCAATTTCAGTCTGAATTACTAATATTATGGTACATAATTACCTAAATGAATAAATCAACCTAAGCTACTCACTAAAAAGAACATTAGTGTACAATATTAATTTTTGCCTGTACCTTGTCATGTTAGTTCAAAAGATTCCTTTTGCTACAATTAAGAGCATTTTCCTAGTTGTTAAAATAGCCTTTTGCTAAAATACTTTTCTCCACTTTATTTACTGTGTTTGAAGATTTCACAGTTGTTATTATACCCTAAAGAACTGCTTTATAATGTTAAAATGTGTTATAGGGGTTTTTTTTGTGCATTTTTTTCCTTTTAACTCACATACAGAAACCTCTACAACAAAAAGATAACTGCTTAAAACTGTAATCTGAAATACATGGATTTACTTTTATCCTCTGTGCTTTCCAGATTCACCTTTTACAGTCAGTCCAACACAAGAGTCATTCTTTATGTTTCTAAGAAGAAATCTAAAGTTAACACACTTCATTTTTCACGTGTTTATTTTACAGATGAAACCACACTGATACATCTAAAGGAAATAACTTCAGATCTTGGCCAGAATATAAAGCTAAGTCTCTATCTTGTACTACTAACTAAAACTTACAAAAATTAGTGCCTGTTAAAAGACAAAAAAAAACCAAAACAAACCAAAACCAGAGAGGAAGAATAGAGTCTGTTATTTCTATATCATTTTAGCTGGAAGACTCCTCATGTACTGTCACTTGGCTAGGATTGCTCTCCAAGCCAAAGGATCCACTTCCAGTGACATAAAAGAGATCTAAACTGTGTCCCATTTGTATCTCCTCTCACAAAGGGCTGCCTGATGTGCCACAGGTGTACTTCAAATTTTTAAAAACCATTTTTGGCTTCTCACAAAGATGCAAACAGTGGATCTCCACTTTCAGAGTCAGAACACGTAGGAGCATTTTTGAAGTGATGTTGATCTCTTGCCATTATTTCAAGTCCTTTTAACAACTCCATTGCCATAATCTTTGACTATTACCATAGACTGCTTAGAAAGAATAATCTTTGATTAAATTACATCATTAACCTGCAGCACTCCAAACCATTTAAGATTACAGGAGACGGAGCAAGAAACAGAATAAAGAGCACATTCCCAAAAGACAAATGCCTATGTGTCCGTGCCTAAGGCAAATTCTACACTTACTAAAACAATTGCAAAATTTAAACTTTCCTTCTCTAACTGAAATACTTTACATTAATCAGCACAAAGTCTTTGGGGTGCAGGTGCAAAGAAAAGAGTACCATGTTTAAAGACAGCAAAAATAAAGTAGATCTGTATATGTTGTTTGCTACTGTAGCTCTTTAATACTAAAATAATGAGTATAATAGAAAAATATAATATGAAAATTAGGGTAATGGGAAGCAAGTTGTTTGTATCACTGTGTTTATTCTAATTAATATCAGGACACCACTACTGCACCTGTAAAAGACAACTTACTCTTCTCAGTATTGCTATATCAGTAGCTGATTGGAAAATGAGGGAAACACTTCTCTACACTTTTAAATTTGAAAATAAAGTTTCATGTAATGTAGATGCTAATAAAATTTATAACTGGTAGAAAATGTGGATAAGTTGTCATAATATCATGACATACAAACGTGTTTGGTTCCCTCCACCCCTCTGAATTTGGGTTTTCAAAGAGCACTAGTCATAGAAAAGCAGCATGGGTGAGTACATGGTCCTCCTTGGGAATTTATAGATTTAAAACAAGATTTATTGATTTTTATAGATAATTTATAGATTAAAACAAGATTTATTGTTTGCTAACTTGCTAGTTATTGCTAGTTATTGTTAGCTAAGTTGCTAATTCATTCTCTAAAGTATTCCTGTTGCTATAGGAATATAGCAATATTCTCAAAGTTTTGTGTATGTGCTTATGCAAATTTATCAAGTGAAATCTGTTTTAAATTAATTTGTGCAAAAAGCTACACTTAACTTCAATTTTAATACTTCAAGTAAATATACCTTCCATGAAACAGATACTTTCTCTTATTCCTCAAAAGTCTCTTAATCTGTTTCTATAAATGGGTAGGAGGAAAAATTTAATTTCAACCAATGCTTCTTTCATGTTTTGAATAATAGGTTGTTTTTGGGTTTTTTTTCTTCTCTGTGCTTTGAAGGAAAGGTCTGTGTGACAGCTAACAAAGCTGCAGTGGCTTTGCAGCCCTCATTTTATGAGACGTGAGATAAGCTGCTCTCTGCATGGGTCTCCAGGAGTTCAGCTGGCCACAGCACATGGGCAGCCCTCAGGAAATGGAGCCTTCCCCCAGTTCTGCACACAGATGTGTGCAGGGGAGAGAGGGAATGTGGCAGCTGGGTGATGTGCTCTTGGGTGAGTCTGGGGCAATACCATCATTCCAGAGCTGGTGAAGTGGAGACCGCGGAGAATGCGGCGTGTGGCATTTGTTAGCGGGCTAGAGTTCCCTCTCTGCAGCTACTTCCCCCACTGCAGGAAATCTCATCAGTCCGTCCATCCAGGGTTTCCTGTGGCCAAGAAGGGTGGAGAGTCTGTGCAGTGACAAGGGAGGCCCTGCCACCAGCAAGAGGGAGCACCCAGCCACCATCCTTACCCTGGGAGAACTTCCTGCTCATCACCTCCCTCCTTTCACTCTCTCCACGTTAATGCATAGTCAAGCAATTCATCAAAATAACCAGAAGGCAAACTGCCACTGAATCACCAGCCCTCAGTCCTGAATAAGCTGCTCACAGTCAATTGCCTTCTTCCTAGTTTAATTTTCTTTGTGCATTTTATAGTGCTCTGTGTGCTCAGTGACAATCACTTCTGCAAAGCTGCATTTCATTTCCTCTGACCACTAAAACTGTGGTCTGCTTTACTTGCCTGAAACAAGTATCATGCACAGATTTTAATTATTTAGTCATGATTTAGCATGCATGATATATGGGCATCATTATCAATGGCTGCAATATCTCTTCTTTTGGCTATTTAACATGGGGAAGATGCTCTTTGTTATTAACATCTGTTCATCAGGGACACAGACCTTCACAGCATTACTAGCACCTTCTGTTTTTGTCAGGAGAAAGGAAAGTGATCAAGAGCCTCATCAGAGCCTAATTTGGCACTGATGTGTTTTCCTTTCTCTTACCATAGCCTAGATCTAAATTGTTCCTTAAAATTACTGTAGCTGTTAAAATACTGCTCAATAACTAGATCTGACTAGGGGTAGACTAAGATGGTACAGATACCAGTGTATCATTATTTAAATGTTATGGTTGTGGGGGGGCTACAAGATGAAAAATAAGTTAATAAAAGATGTGGTGGAATTAGAAAATAAGATTAGTGAAGTGCTTTAGCCGTGAAAGCATCTTCTAGCTATGAAAAAATGGCTAATCTTCTTTTTCCCCCACTAAGCTCATTCCAGTTTTCCTGCAGCCCAGTGAAGGCCTCACAGCAGAAATGTCCCCTTTACATTTCCCTTGTTATTGTGGCAGGCCCTTTATTAAGCCTTTTAAGGATGGATCTGGGGTTCCCAGTAAAACAAGGCTCGGGTCCTTGGCTGCTGCTCCCCAGGGCTGCTATGGCAGGGGCAGCAGCTGTTTGCAGAAGGGTTCCCCTGCTCAGCTGCTTCCCAGGTGGGTCAGACCCAAAGGGATGGGTGTACTTTGAGGACAAACTGAGCTTGAACTTTTTTTGCACATCCTTCTTAAGGCAAAGGAAAACAAAAAACCAGATTTCTCCAATAGCGTTTGATTCCGTGAGTGCTGCCAATACTGAGGGAATGTAACAACGTTTGTGCTCCAGAGCAGGATCTTATTTCTTCCTAAAAGAAAGCATCAAAATCTGATCATGTAGATAAAAGAGGAAACTTCTCATGAATATACTGTACGTGATTAAAACTCCAGCTCCCTATGGTTTAGACCTGGAAGACATTTTAATTATCCAACATCTTGCTATTTCTGGAATTTTGACTGCAAATGTGTCTGACATAGTGTTTCATGGAATATCCTTTCCTCATATAACACTTTTTTTATACTCCAGATGTACAGTAAACAACAAAAGCCTGTTTTATCTCTTATCCTTCATCAGATGAAAGTGAAAGATAACTAAAAGAAAAAACCTTTTAAAGAATATATTTTTAATCATAGATGTCCTGCTTATAATCTAAAATCCCACAACAATTTCAAGTATGCTTTATCAAGTTGACCCAAACTGCACAGAACTGAAAAATTCAAATATTAACAACTACTATACTTTTTTTAAATAGGCAAAGAAAAGCTTTACATTGTTCTTGTTTTTCCAGGCAAACAATATTCAGATTTTTTCACATAACTACTATTTTTAATCAATTTTAACAAATATCAGTACCATCCTGTCACAAATTAGCAGCACAGAGAGAAAAAAATTACCATGATAATCATAAGCATGTTTTGGTTCTGAATACTTAAGTAAGAGCAACTTAATCACCAGGGTGATTTTCCAAATGTAATCCAGCCTATTGGATAAAACTGCTGCTAATAGTTTGCAAATGAGAACACAAATGCAGCATATGAAAGGTAGATATCAAGCTTACAATGGAATGTCTTTAAAGTTTATATTATATTGACCATGTAACTGGTGTTTTGAAATCAGGGAGTTACTATATCCACTGCGTGACAAATACGAAGGAACTCACAGACTCAACCTGTGCCAAGGTGGTTTCTAAAATTACCTCATCACTTCTCAAACTTAAGCATTGGACTAATGTTTTAATATAGCTAAAATATTATTAAAATATTATTAAAATGTTTTCTCAGGGACTAATCTAGGAAATAGATTAGTTTATGAAGCAAATGACTGACAACTATCAGGCCAGGCTGTGACCCACAGACAGTGTCTGTGCAGTGTGAAGGAGCTGGTGAGGATGGAAGCTGGCAGGTCTGTGGAGCTGATTGAGCAGGGCTGTGGAGCTGAGCTGAGCAGGGCTGTGGAGCAGAGCAGGGCTGTGGAGCTGAGCAGGGCTGTGGAGCTGATTGAGCAGGGCTGTGGAGCTGAGCAGGGCTGTGGAGCTGGGCTAAGCAGGGCTGTGGAGCTGAGCAGGGCTGTGGAGCTGAGCAGGGCTGTGGAGCTGAGCAGGGCTGTGGAGCTGAGCTGAGCAGGGCTGTGGAGCAGAGCAGGGCTGTGGAGCTGAGCTGAGCAGGGCTGTGGAGCAGAGCAGGGCTGTGGAGCTGAGCTGAGCAGGGCTGTGGAGCTGAGCAGGGCTGTGGAGCTGATTGAGCAGGGCTGTGGAGCTGAGCAGGGCTGTGGAGCTGAGCTGAGCAGGGCTGTGGAGCTGAGCAGGGCTGTGGAGCTGGCCTAAGCAGGGCTGTGGAGCTGAGCAGGGCTGTGGAGCTGGCCTAAGCAGGGCTGTGGAGCTGAGCAGGGCTGTGGAGCTGAGCTGAGCAGGGCTGTGGAGCTGAGCAGGGCTGTGGAGCTGAGCAGGGCTCCCCTTGGCTGCCCACATCCCAAGCAGGATTTGCTGCTCCAGGCAGGCTCTGGCAGGGCTCTGGCTGCCGCGGGTGGGCACAGCTGGCACCTGATCCAGGAGCCCATGGCAGCTGGCACCCAGAGCTGTGCCAGCACAGGCTGTGCCCTGGGACTCCTCACTGCTGCCATGGCCATTAGCTCCAGTCAGATCAATTATTAATTCAGGATTTGTAACCAAGTTTGTAAAAGAAATCTCTGCACTGGGAGTGGGTAGGTTTAAGGTAGGACAGTATTCCAAGAAGAAACAACTAGTGAATTCATATCTACTTTACAAAACCACATGAACCACTTCCATGATAATCCAACTTGTCTTTGTGCACATATGTACATCTATACATTCATCCACTGATTCTTCACTGTATCTTTAGTAAGCCTGCTTTTTTAAAAAACAGTCATGTCACACTCATTTTATATGATGGGCTGCGTCTGATATCCTGGTGCTTGGCAGCAAACACTTTCAGAAGAAGTTATTAAGTTAAACATTATTAACATAAAAGTAAGAAATACTATTATTCTATTTGGATTGTCAACAAATAGATGCCTGTTAATAAGTAGAAAGGAGACCTGCAGGAAATTATTCCTTTATCTTTTGGCTGCTGAATTTTTTCTGTTCACATAAGGAGAAAGGGGCTTAGAAGCTGACGTGGTCAGCTTTCAGTCAGCCAAATTGGAGTTATTTGTGCCAGGGGCGCAGGGACAGCTCAGCACCAACTGCCCAGGTGCAGCAGCACTGACACTGCTCTCAGGAGCAGGCAAGTACAGCTGGTCTCCTGTCACACAGGGCCTGAGCCAATAAACCATCCAGATCTATGATGGCTGTGTGTGTGCTCACCTCCTGGCTTGCCTGGCTGTGTTTCCATGGCAGGAGGTAGAGGACAGATAAGTTATCTTAAAGCCAGTCAGATCCAGCTGGGCTGTTCGGAGTCCACTCAGGTTGCGCCCATTGAACTGAACATGTGGAAATACCTTTTTTGGTAACAGTCAGATTTCCAAAGGGCTATTTTGGACCTTAATATAATTAAGTCAACTAGATGAGCATAATGCAGGGATACCAAATAGCTTTGCAGGAGACAGCTCTGGTACAGCAACACTCATCCTGTTTTGGAGCTACTTGGTTAGTCTAAGTGAGCCAAGCCTGATTTCTCACAGAGATGCTGTGAGATACATGTGTACTGTGCTGGATTTGAATTCTATAACACTTCTCTGCTTCTCTGAGCATTTGCATCAAATGTCACCGAGCCCCTCAGTGAGGAGGGGACTGTGGAGAGCTGCTGGCAAGCACACACACGACACGCAACCCACGGGGGGCTGCTGCTGAACTGCTCTGGCCAACTCCAACTCTGGTAGCTGTGCTCCAAGCTGAGCAAAAGCAGAGGGTCTGGAGTAGCTTTTGCAAGCACCATGTTTGATAAAAATACTTATCTACTGCTTCTTACCAAAAGCACCATCCAAGCTCTGTACTCCTCAGAGAACAGGAATGTTTAAAGCATGTGTCTGGAGCAAAGAGAGCTTCCAAAAATGTCTTGCATGCTAAACTCTGATTCTGATCCATAAATTCCCCTACAGTTACCTGAGTCCAGGTAATTCCAGGCAAGTTCTGCTAATTTGTGCAATGTCATAAGAGTTTTCTGAGACCACTTCTACTTAACATCTCTGCACGTCAGTCCACGTACAAAAATCATTCACACGCAGTTGTGACCATAATGCTCTGATCAGGTCTTCTGGCTATCAAAACTTACTGCTACTTCTTAGCAAGGCATCCTTATGGAGGCAAAAATAAATTCAGTGCATTGAATTTACAATAGAGTTTTTTTCCAATAAACTTTAAGTTTATTGAAGACTATTATTTAATGTAAGTTAGCTATGGCAGTGCCCAAAAAATTCTCAGGTAACCCACACCACATTTCATGTTCAGAATGAAATTTATTCATTTCTGAACCTGGGCAGAGAAGGTTTGGGCTGTCACTGTGCCACCTGTGAAGGGTTAACAGCAGCACTGACCCTGTGCAGCTGAGGGGCAACCTCACCCTGGGTGGGGCTGCCAAATTCTGCAGGCTGGGCGTGGTTTACTGTTGCAGGAGCAAAGGAAGGAGGTTATTCTAGGTATGGGTGAGAAGACAGCTGATTTGAAGGCTTTCCTTGAAGGCTTTCCTTGAGCTCAGAAGCTGGAGGTGTTGGCTGGAAGTGGTAAGTGATTTACATGGATGTTATGGTCACAAACTCATGCTTGGGTAAAGGAAAATGGTGCTGTTTTAAAGAGGGTTGAAAATAAGGAAGACATGTTTGTGAAGGAAACAGTTCCTGTTACCAGGTTAGCCTGTTTGAAGTGCTTATCCCTGTGGTTCCCAAATTCTCTCACCACAGGGATTCTGAGGCGTTGTAAGCTGGTTTAATGAGAAGGGATGTTTGGCAGAGTGGAGGGTGTTCATCATGACTAAGAACAGGCAAGTGTGGACCTTCAAAAGCTTGCTGGCTGATTCCCTGAAACCAGTTTTCCAAAAGCAAGTAGCCTTACGTTATTGAAAGACAAAACACTCAGTCAAGAAAAAAATAATTGCCGTAAAATGTTTTATGTAGAAACTATAAATGTAGCAGAAATGTGGAATTGTTAGTGTTACAGTTTGGCAAGGATAGGAATACATCAGTTCCTGCATTTTGACACAGCTTTGGATAAATGCTGCACGGTCTTCCAAATGAAGAGAGGTTACCATGATAGGAGGCTAGTTTTCTGGTATTGGATGATGGAGCTGGGTTGATGTTCTTTATTCTTTTATTCAAAACCAAGTTGTGACAGATGACAAAATGACATCAAAATGAAGTTTGTGAAGTGCAAGCAGTAGTAGGTCATGTGTTGAGATACTGTCTTCTGTGTGTTCTCTCTGCTCTGGAAGCAGCTTTAGAGCTCAGAGGGCAATGCAGTCTACTTAATCATTGCTAATCCAAGAATTCAAAACACAGAAAACTGTTATTTATGCCATGAAATTGCTCCAAAGGTTCAAATGTCTTATGTGCCAGCACAGCAAGTTTCCCTTGAGGTTCTGTCAAGACTGAATTTAAATGGCTTTGAGTCCAGGTAATTCCAGGCAAATTAGCTTCAACCACACTGAACCTGGAAAATTGCCTCGTTCAGGAAGTGGTGAGATTCATGCCTAGAAAACCCCACTTGTATTCTGCTCCAGGGGCTGGGTATAAATCTTTAGTGTTCTCATTAATCTTTTGAGCTGGGGAACATAAACATCTGGAAGCTTGCACTTTCAGAGTCTTGTAACAACATCTCCAACTGGTTATTTCACTTCTTTTGTCCATAATAATGCCCCATTTTATTCCCCATGTATTATTCATATACACCTTAAATTTAATCACCAACCCACTAAAGTTAAACTCCCACTACACCTGAGATATAAACACCATCACACTGGAGTCGAGAACACATTATGGCTTATCCATAATTACTCTCGTGCTGAGGTAAGGTTCACACCTTTATTTTGTGATACCACCAAAGCTTTTCTGGTTAGCAGAGCCCTTTCATACCTGTACAAAAAAATGCAAAATGTTCTTTTTCTCCTGAGTTCTTTCTAGTCAGGGAAATTTTTTTTTTTTCATTTCATGTTCAGCCTTCTAGTTAGCTGCTTTCTGCCACGTCAGAAAGTGGAGTTTGCCAGTTAGGGATGTGCTGCCTTTGGCTGCTGGAAGCACTCAGGGTGTGTCCTCTGTGTGTCCCCATGTAACAGCACTGCTGGAAGCTGCTCCTGTTCCACAGGGAACATCCCTTGCCCCAGCCAGCAGTCTGTGCCCTGTGCTCCTCCCGCCTGGCAGTCCCTGTCTTCATTGGCTCCCTGCACAGTTTGGTGATTTCAGCAGTGAGAAGAGACCCCACTATGGACTTGGCAGAGCATTTTTAGAGCAAATTCTTGTTGTTGGGACAGAGTTTAGACCAGTGCCCTGGGCAGCAGGCGCTGTGCTTTCAGGGCAGAGCACTTCTAAAGCACTGAACCTCCTGTGGCACCAAATTGGCCCTGTAGGTTGGGTGTTCTGTTTAATTGCTGGAATTTACCTGAAAGTCCTTGAATGTGCTGGTCTTTCACCTGTTCAGACTCACAGGTTTCCAGAGATACTTACTGCTGGTTACCTGTCTCTTCTCTAGTTTTCCAAGAAGTATAATTTTTGGGGATTTTTTTGTTCATGGTTCTCTAGTCTAAGTCACCATGTGTTAGCCAGCTGTGAGTTTTGCCTCCTTGTAATAAATAAATATACATTTGTGTGGATGTGATGCTTAGGGACAGGGTTTAATAGTAGACTTTGCAATGCTGACTCAGTGGTTGGACTCCATCTTAGAGGTCTTTTCCAACCTAAATGATCTATAAGTCTATGTATAATATATAAAAATATACGTATATAAAATATATAAATACATTAAAATATATAAAAATATATATATAATAATAGAATTCTATAATGGCCTGGGTTGGAAGGAACCTTAAAAATTATTCAGTTCTAACCCACTACCATGGGCAGGGGACCTTCCACTAGATAATGCTCAAATCCCCATCCATCCTGCCCTTGAACACTTCAAGGGATGTGGCATCACTAAAGGGATGGCCTCACCACTAAGGAATTTCTTCCTGATAAATAATCTAAATCTACACTCTTTAATTTAAAACCATACCCCCTTGTCCTATCACTATCTGCCTGAGGAAAAAGTAGTTGTCCCTCTTTTTTGTAAGCCCCCTGTAAATATGGGAAGGCTGCAGCAATATGGAATAATATGCAATAAATCTTGGGTGGACAATTACTGCAGGATTCACTTTTATCTTTTTTTCAACTTGTATTTATGTAAGGCCACCTAAAAAATCCTGGGTTTGAGAAGGAAACAAATTACACAAAGATTTAGGTATGAAGTAACACCCTTAAGTGGTCTGAAAGCTGCTTAGGTGCAACAGTTCTCAGTGTCTAATTAGAAAGTTTCATATTTATTCAGATAAAAAGTGCTAGAAGTTTGAACATTCTTTGACTTTTTTTTTTTTTATGGCAAGCAAAACCAAGTTAAATGCAGAAAAAAAATGGCTTGTGTCTGTGATAAACATGAAAATGTTGGTGCTTTGTTCAGTTTCTCTGTATTTTCATGTGCTTTATATGGAGGTAATACCTGTACTTGCTGCTTTATAGAGAGGTCTGAACTGTTCTCCAATCTTTTGTGGTACCTGGAGTCAGTAGGGCATAAATTGAGTGAGAAAATTTCTTTGAGTTTGTTGTCTGGCCATAATTATATCCCCTAATATTGTTGTAATGCTGCATTTGTTACAGAAGTCACTGTGCTGAGTGCTACATCTCAACTTATGTTATCTTCAAGAAAAGCCTTTCATACTTATATATTTAATTATCTAGCATTCTTTCAATGTATTGTTCAAGCAATTTGAAATATATTATTGCAATACCATATCTGCAGTAGTATCTCCACATAAACAAATGTGCTTCTTAACTACAGCACTGAGAACTCCCTCTGGTAGGATTCCCAAACTGCTCTGCAGGTTGCTGGCTACAGCAGACTACCAAAACAAATCTCTTACCATGATCAAGGTCAGAGCCAGGTCAGTCATTCACAGAATATTACATCTCTTCTTGGAAGCAGGAAGCATTTGATATTTGATTTCCCCATGCGCCGTTCTTTGATGGATTTTCCTTTTCTTTCCTGCAGAGGGAAGAAACTGTTATGTTAAAACTGTTATATGTATTTACATGTAATGACTGATACTTATTTAATATTGATAGTGTCCTGGAAAACCATTAAGGAAATGCATATTTTGGCTCTGCGAAAGTGTGCAGTGTGCTATTCTCCTGGAGTCTGAGGTACTCCTTTGTGGGAAAAGTGCGTTCACCTGAGGACACTGCTCGAGGTGCTTTGCAATCCCATCAGTTATTTCAGTAAATGTTTAATCCCCAAGCAGACTTTGGCAATGATTTATGAAGGATCTAGGAGAGGAATGCTGTAGATGGCCAGGTTACCTGGGTAATTGTGCTAGGCTCATTTGCCAGGATAGGACCAAGGCTCCTTTTTCTGTATATGTATGGATCTACAGCTATGGAAAACTGACTGACTGATATTGTGGCTGAAAACTGAGCATTCTGTGTCTGGGCTTCAAAATCCTTTAAATCCTACATTTCTGGTATCAAAAATAGCAAAGAGATTACTCAATGTATGGAAGGAATCCTGTTTTCCATTTCATCATCTTTTCCCTTTTACATTCAGAGTTAAAAAAATGTTTATTTTGCATAATTTTGTGATGTATGGATTTTTATTGTTGCTTAATTTTTGGTGGGTTTTTTTTGTGGTTTTTTTTTTTTGCCTTGTTTTTTTTTTTTTTTTGTCTTGAGTTCTATCTGCTTCACCTTCCCCTTCCCTGGTTCTTGAATGCTAGGGCTACCAGTGCCTTCTGATAAAAGGAATAACTAAAAATCTGGACAGCTTGTTGCCTATCTTTTATCTTCCTTAAGAAAGTAGTCTTTTTTTAGCATGTTACAAGTATTATGTTGATGGAATGGATGAAAAACTTTGGGTTTATGAGCTCAGAAATTATTAAAAATCAGGGTAACTGAAGTCATATTCCTATCTACAACAAGCCTGGGTGGCTGGGTGTTACAGAAAGGAAAGGTAGAAGTCTGATCAAGACTGAATTAGTGTGAATCAGGTCCTACTGGATGTATTACATGAGAGAGAAGCCAAATACCTCACTGCTGTTGGTCATCCCAATCTTGCTGTGTGGAAATCCTGGGTCATGCAAATAGAAATGCCAAAGATTCTTCTCCTAGCTTGACAGAGTGTGTAATCAATGATAAATTGTACTTATCTTGGCATTTGTGTCTTGTTATTCATGAGAGATGAAGACTGAAATATGAAGTAAATCCCAGTACAGAGCACCTTTGATGGATGGTAGGCTTTCTCTTATTGTTGCTTATAGTTCTCTAACTGCTTGTCATTAAAGACTAAGATGGTAGAAGAGGGAGACTGATTTGGAAGTTTTTATGGCTCATTACTTTCCTATTTATTCTCTTAGCCTCCAGTGTCCTGGGCAAGATATTAAAAATCTTTGTTGTTCTTGGAAAAAAAAAGCCTAAAAACAATCTTCACTAATTTCTTAACAATCAGTTTTATACTGACCAGGAAGCTAAGGTTGAGTTCAGGGGTGCCAGTCACTTTCCATAGTTATTTTTGGATGGAGAACCTGATATTAGAGACAGGCACTTGTGCTAGTCTTTCAAGAGGATGGTGACTGTCAATTGCAGAACTGTGTGTGTGATTTTCATCAGTTGCATTAAATCAGAACCTGAAAAAGTAGAGACTTTCCTCTGTCAAGGGAACCTGTGCACTAACCTGGATTAGTGCAATAAATACAGTGGTCTTTTATCCAAACAGCCTTCCTGACTGAAAGAGAAGCACAGAGATGCACATAATGTACCTTTTTGGTTTCTTCTCTCCAATTATGCTAACAAGCTTCATGCTGAGAAAGGATTAGGGCTGATGGACAATCAAAGACAATGCTTCCTTCTTGGTAAAAAGGTGTGAAAAGATATAGGCACTGGGGCTGGAGTTATTAGGCATACCTGCAGGAGGCCATATGACTAAGTCAGGCCTGAGAGATTGAAGTATAGAAATTGCTTAGTCACTATTCTAAGCTCTTCAATGACATCTTTAACACCTTTTGATTCGAAGGCAAGGCCACAATGCAAACATTCCCCTGGCAGGTTGTGCTCAGTGTTTGTGGCTCAGCAGGGCAGCAGGACACCTGGCTGAGTGAAGTTCCCAGTGGGAGACCTGCACTGGCCCTGCCAGCAGGGCAGGGGCACCTGCAGGCACTGGGAAAGCAAAGCTGCAGATGAAAGAGGCAGGAGGGTCCCATGGAACAAACCCTCTGCCAATTTCATTCTGCGTTCCATAGAAGGAGAGGAGCAAATTAAAAGGTAGAATCAAAGGAAGTGTTAGGTAAGTCCCTCTCATACTTTTTATTAACTGTACTATTGCTTCTTTGGAGCACTTCAAAAAGGCAAAGTAAGATGGTCAGGGAGAGACAAAATTTATTGCTCAATTGTATTACTAAGCAATTATGACTTTAAAAAAATAAAATGCCTCTGTAATTTCAGCCTTTTTATTTTTATTGAGGTTTTCCTGAAGATTTTTTACTTTAATTTCAATAAAAATAGATTTAAAGATTGAATCAATTTTATCTCTTCTTTGTAGCTGGCTGTTTATTATCCCTTTTAAATGTATTCCTGACTTTTTGTGTGCAGTTCTTTTGGAACTCCATAGTCACATCTTGCCTGCTTTCTGCCTTTGTTACTAACCTGTGAAACCCAGTGGTCTCCAACTGAACTAATCATAAAATACTATGTAAACATCTCCCTGCATCAAGGATATATATTGAGTTACATTCCACACAGACAATGCGAAATACAAATATTGTAACTGAGAAATGGGTATCTAATACAAATGTTATTAATGTATCTCCCAAAGACTGCTCAGAGGCAAAGGTGACCGCAGGGGCGGAGGTGGATGGTTCCAGGCTGCCTTCTCTAACATCTGTGTAAATACTGGAGTGGTGGCCCCTCTAAGTTACAAGGGCTGCAGTTTCAAATATTAAACTACAAAAAAGTCTGTCTGTGACTGTACTAAAGAAATTGCCTTTAGTATCTTTTCTTTTTTCTTTTTGGCTGCTGGTATTAAGAAAAATACCAGAAGACCACCAAGGAAGAAAGAGGCAGGAAAAGGACATAAGGCATAATGAATGAATGCCAAGATTTAATTGACACAGTAGTGGCTCATACTCTCTGTTCTCTTTGTGGAGATGTTACCCTTTGGATGTTGATAACAATAATCTTCCAAAGAACCATGTTCAGTGGACTTGTAACCCCTCCAATTATTATTAAAAGGGGGAAAAAAAGTCTTCTTTAAATCATATTCTTTCCCCTAAAAGCCAAATATCCTGAACATTAAAGCAGCAAAGCAGAATGTTTAGGATAAGTTTTGATATCAAGGAGGGACAGTTAACTGTTAAAAATAGCCTTAAAATGATCATTGCTGTAGAGGCACCAGTATCCTAGAGGAAGGAATAGGTAGGTTTAAAATGGAAAACTGGGGCACTAAGACATGTGTTTCATTCAATTTCTTCCAATTTTCCTGACAGACTTCTCTGAAAGACTTTTTAAAATTCACATAAGTCTGGTGTTTTCACCCCCAGCTTCAGGCTCAGTTTGCAAACTGGTGTCACGATACCTGTGTAAAAATGCAATTATGAGTGTGTGTTACAATTTATAAATTGCTCCAGTGGGTTGTTTTAAGAATGTATGGAAAGAAAATGTAGCTGAATATAGGTTCAGCCTGCTATTATATGTAGGAAGATATGATAATAGGCTGGAAATCACCACTTCTAAATTTCAGCATTCCATTTTCTCTTCAGTGGAAGGAAATGTTGACACAGGGAGGTCTTCTGACAAGTCCAAATGAACTAATATCAGTAACAACAAAATTAGAGAAGATTTAAATTTTTACACTGCGAGCACTCACATGATCATAATAGCAATTACACTTTTTGATTATACTTAATGTAGGTGAAAACTGCTTTTAAAAGCAGAATTCTTAATAAATTTGGGTAGAGTATAAGAAAAACATTAGATTGGATCAGAACTCCCTGAGCATGGGAAATATTGTGGCACTATTTTGGAAGTTCCCTTAAATGAGGTGGCTCCATGATGCATGTGGAATCTCTTTAAGGAAATTATGAGGTCTAGTACTGATCTAGAGAGATTTTTCATGGACACCTAATTGTCTCTAAGACCTGAACCCACCATGATTTTATCTATAAACACCACTTTGAATATTTTCACTTCACCCTCCTTGTGTTTTTTATATTTACCTGGAAAGCATATATTTCATGGCAGTGCAGGTTTAAGTTCCAGTCTAAACTGAAGCTTTTATCTTCTAGTTTCTGTTGGAGGTGGGAGGGAAGGAACACAGGGACAGGGAGAGAAGTGCAGTACAGAATTGCTCATACCTCAGTGGTAAAGTAATTTACTTGGTTAGTGCAAAGGTTAAGTTGGTTTTTAAAAATTGGAGGTGAAAGGCAAAAAATCTGAAAGTTCACAACCACGCAGATAAACCCAATTTCTGCACAGCATGTGGTTCTGTACAGAACTCCTGTAAGTTGTATTGATTGTGGTCTTCCCTGTGTCAATGGAATAATTTATATAAAAACCCTAAACAAACAAAAGCAAAATCAACCGCAAGACACTAAAAGAACCCCCCAAACCTCAATTTTTTGTGATGGTTGAATGAATTTGTGTTTTGACAAATGAAGATCAATGAGTTTGACTTTGATTTTAAGAACTTGTGTCCAGAAGAAGCAAAGTACTCTTCAATTTAAATAAAAACCTCTCCAGCCACCCCTTCTTTCTGTACCATGGTCTCTCAGAGGAGCCCTGGGTGGCACAGTGCAGTTCAGGGATGATGTACATGTGGTATCCTGGGAAGTGCATCTCTTGTGCAGTGATGCTGCCTCCAGATCCCCAAACACATCACCCAACACTGTACCACACAATTAGTGTTAGTGTCTCAGAAAAAGACATTTTAGTCTTACCTCATTAGGATATTTGAAACAGCTGGGCCCAGAAAGGTACAAAATTACATATGCAGCTGCAGTAGTGCTAATGCTGTGTATATATGTGAAGATTTTGATTGCCACACTGGCAGAATATTGTACTGGAATCCAGTACAATATCTTTAAGTCCATATGCAATACAGCTGTTGACCTGATGTTGGAGATGAGGCTCATTGCTTAGCATTAGCATCACAGTTCTTTTCCTTCCAGTTTGCTGTTTGATTTCAGTGAAGCAGGTCCTGACTATTCATGGTGTTATTCAGATGAAAGTTTTTAGGCAGCTCAGCTGGTATCCAACTCAGCCATAGCCATTGGAGGAGGTAGAAAGTAAGATTTGAAATTAATCCCCTTGTAATTTGGAATAAGTCAATCTAGCCACTGGGCTAGTGTATAAAAAAGTGGCTGGCTTTTTGCAAGGTGGTTTTATTGGAAAGATAATTCTTCTGGAATATTCTGAGCACAGCAGTCTGTGCCAGCCTGGTCTGGGACATGGGATGAGAGGCAGGAGCACTGGAGTGAGTGGCACAGAAGTGCTGTGCTGCCATTGGATGCCTCTTCCCAATGACTCTCAGGCACGTAACAGATCTCTTCTTCCTTGCTCATGAAATAGCTGGAGAAGCCTGGTACTGGATGAACCTCCTGCTTTCAGCCAAAATGAAAGCAGTATTTTTACAGCAGTATACTGCTTTATTGACAAGGAGATGAGCATATTTTTTATTGTATCAGCATTTACCATTTCCCAGATTTTTAATTGGAAGGTAATGACGTATGGCTTTTCTAGTAACTAAATGAATATTTGAACCATTGTGAGTTGCTTTAATAATTGTTCAGCTAATCGTTTAAATTGTCTTTACTTGTGCAAAGTCATATAAATGGGAAAAATTAAAAATTAATCAGCTCGATTTACGTAACTAAAAGCTGCCATCTAATGGATATTTTTCAATAGAAGACAGCAGTAATTATGCCGAAAAAAATTCATTCCTGTAGTTTGAACGATTATAGCAATTTCCACCGGGGGATTTCGCAGTCAGGTTCCAGTTCTGGGCAACAGTGATTAATATAATGGTTATTAATGAGAATTCACTTTTGTACATCGAGGGATGTTTGGGTGTCATTGTTCCAAAAGCAATGTGGTTAGCATATTAATTATAAAAGATAGCATTGGGCTGGTGACTAAGTAACTATATTGATTTTTTGCTCGTTTTCTGTGATGTGAAAGGTCAATTAGACTTATAGAAACAATGGAGCCTTCACAGCAGGAACCATCGTTTCGCTGTGCTGACATCTTTTTAGCCATGTACAAAGTTCATTAAATGTGCAAAGGTAGTAATGTTAAAAGGAAGCAAGTGATTGGGTCAGAGGTCAGCAGCCATGGCAGGCTGACAGCCGCTTGTGGATTACGCCACGGGAGCTAAGTAATAGTGAGAATTGCCTTTCAGGTTGCCCACTGGGACCGAGGGGAATGAAGTCATAAGCAGCTAATACTATTGGGTTAATTAAAAGGAATATTGACAGCAGCTTTGTTTGTCTTGCCCTGAATGGGATGCTGTTAACCCAGTATTTTATTGGGTTACATAACATTAGCGAGTTTTTGTCTTTAATAACAGATTGCCAAATTTTAACATCCACAGTGTTCCAGGAAACAGGTATTGAACCAAACATGTCTGACACTTATACAGTCTTCTATTTCACTGTCTCTGTTCACCCTGTCATGTTGTCAGATGTGACCCATTCAGGTTATTTTCCTTTCCACTGGAGTCAGCTCTCCCAAGTGTTAATGCCCAGGCATTTTCAAGAGAAGCTTACAAACAGCTGAAGGTCTCCCCTTCCCAGGATATCAGGTCTTACTAAATAAAACCATGGTGTTTGTTGTTCCATTCATTTGGTCAAGCATCTATAAAGATTTTAACTCTTCAGCTTCAGTCACATTTAACAAAATGAGATTCAAAGCAAAACCAAAATCCCTGCATGGAGGACAGGTACAATAATTTAAGACTTGATTTGGTTTGTATTGTTCCAGTGTTTGTGGAACAGTCAAGTAAAGCATTCATAATCATCCTGGTGAAATTAATAACTTTAAGAGCACATCTGTGAAGATTTCAAAATTGATTACCATCACTGCATAAAAATGACAGGTTTTCCTACTAAATGTTCAGGAGAATAAACCTACATTTTAATAAGATTTCAAAGTGTTTTTCTTTGCTGTTATGCTGAAAACATTATTTATATGCTAGATGTGACTAATTTGCTTGTACTCTTCATCTCAAAACATCAGGGTTTTTACTTTTCCATGCTAAAAAGAAAGAACTTGATGTGAAGTCTCCATGTAGCAATATATGTCTGATTGCTTCGAATTTTGTGTGATCGTTCTTTGATTTCAAAATGAGCTCAGAGCTGGCAGTGCAGAGATGTACAGGTAGACTTCAAAGCTGACTTTCTTCTTCCATTTTCCATTCTGACATTACTGTCCCTTTGGTTTGTTTTGCAGAAGCCTAAAGTAATACATACTTCATTATCTGACAGTGCTAGCAAAAAATGGAAGCAGAAATATAATTACTCTCTTATTAACCAAGGTATAAAAGAACAGTGAAGATGGATTCACTCCTGGCATGTACAAGAGAGGCATATTATCAATTGTATTTATATAAGAAAAATGTAAAAGCATGTACTATTGTGATATAACCAGATTGCTATAAAATAATAATTTCTACATCTTGAAAACTGTTCTTATTGCAAATCAGAAGTGCTGGGAATGGTAGGAGACTCTAAAGGAATCGTACATTCAGATTATTAGAGCATCTTGTTTATGTTTTAAGGGTTGGATGACTTAAACTGTGAAAAGGACAAGTATGACATCTGACAGAAGCTTGCCTTCTGACAAACAAAATGATCTTACCTTTCTGCATTGCATCAGTAAGGTAGGTGTACAGCTGCAGTCAGCTGTGTGCAGGTAGTGAGACAGCTGAGGGTGTGCACTCTGCTTAGTGAGCTCAGGTCATTAATGACACTCACCGCGTTATTTCTTTCAGTGACTCTTCTCCAATACCTTTCTGTGGCAATGCATGAATTAAACCCTCACTCTGGGCTGTAATCATTGTCTTGTAAAAATATTTACAGTGAAAGCATTCAGGGATGCCCTGTAATAACAATTTTTTGCTGTATGTTATGTTAGGAAGTAAAACCTCTCATCTTAAAGGAAGTGTCCAAGCTCTTCAGAGTTGTTAAGACTCCATAGCCCTGTGAGATGCAGAAATTTCAGTCTTTGAGCAGAGTTCTACACAACCTCTCATAGCTGCACAGTACAGCAGGTATCTCAGGGCAGGGGCCTCACATCCTAGCTTAGTATCCCAACTGTAAATTCACTTGCTCTTTTCCAAGGATTGAGTGCTGAGTTGGTTGAGGCAGGGTCCATCAAGCAATTAAACTCCTATAAAAACTTCTATAGGTTTTCTATAAAAACTGCATAGTAGTTGCTCAATGGAAGCCCCAGCAGACATGGAGAAGGTGAGATGTGAAAGAAGCTTCTGTTCACAAATACTGAGCCTCTGAGGTAAAGCAGAATATGCACGTTCAGTGGATGAGCCCTGTGCTCCAGAGAGAGAACTTGACACTTGTGTTCACATCTTTCACAGTTCTCATCTGCAAGTGATAACTTTTAACACCACTGCCTGTGTGTGAAGGGTCCTGATGGCCAGGGTAATGCACAGCTCCTGTCCTCATGGTGTCAGGCTGGCACCTGGAACCGTGCAGCCTTCTAATGAAATACCTCTGTGGCTTTGCACCCCAAGCTTACATGATCTAATTTGAAGGCAAGTAAGTGGGTCATATCTAGTACCTAAGCATGAGCCTTCATCATTAGTGTGCCTGTTATCCACTGTTGTGTAGCATATCTGCAGGGGTGCAGTCTTGCCTCTGGGTGTCCCTGATATTTGTGGTTACTGATTAGTTGCTGCCACTGGCTCTTCTTGATAAATTCCACATGAGCAGGCGAAGACCTGCAGTAGCCTGATGTCATGATGCACTGAAAGTGTGTGATGAGTGGCTTCTTCAGGAGCACTAATTTGTATATTTTTTCATAGGTGCTTTTTAAGGATCTGTGTCTGACTTGTTGACCGAGATTTATGTACAAAAGCAGCACTACCCAAACTCCACCTGCAGCACAGGTTATACTTCAAAGCTGATGCTGCTTACAAAGCATTCTTTTGTCTCCACAGTGGATTTATTTCCTGAATATCAAGCTCGCTGAAAAAAGCAATGGAGAGGGAAGGATTTTTAAACTAATCAGATTAATTCACCTCCCTTTGTAGTGATCACAGATGAAATATATTCTCCAAGTGTCAAGTTTTTACCCTGTTATCGTGTTAGCTCATTAAAAATGAGCGGGTGGATGTGTGAGCTCAGCTGAGTGTAACCCACTGGCACCTTGTGTGTCCCCATGGCTGTGCCTGAGCCAGCTCCACACCACGTGCTGGAGTGCCTGGCAGATGTCCCCGTGTGCCAGAGTGTCACTGCTGCTCCCAGACACACGCTGGCCCCCAGCTGCCCTTCCGAGGCGCGGCTGGCTCTGCAGCCAAGTGATGCAATAGCTCATGTTCCCTTCAGTCTGATAAATGCCTGATGTCTGACAGGGAGACCACGCTGACATCCCATGGCAGCCTGCCTTTCAGCCAGTGTGCAGATTTACAGCCTTCAGCAGATATGTTTCTGTGAGGGAATGTGGAGCTCCTCTGCACTGCCCGCTCCTGCGTGTTGTATTTCTGAAGCTCCTTCTGAGCAGAATGTTTTTTTTTTTTTAACTTAATTTTCTCACCACAAAGAATGTTTTGATCATGTAAGCAGAAGTCATCACTTAATTTTTCTGGACATTCTCTAGTCTAGATATCCCAGATTTTTTTCTCCCTCTATTTTATAGAGTACTTTTGGAGAAAGTGCTCCTTAAGTAGAAGGCTCTAGGATTACAGCCTAGCTGTAAGGTGCAAAAGTTAGACAAAAATTACTCTACTTTTTCAGACATGATTGCTTCTCTGTGTACCTTTCTGTTGCCTTTTAGGGTGATGTCACAGTTTTTACACCTACAAGTAACTGCCTTATTTCAGTGTTATACAAGAAATGAAGAAATTATGCAAATTACCTCCCCACTTGATTACAATGTCATGAGCTTGAGGAGAAATGAACTTGTTTATTTGGGAGAAATATGCCATCCCAACAGAAGTGTGTGCCTGCCTGTTACTTTTCCATGAAAGCATAAGCTTCTGTTTCAGGAGTGCTGTCTTAATGCAGAAATGGCATTTCTTCACAACCACAAGCTTTCTTATTGAATCCATAAAAAACATTAGGATTAAAGCATATGATTTAAGCTGTTCATTGCCTCCCAGTCCCAGCCCTCTTCACCTTCTTCATAAAGCTGTTTGGTGCCAAATCTTGATTTGCTGTTCAGTTATGCTTAGTGGCCTGTACAATTCTTGAGCCAGATCCTCAGATTTATATTGGTTTCTAAATTGTTCAATGGAATATGACCCAGTCTTATGTGTTAGATTTTTGAGAAGCAAACTCAATCTGGTATCATCATGCCCTAGGGGGGAAAAACAAGGTTGTGCTATTCATGTATGTTATGAATCTATTCAATTTAAAAAATAATTGTGAACCTCTGCAATGGTGAAGCATGGCCTTATCCTCTTTTTTTTCTGAGAGAAAATGACCTGCTGGGTATCTATTTTCAGGTTCTCTCCACTAACCTGTACCACTGTTTTTGAAAATAGAGTGGTAAAAGCTGCAAACTTCAAAAGTAAAAAAAGTGTACACATTGGTAACCAAAAGTCAACAGAAGCATAGGTCTTCCCCTTGTCTTTATGAAAAGTGATACCAGAAAAAAGAGATTCTGGTGTTCTAAAATACCCCATTTAAACCATAAAAAACCTAAAATTTACATTTCTCTTTTCCTTTAAATCTGAAAATTAAACTACTTTGAATCACTTCCAGATACTTAGACCTACATACAAATGCAAACTATCATACCATTCCCCTTGACTCAGTGTCCTGGCTGTAATCAAGGCTGGTATTTAAAAGAAATGGCTGAGTTATGGAGTTCGCTGTCCACAGGGACAGTTTTTCTCTAACCTTCATTATTTAGGTTTGGCTTATATTCCACAGCATGATGTTAAGCAACTAAGATACATCATCAATGGAGGGGATATCTCTGTTCTGAAAAGCAAATTATTTAGGTATGTTTTTCAAAACGTATTATTAATCGATCTGCATTTCTTAAATGGAAAACCCATGAAATTCTGGAACAAGTTTCTTTCAAATGTGTATAATATTGGAGGATAAAAATTCTATAGGAAACAAACTTACTCTTATTAAAGTCAGGTTTAATGTAATAGCTTCCACATACTTCAGGGTGGAAAAAAGTTATATACAAATGTCCTCAGTCTTTTGGAAAGGCTGTGACCTGCATGATATTTGAAAGTCCACAGGAGTATATAGGAATGAACACAGCAGTTGTTCCCTCATAGTATGTTATTACAAAGAGAACTGGGGGTCAAATTGCATGAATGATAAATGGAAGGTGCTTGAAATGAGTTGGTTCTTTTTTGAACATTATACATTGACCTTGGCAGTTTTGACAATTACATCCATCATTTCTAAGAATCCATTCCAGAACACCCGTCTGTTCTCTAATGTGGCCAAGTAAACAGGATTTGTGAATACAAGAATCAAAGATTGATCTCCTGTACCTATACACTGATTAACAGTTGGTTTCTTGGTGCAACTTTTTCATTCTATGAATTATGCGAAGATCATAATTCACCATGGCACACCTGTAGACAAGCATGTTGGAATGCTTTAATCTTCACTCACAAGGTCTTGGTAGAATCAATAGTTGGCTTCTGAGTTTCATAAGCAAAATGGAATAAAACCATTAAAAAGCACATTGTACAGAGCAAAAATGATGTTTCACTGCCTTAGTGTTCCCCCTGGCAACAAAACTTGCTGAAGACAAAGATGGAACAAACTAGGATGGATCAACTTAGCTGCCCTCAAAAATCAGCCTTCTCAGGCACCAGAAAGCAAAAATCAGCATTTCTGCTTGGAATTTACAGCTTATCCATCTCAGACTGACCACATAAACAGGGCCTTGTAATCCCCAAAGGGATCCAGGCTTAGAGCAGCAGTATTTAACAGGGCAAGTATTCTTGAGTAGTACCTCTCTCTTCATCAGAGCATCTCTGTTCCTGGGAAGGTGCTGAGCAGAATCAGCACTGCTCTGTAACTCAGTGGAGCAGGGGCACTCTCAGAGTCACCTGGGCACACTTGCTGTGTGCCTTCCAGGCCCCTTCTGCAGATTCTTTACAAGAAACATGGGAAGCAGTACAGGCCTGCCCTGAGGATGTGAGGGGTGAGACAACTGAACATTTGCTCAAGGTACAAATGGATGCAAACTCTTTCTGAAGTCCCAGAGAGGGACACCCAAAGCTCTGCTGCCTTGGATGGGAGCCAAGTAGGGACCATCTGATTATAGTTATGTAAATGGAAAAATCTGAGTTTATGGAATTAATGTAAAGGCATCAGCTGTGGAGGCTACCCTCCAAAGTAGAGCTTTGTCTTTCTTTTATTTTTTCTCAGAAGAGAGTCTCCAATGAGAGCTCTAAGAGATAAGTAGGTGGCTGGTGACAGGGTGCAGGCTTTGTGGAGATGGGCTTAGTGCAAGAGGTAGACACAAGAAAGTATAATATTCTATCTCCTTAGCTGTGATGAAAAGGTTTAGTAACTTCTGTATTCTGACAGGTAATTGTAATACTGGTAATACTTGATTCTTTTTTTTTACAAAATTACTTAGAATTTGAATAGATTAGTAAAATCAAAGGGAATTTTGGCTCTGCAAAACCTCACTCATTCTTAATTTTGCCTGCTATTCTTTCACAGTAATTTTTCTTATGCTTATTTAAAGCATTTTAATGTCTTAAAATGCCTGCTAAAAATGATCTGACTGAAGATTCAAACCCTAGAAAGTATGTAAAACGTTGTAATGTCTCTACGCTACCTTTTGGCCACTGACCTTGTGTTGGTCCAGGTTAAATGTAGATTTATATTACATTTGAAAATGGAAAACTTCCTTTTTTTTGTGAGCAAAGCTTTTTTTCAGCCAATTTTGCTCCTTAATAGAAACATGCCATTCCTTTGCCTGGGAATTTAGATACCTAATACAGAGATAAAACTCTATTAAGAATACTTTCTTCTGTTTTTTGACTCCCATCTGCCCTTGCATATTCTTATACCCTTTCATTTTCACAATTTTATGATGTGCCTTTAGCAAAACTTGCACAAAATCCATCCACTGTAAGTAGATCTATTATTAATTTTGTTATTAATTTCACATACTATGTTCCAGGAATTGAAAATCCACTACCTTTAGAGCAATTGCCAGTGCTCTCCTCCTCCTCTTGCACTGAAGGAACTATAAAAAGACCAAAATGGTTTTGTGACAAAGAATTAAATGGATTGCAGCAGGTGGTATCACAGGTGCCTGCTGAATTCCTGTTGACACAATCTGTAGCTCAGGGATGGGGAAGGATGGAGATTCCCTGACTGCTGGTCAGAATTAGGGTAGGGAGAGGGGAGTCAGATTAATGGCTCTAGCTCAAGCCATGAGCCTATTACAGGGGATTATTATTTTTAGTGGAATTAAATGTATTGGGAAGCACCACAGGTCCATCCAGCTGAGAATCCTGTGGCTGGAAGAGGTCTGTGCAGATTGTTTAAGAGATCTGTGCCAGTCACTTGCACTCCCCTTGATAAAGGCAAAGTGGTCAGGTCAGTTCTGTCTCTCTGTTGCTGGGACAGACAGAGGCAAAGCTTCAGCAGAGTGCTCACAGTTCCTAAAGCAAGCCCAAGCTCAGGTGGAGACCAGCTTAGTCTGTGCCTGCCTTGGGTCAGGGGTGAGTCCCTGTGCAGCGCTGCGGAGTTTGGGCAGGAGGAGCTTCAGATGTGAGTGCAGGAAGGAGCCCTCCTACCAGATGGGGTGTTCTGCTAATCACTTAAATCTGCTTTAGCTGATCTGCTCATGGCATGGATGGAAACCAGATTTTTGAGTTCATTTGACTGAGATGGGAATATCTAGCAGCCAAGTACAAAGACTTCCCTTTAGACTGCACTGCTGAAACAGGAAACAGGGATAAATTAATTTGCCAAATCAAGGCAAAGGGATGCATTTAATGTAAGTGTACCTTTTTGTGAGGACTGTTTTCATTCATATCTAGGCTATCAATAGCCAATTAGAATGTATTGTGGTCTGGTGTAAACAGCTCCCACCTTTGTATGTTAATATCTAATAGTGATGGCTTCCAGAAAACTTGCTGAAAGCTGCAATAATCATCCTTGCAGCCAAAATCACATGTGATGGGCAGGGTAGCTCCCTTTGTGAAAACATTTAAATGTGCAGGTGGTTCTGGCTGAGGACTGGTGAGTCACCTGCAGGCAGTGCCCTGCACTCTGTGCCCTGCACTCTGTGCCCTGCCTGGACCCAGCCTGTGCATGCCTGACCCTGGCTGTGTGGGCTGGGATGAGCTGCAGCACGGCTCAGCCTGGCCAGAGGCACAGCTGGGCTCTGTGTGCTCCTGCAGCTCAGTGACTGCTCCAGGTGGGACACAGGGCACCACCTGTGAGCAGGGGAGGCAGTCCTTGCCTCCTCTGGGTGCCCTGCACAGTGGGTACAAAAAACATTGAAGAAAATTGGCCAAACCACATATCTGAGGATGTCTGGAGATTGAAATTTAAGTATAATTGGTCCATCTGAATCTCTAGGTCTATGTGCCTTGTCACATAGACTAAGCTATACCTAGATCCTAATTTATGTATCTGATGGAAATGTGCTTAAGACATATAAGTAGTCTGTTTTAAAGGGATTGCCCTTTATTGAGTGATGAAGTTGTAATCCATGAAAAGAAAGAGTAATAAATAAACACACCATGCACTTTAATCCATTCTGATCAAATTATGCCACACATGGCTATGCAAGGAGGTTATTTAGGTAAAAAACTGAGAAAATAATTTTTTTTATTCACTTGATTATAAATTACCTGCTTATATTGTTGTATTAATTTTGTAATGAATGAATGGGCTTGTGTATGTGTTACAACCAGTAGTCTCACTTTAAAGTGTTCTGAATATTTTCCCTATACTTAGTTATTAAGGTCAAATTTTACTATGCTTCATTTTCCTGCTTTGTACATTGCAAATTGTGAGGAAATGCACTAAGGATGAAATGTGAGTACTGGCTAAATACTTACTTTATTGGTTTTTTGCATTGTGGTGAGACCTATCTCCTTCAAGAGCCTATTTAAGTAGTTATTAATGTGTAGCTGTCTTTCTTACTAATTAAAACTCTTTAGTTTGCTCTCTGGTAATTAGGAGTTGGGTTTAAAATGGAGAAAAGTTTTCAGTAGTGCTATCTTGGCCTTCTTGCCTTAACACTGGCAATTAAGTCAAAGTCATGCTTCCAATGAAGTAATTTTATATATGGCTAAGAATTTACTAAGAGGTAAATTCCTCAGTGTTACTAGCTGAGTGTCTTTGGTGTTAAGCTCAATATGGACCAGCAGCATCCCAGGCTGAGTTTGCTGATGGCTGTCTCCATCCAGGTGGTGTCAGAGCTGCATAACTACAACCAGCTCAGCCCTACCTGTGTGAGCTGCAGCCACAGGAGCCAGAGAACCTGGAAAAGGCTCACTAGATTTTATGGAAGTGTTTGTGTCAGCTTCAGCCTCTAGCCATTGCTGGGCAGACATCTGAATTAAGCTAAATCATGTGTAACCTTGCATAAGAAAGCCCAGTGATTTTGTGTAAAGGGTGGAGGCCTGACTTCTCAAATTTTGCATTTCCAGTTTGCTCTGTAGTGTCTGTTAGATTGGTGGGGTCCCTATGAGAACAGCTCAGTGCAAGATATGGGTGCTCCTTTCTGCTTGGGTACGTGTTGTGCTACACATGCACAGGAATGGATTGGGCTAAATTCACTTCAGAACTTTCACCTTTTGTGGTGTAGAGGGCGCCAAGAGGAATGTGGAGCATGGTGGTTTGTTTCTGTTTGCTCTAACAGAAATGTCTAAAGGTTTAATGTGTGGAGACCTTTTTTTACTATCATATGTACAGCTGTTGCAATATAAAATTCTTTGCCTAGTAGATGGCACACCTTACATCAAAAGAAAGTTGGTTTCATACTTTTATGATGATGCCTAGTAACACAATATGAAAGAAAGAATAAAATGGGGTTTGGTTTTTTTTGCCTGCTAACTCAATGTGTTAGAGTAGCTGTACCATAAAAATACAGAAGGGGCATCTCTCTGCACCAGGACTTTCTAAAATATGTGGTGTGAGTTGTATTTTTATGCATGTGCTAGTCTGGATTTGGTAAATGCTGGACAAAGTTTTCTGTGTTAGGGACAGAAACATTTCTCAACTCAGTTGAATTTTAGGTGCAGCATCTTGTGAAAAATGAGTTTAAAGCATCAGTTCTAAGACTATGCAGTGCCACTGGGAAGGGGTTAGTATTTTGATGATGAGTTTAAAGGGTTCCCATGCCAATGTAGCCCTGATAATTTGATTTTTATCATCTTTCCCTTTTGAAAATAACAGCTCTTGGTCACCTTATACTTTACACACTTACTAGGAAATGCTGAGTTTTGTCTTCACTTAGCACTTATATGTGATTTAGCTATTTATTTACAGCTACAAAGCTTATCTGGAGTCGGTGGGTTCAAATATATAATATAATAGATAATATTTGGAGAATATATTGGAACCAAAGAAAGCAGTGATTGCAATGCCATAATAATATATTTTGACAAGCTGTGGATTTAAACTTTAAATGCAATTTTCAGGCACGGCTATTGTTGGTAGCTAACAGCACAAGATAAAAAAATCTATGGAAAGTTTCTCTAGGTTAATACATATTATTTTATTCTGATGTTTGAAACAATGGCTTGTTTTCAAGCTATACATAGTGCAGAAATCTTTGTCGGGGTTCACTCCTCAGCTGCTGCAGGTTTGCATAGTTTACCTAAACTTGATGATGACATGAGATTAATAATTTAGTCAGAAACCATCGTTGTAACAGTACATGCATGACTCTCAAAAACAAATTCCAGGCAGATTTCCTCTTTCACTAAAGCAGGCAGTTACCATGGTGATGGGAAGTGTGCAGGAGCTAGAAGAGACAGAACAATGCATGACTTCAAAGTGCTCCCCTTCCCACCAAAAATGTCTCTGCTTCCCATTCCCCAGCAATTCCTATACATCAAATAGGATGTGCCATAACACCAAGGAGTTCTAAAAAGGCAGAAAGAATAGCCCTACCTTCTGCTAAGCCAACTCGTGCCATCCTCCACGTGCCTTCTAAACCCTCCAGTGCCTTGGCAAGTCTTCTGCCAAAAGCAACCATCTTTATTCAGAGATCAGACTTAATGCAATACACTGCTCACTGCATTTCAATTTTAAATTACTCAGAACAATAGAATAATTAATATAAAGGCAACAAAGCACAAACCAAAAGGAGGAAACTATTTTTTGGTTTGGAACTTGATCCTTCTGACTCTGATTTAAACATTACTCAAGGCATAGAGGTAATGATAAAACTGTGAAGAAATAATGCTTGATCTCAAAGGAACAGATCTTTACTGTAAGATTTAAGACTAACCTTTTTCCTGACTCTTGCCTACAATGACGTCAAAGAGGAAGCAACATGATAGGAGCCAGTGTAGAGATTGCCCTGAGAGAGAAGCTTTGAACAAAGAGAGGGGGCCTGGAGCCTTGCAACAAAGAAAGAAATGCCTGTGAATAAATGTGGAACCCTGTGGGCAGTGGTAGGCATGGAATTTCATTAAAACGTGGAAAATAAGCAGTGAGCTCTTGAAAAGGTGGTGTGAGTGTACAGTGCTTGTGCTCTCTTCCACTTTGATTCCTACCAGCAGTGGGAACAGATGGTGCATTACACCTCCTCCCCAAAAGGAGCCATCCTCTGCCCTCCCACCCACCAATCCCAGTGCTGCAGAAGAGGCAGGGACCTTGGAACAGAGCTCCTTCATGCTGACTTTGTGTTGGTTTATTTCCACTGAAATGATTTGCATAACACTAATGTGAAAGGGCTAGAAAATGATCGTGTTGTCTTTAGGAGAGGGAAGAAGGAGTCTTGGGGGAAGCATGGGGGGGAATATTGGAGATGTATCCAGTTTCAGAAGCTGAGCTAGTCAAGAAGGTTAACTTCAAAACTGTAAGAAAGTCTTGCTGTAGTAGATATCACCAAATAAGTTACCTAGGGGTAAATACACCTTTGAAAACCAAGCAATTTCTCTTGAGGATGTATGTTTTAAAGCATGCATCCCAGAGGACTACAGAATTCAAAACCATTCACCCAGCTCCTCCATATAAAACATCTCTCTTGCTAACAGAAATTCTGCATTAAATAGGAGTACACTCCTGTCAGTGTCATGAAATTATCCTGGCCACAAACACATTGGCTAGTCTGGAAGTGAGCTGGGTCAATGCCCATTAAAGTTAATGTGAATGTACTGAAGCTTTGATTTGAATGGAAGTGAACATCTAGACAGAATTTTTTAGTTCAGAAGCCTTTATTGTCCAGAACCTTTATTTTAGGGAGAACTCAAGAGATTATCAGGCTCTTTTGCCTAATAGGGCCTTTTGCCTTTATACCGATGTTTTCCCATCAGCTTGTTCTCCTTATCTGTGTTCTAGCGTGTGTTTGTGTGATACCAACTCACAAGAAATGCAACAGCAATTGGTTACTAGAGGAATATTATATCCAATGCCTAGCAAATAAATGGCAAGTTGTTGGTGATTTCTTTTTTCTTTTCCTCTTTTTTTTTTATACTTTGTACAACTGCATAGTGGAAATAAACATCAGAGAAGCACTTGCCCTATGTATGAAAATGAAGTGCAGATTAGCAACTGGCTATTTATTATGAGGAAGGCAAACTGATCATCCTCTTTCTTGTTGCTTTCGTTTTGTTTTGTTTTGTGAGCTGGCTGAGCTGGGTGCAATGGATACCTGTGTTGCACTGCACGATTTTGGGTTGTACAATGGGTGTAGAGCACCCTCTGCTTTCTTTTGATCAAATAACACTCCTGGGCTTGAGGAGAAGGGTGTGTAGGGAGAACGTCGAGGCTGTTTTCCTGTAGATTTTTGTACTGAAATCAGAGAAAAGAATTTGTCTGTAGGGTTCATTAACTGTTGGCCTCTGCTGGCAGTAACCCATGTTATATAGGCCACCATTGTGCCATCCTCAAAAGAACTCCCTGAAGGAGGCAAAGTCTAGAAGGAGAATATCTACTCTGAAGTTTCCCACCTTCCCTGAACTGTATCTCCAGAGCCACCCCAGGAGGGGAGACTGTGGCTTTGAAAAATAACACCTTTGTTATTCCAAGTGTTAGAGATGAAGCAGAGTTTTCAGATGGCCCCAAGGTTTTTGCACCCTTCACCAAACACAGATGGAAACTGGACTCTTTGAACTGCTTTGAAAATCTGTTACCATGCATTGCTGTGGGGCCTGTGAAGCAGCCACTGCTAACTTCTGTCTGCCTGCAATTTTTATGACCATGTGATGACAAGGGATTAAATAGCTTCATTTTAGAAGCAGACAGCTTTTAAATGTAAAAATGAAAAACAAAATAAAACAAAAAGCCCAATAATTCCTTGCTCAAGGCAAAGCCGTAATAGATGCTGAGGTAACATTTCAATGAATGAGGTGAATTCCGAAGTAAAAATGTGAGCAGTTTAGAATTTAAAATTGTATCTTAGGCAATAGTTGCAAAACCTTTATAACATTATGATCTTAGTAGATTGGAATTCAGAAAATATAGATTATCCTTTGTTTCCCAATTTAGGAGCTGTTGGAATTATGGTATATGATACTATCACTGTTCCTTGTAGTGTTTTCTATTTAGTGCCTGTAATTTACATGGCATTATTATACAGGTGCTGAAAAAATTGTCAATTTATTCATATAATGAAAACTTCTTTGACATATCTGAATTAACTGAATAGTTGATGGCTAAGAGTGTAGAGCTTTCTATAGAAAAACACGTTCCTTAAATTTTTTATTGCATTTTATTCATTCATTGAGATTATCAGAAATATGTGTGCTTATTACAGCTATTCTTAGTTTATTAAAAAAGTGATAGCCTTTATTCCAACATAATTTTATATATTGGATTTAATTAGCGATAGATTGTTTTTATTATATTTTTCTTTACTCAAGAAGCATTTAGTTTATCTATTATGAAATAAGAAAGTTTTTTATAGATGCAAAGCAATCATTCAGGTTTTGTTTTTCTAGTTCACTTGGTAGGACTGATCTCAGTTGAATGAGCCAGGAGGTGTAAAGTGCTGCAGATTTCTTTTCATAAGCATGACTGTTTTGGGCAGATTCAGTAGTGTGCCAAACAGCTGAATTAAGTGGGCAAACACAGTCCTCTGATAATGTACGCCACACTCTGCTCTGTCCTCGTCCATCAAAGATACAAAACCCCTGTGCAGCAGCTTTTCCAGTGGAACAGCCTCAGAGGAGCCAAGTGGGACCTTTTCTGCTGGCTCTGTCCCTGCTGCCAGGGCAGAGGCCAGCGTGGGGCGGTGGGTGCAGGAGCCCCTGGGCTGTGCTGCTGCATCCTTCGGGCAGAAGCTTCCCTGCAGTCCCTTGGCTCCAGATCCTTGTCTTTTCCACTCTGTAGGGTATGAGGATTGGCTTTCCCTCAGCTGAGATCGTCTTCAGAAGTTGATTTGATGACCTGATTTTCTCCCCAGAAGGTGAAAATTGGGACATTCTGTGTTGGCAGAGTGTTTTGTTGTAAGGGCTTCAAACACTGTAAGGTATCTTCATTAGTGAAGTGTTTGGAGGTGAAGCAGCTGACTGTGCTCTTATACCAGCAAAAGTAATGTGTTTTTATACCATGTCAATGTCTTTTATAATGATTAATTTTTCTTGAAGTGCTCTGTCTTTTAGGGTACTGTAATGTACCAGCAGTTTGAGAAATCTTTGTCTAGAAGTTGTGGAAGCTTGAAATAGATTTACTGAGGAAACTCTGCTTTTATTCATGTCACTTCAGCAGCTCTGGCCCTGTCAAATGTTAATTTTTAGTTCAAAGTGCCTTACTGCATAAAATATAATATGACATATGCAACTGCAGAGTATAAATTAGTTAAAACTATAAATAAATATTTTAGTCTCTCATCTGTTACAAACTGTTGTGGTGAGTTTGGAGGAGGTAGAGGAGTGGCCTGGAACATGTACTGCCCAGAGAGGGGAAGAGAGTACTGCTCCGCAACTTCTCTGTACGTTCCTCATCCAAAGGTGACAAAGGGCTTTTACTTCTCTCCACTGAAGGTTTCCTTTCCCCAGGAACTGGTACTAAGAATTACCAGTGTGAGAAGCCACTTTGGGTCTATTGCCTTTCTAGATGGCATCGTTTATTTTGAAATGAGGTGGTAGCGAGGGCAAGTGCTGGAAGGCATGTGGGAATATAACACAGCCCCCAAGACCTGAGGTTGGAGCAGCAGTCCTGTGGGTGATTTCCAGCTCAGTGGTGAAGTGGCAGAATTTATCTTTTACCATGGTGAGGCTGTAAAGTTCACTGCAGCTTTCCTCTGTGTTTAGTGCCACTTAGACATGTACATGTTTAGGACAAAAGAAGCGTGCGTTGCATTGAATTGCATCACGTGAAGTGTCAGTGATGACAGGAAATTTTAGTGCAATGCAAGGGACCTCATTGTCATAGTTGCAGCTTATACAGAAAACTTAGCTTACAACAGATGTGTCATATGTTGTAGAATTTTCCCTCTGGAAATAATTTTTCAGCCTTATTTTAAGTGATACTGTGCAAACAACAAGGCACATACAGGGTCTTGCAACTAATTCATTTCAGGTTAACACAAGTGCAAAAAGTGTGCACATGTCTATAGAGTAAGATTAACGTCAGTAATTATTAAATAAGATAATGACAGAAATTTTTTTATCATGCAAGTGTCTTCTTTAACTTACTGAAAAAGGCAGGGACAGTTTAAGATGCAAACTGAACAGTCAGTGACAAGAGATGTGCACTGTGAGCAGTGATAACCTGATAACAAATCTTTAGTACTTGCTTGCCATTAATCTTGCTGACATTTCTTTATACACTAACTGAAGTATTTCTTGTAATTGAGTAAAGTTTGAACTTCAGCACAAGTAATTTTAACTTTGAGGAGAGCTCAGGAATATTTTTATGTTTCATCACAAATTTAAGCTAATATTGGAAACATAAGAACTTACACTCTTTCTATACAAAATTTGATCAGTAATTTTAAAAGCTCTGAGAGACACGAATCTTCAAAGATGGCTTTCTAGATCACTATTAATTTACTTTTTATCTCCCTATAGAGTAAGGGTTACTGGATCATATGTCAGTAAAATCAATAAAATTGTCTAACGGTGTTTGGAACAATACTAAATATTGCAGGCAATGGCATAAATCCATTTTTTTCCTGTAGGAAAAGTAATTTTTGTACGTGTTAAATCTTATAGGAAATGTTTTTAAGGGCTTACTTTGCAAGTGTGAAACATTCCAGGTGGAACCTTCACCACATCTCTGCTGAGATATAGAGAAATACTGTACTGCACATATTCAGTCTTCTTCACATGGCCAAAACCTTTTGTAGCACGTGAAGATTGGTTCATAAACTTTTCCTTCCGTGAGCTTCGTGCAGATATATCCATTGTGCCTTTGCAGTATAACTGCACTGATCACATCCAAACACTGGATCAATTGGTCTTTCAGCAGATGATGCTCTTAGATCTTAGGGAGGAGGAGAGACCTGGAATTTTGCAGCTTGGATCTGTAAACATTGGGTTTACTAACTGTGTCACATACTTTGGGGAAGTGGCAGATCCACCATTCCCCTTGCTCAGCCCTGCTTGGCAGCCTGTGCATTTCTCTTGTAGCACATTTGTGATACTTTGAAAGAGATTTTAAGCTAATAAAAGGTCATATTAAGACAACTCACTTGGTATTAAGTGCAGGAGCTGGATGGCTTGACTACAAAGGGACAATTGGGGAAGGCTTAGTTTAATAAGATACTTGCAGCTTACTAATGCACATTACTACAATCCCTTCTCCCTTGTGAATACCCCACTCAGAGTAAATTGATCTTGGTTACTGTAGCTTTGTTCTCCTCTTTGGCTCCAGCACAGAAACTGGTTCTTGCAAAGTGTAACATACTTTATGCTCTGTGCACTGACCCTCAGTTGACTCCTGAACTCTGAGTGCCTCTCCGTGGCTGGGACCCATGCTGCCTGCCTGGAGCGCTCTGCGTGCAGAGCCCAGTGCCCTCCACCTCCTCCTGCATCCTGCACGAGGGACAGACAGATTCTTCCCTTTGTGCTCCTGAGAAAGTGATCCCCCTCGCTGGCTGCCTTGAGAAGGCCCAGACAAGCATTGTGGGGTGTCCTTACTGGGTTGGAGCTGCCAGCCCCTGGGTGAGAGACGGCAGCAGCAATCATCTCTCTGGAGCAGCTGGAGCATTTGGCGGGAGGCTCTGGTTCCTGCTGATCACACAGATGAGTGCTGCTGGTGTAAGGCTGCACTGGCCTGTAGGTAGGTAATGTGCTTGTGCAGGTATGAAATATGACACACATCCTTAATTTGTGCCCAAAGAGAGACAGAAAACAATTGGAAAGCAGCAGATACTATTTGTGAGGCTCTCGGTTTTGATTGTAGGAAGGGAACAGAAATGAGCATCTTTTCAGCCAGCCCTGACACATCCATCCTCTGAGCAATAATGGTATTTTTGCCACTATACTGTGAACAAGCATTGTCTAACCTACAGATACAGAAGCCTCCAGTGAAACAGTGTTGACTCAGCCCTGCCTCTCCACGGTCAGTCACCCTCATAAATCTTGGGTGAGATTATATATCTAATCCAGAGTGAAATGCTTCATTTTTGGAGACAGTGTGCAATCAGAATCACTCTTTCCATGTTACCCTCTACCTTTCAATTCCAACACACTCTTAAATAAAACAAGATTGAGTTATGCAAGTCTTTCCTACTGTTCACATTGCAAGACTACGAATGCCCTTTTCTGCAAGGAAGAGATGAAATGTGTTCTATGTTGTTACAATACTGGAGAAACATTCTTTTGTCATAAACAGCTAATGAATGCTGACACTTGTATCTTGGAGGTTACCAGACATGCAAGTGAAATTGGTCATTGTGATCCAAATAGTGAGATGCTATTATTTCCAATTTTTTCTTTAACCCTCTTTCTGATGAATCTGCAGTATTCACTGCTGTAAATGACAGGCAATGCAACATCTGAGGTAAAATTCCCTCATGTGGCTCTGCAAGATTTAGACATAGTCAAACAATACCTTTCCATGCATGACTGAAAACTCCATGTTTTTGTTTTTTTCACTTTGGTGCTGAAAATGTCACAGAAATTTGCATGTAAAACACTTTCTGTACTGCCAGGTGTCTCTGCTTTGGCCTCTCATCAGTGAGTTAAGCCAGACTTTTAAATTGTTAATAACTGAATAACTTTGAGATCCTTATGCCTTGTATAATCAGTCACAGAACTATAAATTATGTGGGAATTTGTACTCTGCAATGATGGGATGGACGTGAGAGCCTTGGTAACCTTGAAATAATTCACTTCCTCCTTAATAATCTCTTGTGCAATGTATACAAAATGTGGAAGCAAGTGAAAATAGTATTTAAGGCAACACAATGTGTGTTAAATTTCTAAAGAAATTGTCTATACTATTCTGAAAGGAGGTATTTTTGAAACAAGTTTAAAAAGTTAACTTTTTGGTATAGAGAAAGGTTTATGCTAAGCTATTACCTGATTTTAGTAAACAAAAATAAAAAATCAGATTAAATTTAGTCAGCATATTTATCAACAGAGGTCATCAAGGAAGAGCAGTAAGTTCCTGGGAGCAGCTGTAATCAAACTGATCACTTTACTCTGAATATGCGTGTGTGAAACTATTTAGAAATTGCTTATATGGAAGAAGTTAATATTCAATTCACATTCCTTAAAATCAAGGAACCCTCCCTGCTCTTAAGGGTTTCTGATGAGGAACATTGGGTGTATAGAAGCTGAATCTGTCGTCCATCTTTTCATGGTCTTACAAGATTTACATAATATTTTTTACCACACTTTTCATAGTGCAGTTTTAGTTCAGTGTCTCATTTTTCACTTTTTCTTATGTTAAATACTCAGTTATTCCTTTGAGGCACTTTTCTCTTGAAGCATTTGGAGTGCTCCATTCTCAGCTGGTTGAAGTTTCTAAACTCCCTGTTGTTTCAATATATTCATGTTTATTTATTCACATCAGCTTAGGATCAGAGCTTGCAGTAATAGAAGGTTATTTTCTTTTTTTAAATATGAGCTTAATATGTAAATGTTCTGGCATGTCTTAATGCTAAAGGTCATCTGCCTGATTTCATTCTTTGGATTGCAGCAACACTTTGAAGAGTGTTAATTGATTGTAATTGTTTTATTCAATCAATTTCAGAGGATCAGGAACCTGTTTTACATGCTGGAGTTGTTTGCTTCCAGGCAGCTCACAGAAGTGATGAAAACTACCTTAGGTCAATTGTTCCTTTATTTAGGAGATTAGGGTGGTTTTATGGTCTGGGTGACACTGGGTTTGGAATATGTTGGAGCTGAGCAGCCATGAGGAGAGTATGGATCCTTGATATACAAGTTGGACAAAAATATCTAAAACCCATTTATCACCCACCATTTTATTTACTGAAGAGAAATAAAAGTATCAAAGAGGAATTGTCTCTGAGCTTGATATTTCCAGCAGCACTGAAGGTTGCTTTTCTGATAAAGGCATCAGTGACTTGCCACTGGATTTCTGTGCAGGAACACTCATTTATCTACATAGGGTTGTTTATTTAAGGACAAAGTGCTCGTGGGAAGAGTTTGTGAAGTGTGGCCACGTAGTGAACTGGAAGGGCAACTTATGGAACTCTTGATAAGCAGACTTCATCTACTCAAAACTTTTTGAGATAATGTCTGTCCTCTCCTTTTCTATTACAGTTTAATTTTCCCTGTCTGGCAGTCAAATAAGGTGCATTGTCTAATGGGCCACTTAATGCTTTGGAAGTATCTTACTGTGTATAGAATGAAAGCAGAACTTTCAGAATGAAGGGAAACGTTTAAATCCAGCAAAATGATGTGTGCCATTAAAAAGAAGAAGAAACTTGTGGTTTCATCACTAAGTTCCTAACACAGCCCTTAGTATAATTTCATGGTCTGCATGTCTTAAGCAAACTCTATGCACATTACAGCATAAAGTGGGTTATTCTTTTCTTAAATGTAAAGTTGACTTTTGTTTCGTGAAGTTGAAATAAGCTGCAAGACTGTCCTTTTTCTCTCCTGAATGTGTATTTTTCTGGATTTCAGTAACTTGCTGCTTTCTCCCATGACTTGCTATCTATGAAGTACAACTCAAAATTAGCAGATGTTGAGATAAATTAAATAGCAAAATTCTGAGGGGAAATGGAAAAGGCTTCTGACCCAGAGGTATGGGTGGCTTACTGAGGGAAATGCTATTAGCAGAAAATGGCAAGGAAGGTAAGTTAATGTGAATCCCAGATTTCTGCTAGGAAGAGAAAAACAGAACTGTCAATGAAATGAAATTACCTAAATGAAGAAATCTGCTTTTTTGAGATAAATAGTACAAATATCAGGCAAGGGGAACTAGGAATTAAAGTAGTTAAGCATAAACTTGACCACATAATTGGAAACTCTGACGATGGAAGTGAAGGAAAAGAAAGAAAGAAGTAACATTCAGCTTAAAATAATGAGTGAAAAATTAAAGTATACAGTATCAATGAAGGAGCAACTGCAGCATGGGTGCTGCTTTCCTGGGCTCTTGGATTTCTTCATTCTGCCCTTGCTGTCCTTCTCAGACAGGTCTATGGTTTGACCCGTCTGCTCACGTGAACCCATAGACAAATGTTTCCCCTGTGCTCCTGGGACCACCTGGAATGAATGATGTTGCTGTTGGACCCACAAAACTGGGTAGAAATCAAGCATGGATACCTGTTCTGCCTATGTGCTTAAGCTTTAAAGCGTGAATGATGGTTTGATGTCTAATTGAAAATCAACTAAATTTAGGAGTCCTACTAGTTGAGTTTCTAACCAGAGAAACTCAACAGTGGAAACCTTTCTGCTCAAATAAAGAAAATGTGATGGGGGTGGAAAATGCAGCCAGAGAGAAGCAAAAGTAGAAGCAGTTAGGCTGGTGGATGGAGATTTTGTGTCATGCCCCAAATGTCCTTCACTGTGCATATTTTGAAGGGGAGCAGGAGTATCCCTGGGACACATCCTAATCCCTTTGCTCTTGGGTGAAGTACCACTGCAATCCCTAGGTCTGTTAGGGGACATACAGAGCACAATAATGATGGAGCACAATTTTCAGGAGAGGAAAAAAACCCACCCAAATGCAGCTTTAAAAGTATTCTTTTATAATTTATTTGTGGGAAAAAAGATTAGACTTGTTTCAGGCTGCTAACTTCCAGAAAGAAAGAGGAGTTAAACTACAGCACATTCCTTCTGATTTCATCTGCCTCAAAAAAATCACAGATGCCTGACTCATTTTATATACCTTTCTGTTGTTAAGACAGGCAGGAAATTCGAGAACAATATAATTGTCAGTATGATAAATGAGAAGGCAAAATAGTGTTGAACAGTAGAGGACACCGGGTGTTATTATGGCCTATTGTTGCTATGAATAGAACCACCCAGACACCAATTAACATCTCATTGCTATGATTACTTGCTACAGTATCTGTTCCACTAATCAAACTTGCACCTTTTTAGTCCATATTTTGATTTCAAAAAGTTATACCAAGAAGAAATTACATTTATCTCAAATGCAAATAAATGTGAAGCTTAAGAAGCTAATTAAGTTTATAACCACTGAGAATACCATTAAAAAGAAAATTAAATTGCTTGGTTTGGAGGAAAACCTTTTAGGAAACATTTGTTGAATAAACATAAAAGAAATTCTCCTAATGTACTCTTATGCAAATGGTGTTCTGTTTATATTTTCCATATGCCAATCATATATAACTCTTATGATTTTTTCTTCACTAAACATTCCTCTTCATAGGAATATTTACTACCAAGCACACAATGTGTATTAAGTACGACAGTTATATTACAGCAGCCTGCTATAGCTTCCCAAAGTTTTTGAGAACAGAGCTTGCTTTAGGAAAATGACAATGCCATTACAAATATTTAGTAAGTCATTATTTTTGGCAAAGAGGTGGAACTGAAGGATAAAGCCTGTGAGATGTTACTTCCCATTTTTTATTTTAAATTTTTCTTTAATGGTCATAAAAGGTACTAGATTGAAAGCTCTGAAGAAAGGAAAGAGTATTTCTGCCTGTGTCAGGCAGCAGCACTGCAGAATTTCTTTGGCTGGGCTCCATCTGCCAGAGCACAGTGATGTTGTCCCTGGTCTAAAAGACTGCTAAGGCACATTTGCTGTCTGTCTGAAGTCAATGAGAAAACAAGGTGAGCTCAAGTGTTTTGCTGGGCCAGGTTGCTCAGCTCCTCCAGAGGCTGATGCTGTGCCCCAGCAGCACCTCAGCAAAGGCTGCCCGTGGAGCTTCTGCCAGGAGCACTCCTGGCTGGCAGAGGTGCTGCTGCTGCTTGCTACCAGCCCCGAGCTCCTCTCTCATCCCACATGGATTAGCTGTGCTAGTAAAAGATAAGATTGCTGGCTATGAACCATTCCTCTGCTTGGGTTATGGAAAAACAACTTTTGAAGGAGAAATGGGAATTTGTAGTCCACAAGGCAAAAGCAGGGGTGAGATGATTGCTGCTGGAAGGGTCCTGTGGGTAAAACTGGCTTGGCTTGTGCTGCTCCAGGGTTTCTGTCCCACTCTCCCCTCTGGAGCACAGGCTCTGAGTGCATCCTGCACCAGCTGTCCTTGCAGCCAGCTCTGGCTTTGCCAGGGTGTGCAGGAGCAAAGCACAGTCTCTGTCCTTGTGCAAGTAGATCTGGAGAGGAGGCTGGGCCAGACTTTTGTTCTGGACTCCCATGTACTGTTATCTAAGATTTGATTGTAGCAAAGTCAAGGGGGCTCACAGGGAGTCGTGTCAATAAATCCTGGGTGGACTTGCCCAGGGATGCTCTGGCTGGGCTGAGCTGTGGTTCCACACTCTGCTGGCAGCAGCTTCATTCCTGTGAGCTGGACACAACAAATATGGGGAGGAAGTTGTTTTGATGGAAGTGGTGGATATGATGTCATTTCTGTGGCCTTAAAATTGTTATTTTAGTTAATCTTTAATGCGTGCCTTTATCTTGCTACTGCTGAGAGAACATCACTTTCCCTGCAAGGGTTTAAATTATGACTGGAATGTTTTGAAATGTGTCTCTGATGATCCATCACGATGTTTTAAAGGCTTTGGACATGGAAGAGCAGTATTGAACTTGGAGCTTGAATTTAGATATAATATTTTGTATAAAGCAGCTGACAGGTTTGCTGGATTAGTGTTTATAATACTTATTGACATCCCATGATACCTTTCCATAGCTGAGCAGAGTTTAGATTGACTCTGGAGTATTAGTACTTGATGAAGGTAATCTGTTTTCTTGGCTGAAGCTCACAAACAAAGCAGTTAAATCCCCATTACAAATGGCTAAACAGGGACCCATTAAACTTCTTATAGGCCTGTCTCATTTCTATAGCCCTGAAACATTTATAAAGGGCACTGTTAAAAATTTACAGAACCTTGAGACAGTGTCTTAAGCAAAGCTACTCGGTGTACACTACCTGAAATACTCAGTCTTCCTTTAATGAGTAAAATAAAAGTAGGAAAAAACTTTTTTCATACACTTTGACCTACAGTAGCTGTTTTGGCTTTTCTTGATTTATTTTCAAAGTTTCATAGAAAAATACATGTTACAGGTAGAAAATCAATTCATGCTTAAACTACCATAGGAAGGTGCCCAGGTTGGTTATTAATAATCAAACTGTCTTCGTTAATGTCTGTTTCAATTATTAGTTCTCCAATCACCCTTTTTATATGGGAAGTCACTCTGGAAATTGTTGGCACTGAATTTGAGATGAATATGGTAATAGTGGATGTATCATGTTAATGAGAATTCTCATATTAAGAAATATAAGACACATTATTTTAATGATTCTACTGGCATCAAACCATGGAAGCCACAAAGTTATTTTTTAATGAATCAATCCCCACAGGCCTAAGGTAATTGTGTGAAAACTGTTGGTCTTTTTTTTTCATTCCAGTAAAAGACAGCCCCAAACTGAAATTATACTTTTCACTGGCTTAGCTGATGTTTTGCAATAGTGCCAGGCATTTTGTAAACCTCAGTAGAAAGAAAAAAGGCTTAGGAGAGCTCTGGAGTGGGGAGGTTGAGTCATGCCTCCCATTGCATGTCAATAAAGATGTGATAATTAGAGGGAGAAAAAGCAGAGCCTTCATTAGGCCACAGATTGCTGGAGGTTTATCAGCAAAGTGTCAGACTGAGCTCACTGGGATGATGGTGTCTGGTGAGAGAGCCTGTACCCAGGGCATGGGGACAGTGGCATTTGGGGACAGCCTGTACCCAGGGCATGGGGACAGTGGCATTTGGGGACAGCCTGTACCCAGGGCATGGGGACAGTGGCATTTGGGGACAGCCTCTGTCCAGTGCATTGGGACAGTGGTATTTGTGTAACAGGGACACAGGAAGGGGGAGGAGATGGCCAAGAGTAGAAAAGCCCTATTGTCCACTTTGGTTCATTATATTTTTCTTCTAGTCATCCTCTCTAAGAGTTTAATCTGCTCAAGAATTTTAAAAATAAATAAATGAGCAGTTCTGTCTTTCTAAAGATGGGAGTTAATGTGGGAGTGTGGGGAATAATGAAACCACACTGTGTATATATTTTCTAGTTCCTGTGAATTTTGATAATTTCCAGATGGTCACTTCTAAGTGTATTCATCAAATGTAAAGAATGGTTTTATAGTCTGCAGTATGTATTTTAGGACACCCCCAAAATGTCTAGAAAATTTGAATCTTTAGGTCTTGTTTTTCTCCCTAACCAACCACTGATGCCACAAGGAGTAATAATAAAAAAGTTCATATGGTTGTGTGCTTTTCATTTTTGTGGATCCTGGAAATACATGCTAAGCCATGTACACCATCTGCTCCGCTAAGGTCAAAGTCCCAGCTGTATAAGCTTTAGGAGTAAATGCTGAAGAGCTGATATTTTATATGGGTTGAAGTTGGTGTTTTAAGCAGTTTCAAGCAAGCCTTTCACAAAGTTCAGCAGTGCAACTGGCACTTGTAAGCATGCACCTTCTTTTGAGTTTTTAGCTGAAAAAATAACAGAGTTCTTTACTGGGTGTCTTAAGCAAGGTACAAAACTTTGTCTCTCGCTGGATCAGAGAAGCAGGAAGGGACCTCTTCCCTCTGTGGTAGATGGGACGGGAAATACTCTTCAAAGAGCCAGTTCAATGCACATCCTAATTTACTTGAGCAGTCTTCCAGTTAAGGAGTTTGTACCTGCCTGGTTCCAAAATACAGCCCCATTATAAAATGCCCCACCCCGTGTTGGCTTCCCTTCTCTTCCTTTTTTGGGCTGTTCTTTGCCAGTTATTTGTTATCTGAGCACGAGACACTAAGGAATTACACAAAGCCTCCTGGTGCTTATTCATGGTCCAGATACTTGTTTTAGACCCTTGTCCTTTTGAAGTGGGGAAGGGAATCATTAGACACAGGAGAAGTGGAGGAAATCAGCAGCAGCATCCTTACCCTAGGATGGTCAAATATCCAAGATATCCTAGTAGAATAGTCCTGGTTGCTAAGCAGCTTGTGTTATCTTGACTCTTTTGAACATTTTAAGAGAAATATAACAGAAAAAGAGGATTGCAGAGCTTCACACCAGAATTTGGCCTTCACTTCTGCTTAGTTCATTGTCTTCCTAGAAAATCCCATTCTGTTGTTACACTTGCTTTTGCATCCTTATAGATTTAAAATATTTTTTTATTTGCTGGGTGAAGTAGTTTTAAATATAAAAACATTTCCAGCCCTGTGCTTTCTAGCCATACAATCAATCTATTATAATTTAAAATAAAAAAGCATATCTATGGAATATGACTGAGTTGAGCCTACAGCCACAAGGGATAATCTACTACCTTTGTTGCCTCTCATTTTATTCTTCTCAATCATTAGTTCTCAAAGCCAGAATTTGAAAGAAAGCCAGAAATTCTCACCCATTTGTGTTCATCTCCTAAAGCAGACACTTCTTGATATCATCAAATATTTCAGAGGTTGCATCCAGCAGCCTATGCTTAAAGGCAATGATGAAAATAGGAACAAAATACAAACATAATATTTAGAAATACTGCTGAGGGAGACAAGAAAAAAGGGGTCCTCCCAAGCCACATTTCTGCTGCTCTGTTGTTTAGCAGTTACACCAGTATCACATAACAGAATATCTCAATCATCAAAATATTGTTATTGATTATTACCAAATAAAGAATTTTAAATTCATGGCTTAATTCACTTCTTTAAATGCCATCTTATGCACCTCTGATGAAGTGCTATTTGCTTGATCCTTGCAAGATCACACAAACCCTTCTGGGAGCTGAGGTTGCCCATGGAAGTGTTATTTTGTTAGTGCCAGTAGTTTGGAATACGTCACTTAAGGAGTCCTCTGTGCGTTCTTCTGCAAATCAAATTATCTGCTTGCTAGCTGGGAGAGCAATAAGATGCAAAAGACAATTTGTGTGAAGAAAGGAAAGCAAAGAGCAGGGTAGTAGTAACAACTCCAGTTACTTCACTTGATATATCCCTGGAAGAAGGGGATGTTTGCCCACAAGCACCCACCCAAGTGCAGTGGCGCAGGTCTGTCTTGCTCCATCCCCTTTTGCTGCAAGGCTCTGCAATAGTGCTCCAGAGCAGCCTTGCTGTCAGTTATTCGGGGGCCATTGAGAAGCTCTGCTATAAGGCCCCTCAGTTACTGGGAGTTGGTTTTATTTTTCCCTCTGAAAAAGTTGTGTCTTTCCCTCTTTTGGAATCAACACTGGTTACTGAAGTTGGGTGGGTGAATTTAGGCAGTAGTGAGTGAGGATTTTCTGTGGAGTCTGCAGTGCTCTTTCAGGATAGGTTTTTAGTGACTGTGTGACCCCATTTTGTTGAAGTGTTTAGATTAAGAAACTACTGGTTTAACCCTTGGTGCTTTTTTTGCCGATAGAAGTTTTTAATTTGTGGTATTTTGGCCAAATTTAGCTACAAACTAGACTACATTTCACGTGAGTTCTAACTGTGCATGCGATATCATGAGGAGGCTGCCACTTTGTTCTCTCACTCAGATCAGTCTTCATGTGGACAGAATAAATTGCCTTGGTAGGGAGGACCTCATATTGAGTAATATCCTTCCTGTTAGAATTAAGGGTGATCATGACAAACCTTTTTAGTTTCTGTTTCATGCGGAAGGCAGTTCTATTTCAGAATTTTTAAATCCTTTTTAAAATTTCATGCCATAGGTAACTTTTCAAACATCAAGCGTTTGTAGGAATGTGGTGCAGTTGTGCCAATACTTTTTGGAAAATCTTTGTACCTCTAGGATGGAATTTAATGAGACTTGACAGTGCTCTCCTAAAAGGTCACAACCCAGGTGATTGTGTCATCCTGCTCAGGAGGAGAACTCAGCATCTTGAATTCTTCTCTTCCTATTCAGGTTGAGGATTAGATTGAGAGGTTTTAATGTCTCTCCTGTTGTACCCTCTGAGCTGTCAGAAATGGCTGTAACCACATAGGATACTGAGCTCCTTGGCCTGATTCAGGTTAGGAATAGCTCTGGGCTGTCACAGCCATGGATACAACCACGGGAGGGGAAGGGTTCCTTCTTTGGCTCATTTGGAAAAGGGTTTGGTCCTTCCCTCCTTACAAGACTTGAAGATTATTTCCTACCTGTTCTCGTTTCTTTGACCTGGTTATTTTTTAATAGGAGATAATGTATTCACAAAGGAGTTTCTACAAAATAGTTCTGCCTGGGCTGCTTCTCTCTGTGGGGAATTATGGAGGGAACACCTTGCTTAACTTGTCACTGCAAAATGCTTCAAGGTAGTGTTATAGGAGCACTTCCATGAAGTGTTGTGTGTGTTATCCTACATTTCCTGGGCACACCTGCATTCCACCAGAATATATCTATCCCAAACCTCCCAAGTCACAAATTTGCCCCTCTGTACCTCAGTACATGCTGTTACCATGGCAGTTTTGTCTGGGCTGTGGATTAATCTTCCTGTGAATTCGGAGAAGCCACACAGAGGCTGGGCTGGGCACTGGACTGGGAGCTCCCTGCCCTGCCTGGGTGGTGCTGAGGGTGGGCACAGCTGAGCAGGGAATAATGCAGCCACTGCCCAGTCTGGAGTGTCTGCCTGGGACCTCTTCAGCAGGTTACCCAGGTTTTATTGGTCATTCAGAGTAACCTCTCCTTGCCATTACCCCTAATAATGGGCAAGTGGTTCATTTTTGTGGTTGTAATTAACATTGTTTGCCATTCTGTAGAGCTCTCTAGATGTTTTAGAAGTAGGAGTAATCTTTCCATTACAAATCATGACTGCAGGTGCTGTGAAATAGTGGCTCTTTCAGATTATATCTGTTTTGTATGAGAAATGTGTATCTTTGGCAGACTGCTAAATATTACTGCTTAAGTCCATTACAAAGAAGCACAATTTTCTGTAACTTAATTTCCTAAGCCTAATGAACCCAGTAAATTTCCTCTGATGTCTTCCCAAGTTAATATATTAAATCTAATTTATTTGGCAAAAAATTGGACAAATTTCCTCTTAATTCAATTAACCTAGAAGAAAAAAATGTATTGTTATGGAAATCTGGGACTAATAATTCACAGATGTGAAAGTCCTGGGTTTGGTTCCATTCATTTACTAGCTTACAATTGCTATTTTTATCCTATAATTTAACTCAAAAAAGTCCATTGTACTATGTATGTATTTGAAAAGCTTGATAAATGATAACAAATTAATTTTTTGTCAGTTAATTTTGCAGAAGATTCTTCTGTCCTAAGTGATTATTTGCATACTTATTGAGTATTATATTTGCCAGCTGATTTCCTTGATATGTTACTGATATTTTGTGGGCACTGCTAATGAGTGGATGATGCATTTTCATCAGCAGTAGTGTAACCCTGGCAATTTTGCTAGAACTCAAAGTGGTACAAAAAGAGTTCTCATTGTTCATGTCTTAATGCTGCAAAAACCAAAGCTCTAAGTCCCCACAGAAGCCAAAGCAAAGCTGTGGCTGGGAGTGGGCTCAGCAGCACACACAAACATAAGCTTGCCTGTGCTGTGGCTTTGATTTTATGTGGCCAGGATATGGATAACAGGGATATAGTTGCATATACTCTGGGAAGATAATTCATATTTTTCATGCCAACAGCTCTAGTCCTGCTTTCCTGCCACTTCCTCAATACATATGAGAGGTCTAAAGTAAACAATGGAGCCAAACCCCTGACAAATAAATTACAAGGGCCACTAATGAGTGCAAATCCATGTATGACCTTTAGAGCATTCGTGCAGCTGTCTCCACGCTCTGATGTGGCTTGTGCAGGAAGAAACCTGCAGATACTCAGGCTTTCAAAACGCCCGTCTACCTCAGCATAATAGAGTTGGTTTCTTTCTGTTTGTGCACCTCGATCAATTTCAGAATTGCTCAGGACAGGATTTGGCTTTAAATCTGTAGGGCAAAGATCTTCAGCATTGCTGCATTTAAAGTGACTATTACTGATATCCAAGATTATTTTACAAATGGTCCAGTTTTCCTGCTATAAATTTTTATCCAGACATTTACATCTTTTCCAGCACAACAGCAACCTTATGAAAAATAGTCAAGAAGCTGTAATTCTAAGGTCAACATTTTTAGTATTAAAATCGGTTTACAGTATGTTTGCTTGAAGTGCACATAAATTCAAAGAGGCAAGAAGTATAAACAGAATAGCTGGTTTCTTGGATGCACTCCAATATAATTATAGCTATTCACCCTTGTGACTATTTGTGTGTGTAGCTTAAAGCTATTTGCCTGCCCTAAGGTACGGTAGCAGTATTTTTATACATCTTTGTATCTGATTGAAATGCAAAACTCAGTAAACCTGGAAAGGATGCTAACAAGCTTAAAGAAATGTATGAGTAAAATTAACCAGCAGATTGAATGTGCCTTTTGACATTTGTTAGCAGCACCACCCCATTCCTAGCACAGGTACTTCTCATTCTCTTCAGTTTTGAAACTGAGATATCCCTTAAGGATTTGTCACCAAAATAGTGTATTTCTAATAGGCAATTATGAAAAAAAAATCATCATCAATCACATTTATTGCAAACATCTCATAAAACAGTAAAACATTTATGTGGCTATGCAAGGCAAGTATGTTGCCATGTAATATATTAAGATTTGCATATAAAGAACAGCAGGCAGCAAACAAGTCTCTTTCCCTTTCTTATGCCATTTATACAAATGCCTTTGATGCAATGTATCTATTTAATTTCCATCAAAATGTTATTGCTGCAACACCTGAGTGATACTGGCTGTCATTAGGTCTCCAAAGCACACCCTGGGAAGGGAGTGGGTGATGCTGCTTCCTCCAGGTAGGGTCCATCAGCTGTGTCACACCTTGTCACAACCTATCTGTCACCCAGGAGGCAGGCTTTGCCTCAAGCTGATGTGCACCTGTCACTGACACACACCACGTACACATATTTTTAATATGTGTAGATACACACACACACACACACATATTTTTAATTTCCCTCCTCCCCAATAGCAGTTTTTCACCCAGATCAGTTATATCAGTATTTAGCTTTCAGGCAGATTGCAGGGGTGTTGGGACTCCATATTGTTTCTGTGTGAACAGGAATGAAAAGCAGTTGCTTGGAAAGGAGCACAGCTCTTTTTGTGGGGGACATGGCAACTGCCTGTCGATACCAACATCTGCTAATCTTCTCCATAATCATCTGTACCCTGTTCTCTGCAAACACTCGGAAATTATTTCCTTGAAACTTTTTTTGATAGCTCAGAGTGCATCTACCGTGAGGCTGTATGATATAAAATGACTAATAAAATGTAGGGTTATTTCCATGTCAGAGTTGGTAACAACTGTCTTTATCTGGGTTTTTCCACAAGCCTCGAGGTAAAATGAAGCAGGTAGCATTGCAGAGAAGAGAGAAATGAATGACAACACATTGTATAAATCTGTGGGATTTTTTGACACTTGACTTTGTACTATCATTTTAAAAAATTCTGCCTTCTATTTACTTGTCAGAACTGGATTTAATTCTTATATGCTGTAAGGAATTCACCATGTTAAGATATTGATATAACAAATTGCCAAATGTTTTAGAGATTGATTCTTGCTGACCAAAATGGGCTTTCAGATTGGAAGTCTTTTTTTTCCAGAAAACACCTGCTGAGATAGGAGTCTGACAGCTGCACAAAAGAAATATTCAGTTTGTTTAGTCTGCTCCTATCTAGCAATCGGCAGATGCTATCAAAAATTGTGTTTTTAAAATGAAAATTACCTAAGGGTTTGGCAAAGGACCTTGGTTAAAAGGGACTGAGCGGCCACTGTCAGGTGAGTATTACCAGACTGATTGGTTGTTACTTCTGTCAGTCTTTCTTCAAAATTATGACAGGCCACACAGCAGGGAGCAAATGATCATTAATACTTCATCCCCTGGGACACAATAAACTGCCATTCACTTGCATACAAATAAAATACATAAAGCTTGTCAGACAAGGTGACAGAAAAAGGTGCCTTTTCAAAATTATTTTATACTACAGTGGGATGTGATCAGCTAAGACACATTTCTGTATTGCGTGGTGTATGATCTTGACAGCAGCACCTTTGAATTCATTCTAGTTTAAAAATATATTTCAGTGCTTTTTCCTGATGCTTACTTTATTTCATTAGAAGAACATAAGATTTTGAGAAATCCCCAGCTCTGCAGTGGAAACTTAAGAACAGGTTTTGCAGGAGAATATTTCTCTGGAGCCAGTGCTGTTTCTACCATCCAGCCACACAGCAGAACAATCCAGGCTCTCCATGTGTGCCACTGGGTGCTGGCACAGGTGACCACCAAGTCCCAGATAAAGAGATGGCCACTGCTCAAAGACTCCCAAGCTAAAATACGAGCTGTTCTAAATATCAATAAGCCATTTTCACAATATTTTTGCAAGCAAAAAATCTAAAAAAAAAAAGCAAACAAAACTGTTATGCTGTATTATACTTTTGGTAAGGTCAGAAAGAGGCTGGAATGTGAGGTATTTGCTTAGCCACTGCTTCCAGTAATGCTGTTCTGTTCTGGGAAGCACACTGAGAAAGATAATTACTGATTTATGAGGAGACTTAACATATTCTGCCTATAGGGCTGTTTTGTTTTGGGTTTGTTTGTTTGTTTTTTGACACATCTACCAATGAATTATTAGGTGGTTACTGCACTAAAAGTTTTGTTTAGGCAAGGCACATAGGGTTGCCTAACTAGTCTGTGTGGAGCTTTGGAATCTCACTGTATTGACAATGAATTCCTTTGGCTTTTACTGGAAAAAACACATTTTCTGTCATGCTCTTTATGCTTCAACCCCCTTTACTCCTTTAATATTTCCCATGGAAATATATGGGATGTACTGCATATCCCTTTGTGCAAGCTTTTGTTTGGAATATTTCAATTCCAGTGAAACTACACATTTTTAGGAAATAGATGTGTTATCAAATGTTTTGTCTGCTTTGTGAAACTACAGCAGTTTCTATCATAATAATAGATCTCATTTACAGAACTTTGATACCATACTTCATTGCTTATTTCATTTTCAGGGCAGGTGAAGAAATTTTCCCTTTTCCTTTGCCAGAATTGATTCTGAATGTTTTCACAGTTTGGTTGTGCTTGTTTTTTTCTTTTCTCCCAGTCTTGATGGCAGAGGGAGAACAGACTAATGAATGCTGTCTCATGACTGAGATAAAGAAATAGTGGAAGTTTCACATGAAAGCTTGGTAGATGTGCCTGTGTTCTCTCCTTGGGTTTCTGTCCCCTCCATGTCCCAGTGCCACTGTTGGTATTGTAATGTCACCTACTTTGAGGATCTGTCAGTGACAATGCTATTTAGTACCTGAGAATCAATTGATTGAAAACTTTTGGTGAGGAATTTGCCAGTATTGTGTAAGAAGAAGCAGTTTAATGTTGGTGAATCCACAGCACCACTGTCCATGTGTAGGACTGGGCAGAGAGGACAGTAAAAATGCTAGTGGGAAATGCATCACTCCTGCCACAGCTCTCATTTCTGTTCTGCCTTTGCACACTGAATTACCCTGATTCTGGACAACCACTACACCATTTGAGAATGGAGCAAAAAAAAAAAATAGTACCCAGGAAAAAATATGAGGAGGAGACTGAAGCAATGTGTTTTTTTCCTTTTATTCACATGTACTAAAGCAGTTGTGGGTTATTGTTTTTTGATCATTGAAGAAATCAAAAACCACCTGCTGATTTCAAGCCTAAACAGAAGAGTAAATAGTATCTTTAATAAATAAATTTTCTTTTGGCAGAAGTTTAATGTAAAGATGGACTTGTAAATAGACTTTCAAAATAGACCTTTTATATTAAAGTCTATATTAAAGAAACATTCCATAGAGCAAACGTGGAGACTGAGAGCAGACTGCTTAAGGTAATGACTGCCTTGAATACAGTGTAAAATGTTAAGTATCATTCACATTGCTTGGGGATTGTGAAGTTCAGTAATGAAATCAGGATGGGATTTTTTTTTTTGGCATAGTAATTTCACTTCACCTTCCTTAAGTCCTATTCCTTCTGCTTTGTGCATGCAGAAGCATGAAATCTAGGAATGATTAGGTGGCATTGGCATTGCAAAATCCCCAGAAAAATACTACTGTTAATGAGAATTGTATGTATAACCCCCTGCTTACTGCAGTGACAATTCACTCCTATGATTCTGTCATTGCAAAAACCAAATAAACCTGATAGCCCAATAATAAATAACTGCTCAAGATGCCTCTTTTTTTTTTTTTTTTTTTTTTTGCTATAAAATTCAATAGCTAATCCTCAGCTAGATTGAATTCATCCCTCTCCATTGAGTTCACTGCTGCTAAACTGATTTACAGTGGTTGGCGAATTTGGCAGTTGTGAGTCAAGCTGCAAAGTGTGCCGAAGTTTTGTCAAATCTGTTTGGGACATGGATGGAAGTGAATATGGGGTTTCAAATGTTCAAAAGCAGCACTGGTTAGAAAAACTCCCAACAACTCAAATCCCTGCTTGAAAATCCTAAACAACCAGTGCATATGTTCCAGTAATTTGCTCACCCCGCAGTATGTTGTGCTGCAGAAAACTTCTCGTGAGAATGTTTGAAATGTCACTGAGGTTCAGTGTGGAGCAGGGTGCAGGTGGCTCTACAAAGGCTCTGCTCAGGGCATGTGTTTATACAGTTGCTGCTGACGGATGGTATTGATTGGCCAGGCGACTCATAAAACAAGCGACTTCACTTTCATCTTGCTGCTTTCTGTCCCTTCAGTAGATAGAAAAGTGGTTTTAATTATTCACATCATCCATTTTAATATTTTTTTTTACTCTTATCCACCCACTCTCTTACAGCCAAGTAATATTCTCATCTTCTCATTGTAGAACACTTGCAAAGGGGGCAAGAGTGGGCAGATAAGAAATTTTTGCGAATTAAACATTGGTGTTGCCTCACTAAGATTAGCAGAAGTCAAAATATGGCAAAATCTCTATCCTTCGAGATTGCCTGAGTCACTTTCAGGATGACAGAGCACTTGACAGCAGCTGAGATTTGGGTATTGGCACAGTGTCTCTGGTGTTCATTCAGATATCTCAGGGTTCTGTTCAGCACTTACCTCCTGCATGGGCACAGATACATGCTCTCAACCCTGCAGTGTTACAGGCTGCACTGCTTTCCACCAGAGAATATATTTTTCTCCCACGACAAATTTTTCAGCTTTCATATAGATTGGGAGTTGTGATAAGAGCTTGAGGTCTTTTAATGCTTCTGGGTTTTTCAGTTTGTTCATCCTCAGAACAGAAAGATGTGATCCATATTGTAATGGGAATTTTGATGATCTTAATTGCAATTGTCCATTTTTAATCTATTAATGGCTAGTGAGGAGAAAGTGATATCACAAAGCTATGTGCAAATCAGAAGGCAATGCCTGAGTTGACTAAACTAGAAGGAAAATGCTTGGGTTTGGGAACAAAATATTCTTTGGCTGATTTGCAGTTGCCAGCTTTATTTAACATGAGCTATTTACTGGAGGCATGCTGTCATCAGGATCTCTACCTTCTACTCATCATTCCCAGACAGACTTACTAAGGAGCACTGCATGGGCTACCTGCTAATTCTGTCACACCATGGGCTTGAGTCAGGCTTTCTGGTGAAAGAGACCTTGAAATTGGAGGGTTTTGTACTTTGTGCATGCTTCCCTGGAACTGCTCTTTCAAAAAATTTGCCCTTGGAGCTTTGAGTTTCTCCACCGTTGTATTTTTTGAATGCTCACTTTTAAGAAGCATATGTAAAAATTATGAAAGCTACAAAATATTAGCTGTTTTCTGGCTTCATAAAAAAAAGAAAAATGAATGAAGTAAAGAAGTAAGTTATGCAAGAGCAGAGTTTCTAGGTGGACTGGTTGACAACTCCAAGGAAAAGCAGCAGGTAGAGAAAGAGCATTGCTCCTGTCCCTGGAATGGCCTTACACCAAGCTCTAAAGTAGTAACAGTAAATAAAAATACACAGGTGTGTTCTCATTCAGAAGTAGCTTCCTATATATGGCACAACAGTAAAATGAGATGGGAGAGTTCCTAAGTCAACTCACAGAAGGGATTGTTCAGACAAAGCTGTAGGGAGCGTGACTTTTCTGTGGTTTTTCCTTTTTTCTTTTTGAGATGCTCCATTTTCCTTCAAGCTAATTTTAACTCTAAACCAGCTGTGATTATTTTCTTATTAAACCAAGATGAGCTTTAAGGAGAATGGGGGCAGGGAAAGAAGAACCAAAAGCTGCAAGGTAGGAGCCCTCCCTCCTGTGCATGGAGTGTGCTGGAAAGCACAATTACAGAGTCCTGCTGAATGGTAGGAAAAGCTGCCTCACCCTCCCATGGCAAATATACAGGTAAAAGGATCAGAAAACCCAACACCAAGCAAACCTTCCCACCCCACACCACAAAAAAAAAAAAAAAACCAAACAAAAAAGAACAGTTTTGCAAAACCTTATTGTATGCCTCCTTCATATTTAGCATCCAATCCTGACAGTACAGTACTGATTTAAGGTCCTGTATATTCTTTTTATGCTTCTTTGGTTCCCCTGTTACATCAGACTGTCAGAAGTAAAAATTTGTGAGTGGGAGAAAGAAAGTTGAGCTGCTAACAGTGGATGCATATTCCCCATCCCCAGTAAAAGAACCCAGGAACCCATGTAAATGAGGCATAAGGTTTGTAATGAATTGGGCTGATGGCAATGAGGTGTTCAAGTGGATCTCCCTGAGTTCATTAACTTAACATAATATACAGTGGCAAGAATGATACCTATGATCATTCCAATTAAAATTTAAGTTTTGTGCTTTCCTGTGATGCAAGCTAGTGCTGTGAAAACATGAAACACACCTCATATATGCCCCCCAGCTGCAAAAGAGACAACGTGAGTCTGCCAGCTTTTCCTAGTGGCAGCCAGAATAATAGGAATGGCTGCAACTGGCTTTTGTTATTGCTGGAAGCTCTGGCAGCTCACCAAGCATGGTAACACCAAGGCAGTCAGACTGTGATAGCATTGCTCAACAAGTGATTAAAATACACTGGGGAAGATGTGGAAAAATATACTCTTAAATGGAAATGAAAAGAAAGTAAATATCACTGTAAGTGTATGGTATGTGGATACCACTAAGAGAAGGCTGTAACAAGTGAGGATAGCACACCATCCTCCTCAAAAGAAGTATAGGATTAAAGCTTTGTTCTGTTTGAGCTCACTGCTTATTAATAAAGAGTGGATGGTAACTGAGAAGATGAAGAGACTGTATTGTGAGATACCACAGAGCACGGCATGTGTGATGTTCCTTCTGAAGCCATAATAACCATTTGATTTCTGACCCTGAGGTGAATTTTGTGTACTCATATGCATGAAGGAGGTGAAAGGATATGCACTGAGCTGTGCCCTTCTTTCCAAACTGTGTTTTTAGAAGTGATATAATTGAGGCATAAATAAAATAACAAAGAAGGCTTTTGTAGACATATATTATTATTTCAAACTACCAACAGTTGTCTTTGCACTTGCTGGTATTTTAGAGTCCTGAATTTTAAATGGCACAGCTCTCTTTTACCATCTCATGTAAAAAACACTCAATAGGGAATACATCTTAAGGGAAAATTCCAGAAACCAGGTGTGCCATAGCCAACAGTCCTAGGAACTTTGAGTTCCTTGCTCATCTCCTCTTTGTCCTGTGACGTCTCTGAAAATAAAGAATACAGCCCTAAAACTGGCACTAGCTGAGTCCATATCCTTTCCCCAAAATTAAAATGGGGCCCAGGGAATGGTGGTTGCTTGAAGTGTCTGCCATTATATGGGATGCCAAGAGCCCAGCCCCTGCTGCTTTCCATTCAGAGGAATGGGAAACCTAGGGATAAATACTTTCCATTCAGAGGAATGGGAAACCTATGGATAAATCTCCACCTGCAACTGCCACAGGCTCTCTGTAATTAGGCAAGTATTCTACTAATACTATAAAATCAGATGGCCCCATCTCCCTGTCTCTCTCTGGCTGGTGTTTCTGTAGGTGTCAGGAGCACTGAACTCTCCCCTTGTTCAGTCACTTTGAGCAGCACAAGCAGCACTGTCCCAATGCTCCTGGAGCTGGCTCTCTTCCTGCACTAGAGGTTGTCTGCTGCTGCCTGGTCAGTGCTGCACCACTGTCCTGTGCTGTGAGCTGTCCAACCCATGGTGACTGCTGTCACTGCACTCCCACCCTTCCTTCTCTTGGAGATTTCAGGCACTGTTTCTGTTATTAGACAGGTGCAGCTGGCTTTGTTCTCTGCAGCAGAAGTTTTCTGGCAGCATCGAGTGGCTGAGATGTGAGACCAAGAAACATCAGTGCATCATTTCTGCATCTGAGGGATCTCTGTGCTGAAAGGAAGGGGAGAGAAACTGGATGGCATGATGAAATGCCAGCTCTTTCAGAATTAAACACAGAGTGCAGTTCTGGAGAACCACCTTAGTATCAAATTGTTAGTTGTTCAGAAAAATACATTTTACCACAAAATGTTCCTGCCTTTCTCATCATATTATCCTTCTTCTCTGGATCGCAGTCTATAATAAGCAGTGAATTTATGAATACTAAAAACTTGAAATTTCCTAAAGATTCTTAATAATATTGGCCGATATTTCATTTTTTTCCCTTGCAAAACCCAAGCCTCAATGCCATTTTACAACCTAATACTTTAGGTTTTGTCCATTACTTCTGGTTTTTTTTTTTTGGCAAACCTTTATTTGAACAAGGAACTGGGAAGATCTCTTGATACCATAGAGGGTATCAGATCTCACCCCAAGAGTTTGGTATGTATTCTGAAGTGGTCTAAATATTGTTAAAAAATCTACAAAATCTGCTTTTTCTTTTTTCTATATTTCTTAGTAAAGGAAACAAGATGAGGATCTGTTCTTCAATTAAACTTTTCCTGTCAGACTAAAGTTTAAAATAAGTTTAGATTCAACACAAAGCTTGCTAATTTACACCTGCTTTTTATACCAAAATTTGGGCTAAATCACAGTGACTTCTGTGCTTTAAAGTTTTCCATCTTGCTGCCTGAAAGATAATTCCTGTAAGCAAAAATTATGAGCCAGTTTTGAAATTACCTTTATTTCTGCCATTTACAGGATCCTCAAACCTTCTTACTGCAGCAAGCATGCAAAGGTTATAAATTGTGCTTTGGGAGCACCTGAAGCCATGAGCACTTCACCCTCCCTCCGTGGACACCTGGCACTGGCCCTGGGAGCTGAACTGGGCACAGACTGGGAGAGGCTTGTGGAAGGCACTGTTTAGAGACCTGTTAGTTTGTGCAACCTGCAGTTGCATTTCCTCTCCAGTAAACAATGAGGGAATACTTCCATGCTGTGCAGAGCCCAGGAGTGTTAAATGACCTTTTTCATCTCTTCCTGAAGGTTAGTCCATTGCTTTCTTTGTACATTCACTCAGGAACAGATTAATGACACTTTACAGATTAACCTGCACATTTCAGAGCATGTAAATGGATCTAAATGAAGTTGCAGATAAGAACAAACATAATCCCATGCTTTGAATGTCCTGAAAAGACTTTTGAAACAGCAGACTACGTAGAACATATTTTTCTGCATTTATTTCTTGCATTGGTGTAAAGACAGGGATTTTGAGAGCTGGATGAATATGACAATAGCAGAATATAATTTAAAATTGATAAACGAGAAGAACAAACCATGGTAACATAATGCCCCCTATGGTTTGTACGGCAGTATGTACAACAGCTTAAAGGGCAATGCTTTCCTACATACCTTCTCTTAGCAGAATCAGAATTATATGTTATGCTCCTCAGCTAGAGAGGCAAAAACACCTGGTTGGATTTTATCAATAAATAGGTCAGATAATTAATTTAGATGCTTTGAATTTCCTCCTCCTTTTTGGAGATGGAAAGCACTTGGGATCAGGAGTGATGTGGAGGCAGCTGAGTTCTGTCCTGGGTGGGGAATGGCCCGGGGAGCGGCGGCGCGGAGGGAGCGAGCGCTCTGTAAGGGAGGGAGCGGCCGCTGGATGGCAACATCCTCCCGCACATGGAGCGGGACGGACATCCTCCCGCACATGGAGCGGGACGGACATCCTCCCGCACATGGAGCGGGACGGACATCCTCCCGCACATGGAGCGGGACGGACATCCTCCCGCACATGGAGCGGGACGGACAGCGCCGGGCACCGGCACCGGGGGCATGCACAGGCGCCGGGGATAGTGCTGGGCACCGGGCACGGGCACTGGGGGCATGCATAGGCACCGGGGACAGTGCTGGGCACCGGGGACAGTGCTGGGCACCGGGCACGGGCACGCAGCGCTCTCCTCCGCCGTGGGCTGCGGATGCAATGTCCCCTCGGAATTCCCTTGCTGCAGGGTTTCCTTCACCCTCTTGGGCGCAGCAGGTTTGCCGAGTGGGGATCGCCCCAGCAGTGAGTTATGCAGGAGATGATGTGGAAATAGTGACAGGACACTTTGCTGATAAATTAGTGCTCGTTTTTTACCCTGCTAGCCCATGTCCCGTTGAAAGGCAAGCCTTGCCCCTTGTGCCCTCGGTCCCTCTGTGGTGCCAGTGAGGGCAGGAGCAGCGCCCCAGAGCCAGCAGAGGAGCAAACCTGCCCGTCCAAGCCCTGTAGGGTGAGGGCTATTGTCATATTCATCCAGCTCTCAGTGCCCAGCTGGGCTGCCCTGACCTGGAGGGTGCAGTGATCCAAGACCTAAACTGGACTAAATTAATTATGCCCACCTTTGAGCTGTGGATTTGGAAAAACCCCAAGGCTGGTTCTCTTTCAGTTCCCACAGAGCTCACAAATTCACTTTTAAGCCTTCCCAGTGAAAAAAGAAACAGCTGATCCTTGTATGGTGGGGAACTCAGGGGAGACCCACAGGTGTCTATCAGTGCACACACAAAGTGAGAAAGACTCCCTGAGGGTTGTTGCAGGTCTCCAAGGAGTCCTGGAGCAAATGTGTTCAAGTGAAACATTCCAGCAAGTTGGTTTTGTGTCATGTGATGGAGGAGATGTCTCCCAACCCCAGTGTTTGAAGATTGTGTCTTGGATCTTTTTGTGTTTCAAGACTTAGTAACCTTGATTACGCATTTCTATTTCAGTAATTACTGAAAAAGTCATGGTTATCATGTATTTATGTGTTTGCAACCTGGAGGCTGGGAAGGACAAAGTGGGAGTCACTCACTGGCAATAACTGTTGTATGTTGTCAGAACATAATGAAAATTATTTTGGTCTTCTGCTTTTAAAATGGACACCTGCTAGTAAACGGTATGCAGACTGATTAAACAGTAAGTACAATCAGAACTCTGAAAAGCCACAGACAATTCCTTCTGCTGTCAGTTTATGATAATATGATGATAATAATAATACATAATAATATAATATAGTCATTATTATGATCATGATCCTCTTGCTACCTTCCAGGTGCTGCCAAGTCCATACCTGGAGCAGGGAATGCCTCTTCCTCACTCCGTCTGCAACAGTCATCATGTGTTGGACTGGGACTGAAAATACATTTCACAGCTAAAATTGCCATGGATAAGGTTGTACAAGTGGTTATTTGTTATTTCAGCTACCGATCCATGGGCATATATACAGTTAAAGTTTAAAATCCATGGAAAGACATATTCACAGGGTTTGTGAAAAATGAGACAGTTTTCCTTCCCTTAATGACAGGGATCTCAAATGAGTTGTGTTGTCAATGGGAGAGCAAGAGGTTATATAGTTTTCCATAATCTATAAAGCTTCTTCAGAATCATGTCATTAGCTTTCCTGTGGTAGAGCACAGCAGAGCTAATAATGCAATTATGGTTCATGTAGTTAAACTATGCTACTGATATTTTTTTTTCCCAGGAGGCCTTCATTTCTGGCAATTCTAATCATCTTCATTGTACAGCTGTATAGATTCCATGTTTCACTCTGAGGGAAATAAAATTGCAAATAAATACCATCTTTTCTAATGTCTCTGTAAATGCCAGATTTAGTAACCATTAACCAAATGTTGGAGTCCATAAAATGTAATGTATAGTTCTGTGTAGATTTATATGTATGTGTGTGTGTGTATATATATATATATATATATATATATATATATATATATATATATATATATATATATATGCCACACTCATATACTAGTCACCAGAACAAACTATTGTGCTGCAATAAACAAGAGTAGAATTTCTTCCAGTATTTCATTATTCTCATTTCTTGCTACTATAACTAATACATTTTCTGGTTTTGACATGCCAAGTCTCTCCCTGGCTTTCTACTGTATTCAAACTGTAAGTATCAGAGTAAAATAGTATAATTACTACATAAAAAGGGTGTGTGTGTGTTTAGCAGGAGGGGGGTTATTTTGAACAAATCTGGGACTTGGAGTTCTGTATCTGGTTCTGTATTACCTGATACTCAAGAAGTATAAGAGCTGGCAAACACAGGCTAATTAAGATGTTATTTAGTCTATTATTAAGCATTAATTTAGTACTCCTATTAATGAAAAATTACTTTAAAAAATCAATCTGTGCCAGTCCCCACTACAGCAAAAATATCAATCCTGAGATGTAGAAGCCCTAATTAAAAAACATAAAATATGAAATAAGGATATTCCCTGCTTCTGTGGTCTCAGTCTTCCAAGATTCAGATTCTTCTCAGAAGATAAAATTTTAGAGCAATGAATCTCTGAAAGCACTGCCCTGTTTTCTTGTGAGGAAGGGAAAGTTTCTCTAAACTTCTGTATTTTTCTGAGTGAACTGCCAAACACATTACAAAGCCTTTCAAAAAGATGCATAATAAAGTGATGATAAGGCATGTTAATAATTCTGCTGACAATCATCCTTCTTTAACATGCCTGGGACATAAACAGTAGGAAATAAGCACAGACAATAATTGCTATTAGGTGCCTGAAGAAAAAACAAAGATATGAGAGGGACATGCTAATTAGGCTTCCTCAATGGACCACATGGTGATGAAAAGGAGGTGAAAATAAAAATAAAGCAAACAAAGCTGAAGTATTTAGACAGCCTTGCAAGAAGTTGTTGTCTATGACAATGAACTGTCCGTGGTTGTGAAGTCCTTAGAGACAATATCTGAGACAGTATCTGTCATTTTCCTGCATACATCAGAGGCAGGGTAGCACCAGGGTGTCACTTTGGCATCTCGTGGGATGTACAACAGAGCTGATCAATCCTGAGGGAGCTGAGATGGGGAGACAGCAGGACCAACTTCCTACCAGAGCATCTTGTAATGGGAATAGAGCAGCTCCTGCCATTCCCCTCTCTGTGAGTGCTGGAGGAGAGAGGGGAATGTGCAGCCTTGGCAGACGTGCTGGGGAAGGTCGCACGGCTTTTCCATTACAACACATACTTTTAAGTAATTCACCTATTTCTACAAACTCTATTCTTAGTAATTTTCTTTCTGTTACACAGTAACTGTTTTGGGTTCTGTACCTCTGTAAAACATTGAAAAGATTCAACCTGGGAGTTTGAAAGCAAAATGATGTCAAGACATACTTATTAGAAAAATTGTGCACACGCAACCTCCTAGTGTTCACTTTTGCTCTCATTTGTTTTACAGATGGTGCTGGGTCAAAGAAGCAGCCTGTCTTTGCAGGACAAGCAGTTCTGAAGTTCTGAGCATCTCGACATTTTCATGTATGCACAAGTTTTCTCCTTAGGTTTTTTTGCTTACCTAATCACACTGGTGATTTGCTAACATTTTCCTTTTTTACTTGGTATAACAGGCAATCTGCAAAGTGATTTGCAGGAATCAAAAGTACAGATTTGTTGCTTTTGGGATCAAGAGCAAATGAAAAACTTGTTGTGGTTTTGGTTGTTTTTTTATTTTTTTTAGTTTTGCCAGTAATTGACCTGTGATACAGGAAGAGAGGAATATAAAACAAACCTGGAAAAAAGAATCAGGTTTCCAGATCTGCTTTAAGCAGACTAATGCATGAAGATGTCTATAAAAATGGGTGATTGGACCAGTAGTAAAGTGGCTGCTTGGTGCCCACTGAATGGTCCTGGCAAACTGAGGCACAAAACTCTTACTGTGTAGCCTGGTGTGCCAGATAAGTTCCTTGGGGTTTGTTTGACCCAGTTGGGATGCTAACAGTTGGATAATTGTTATTGCATTATTTTTCTGGAAAATCCACAGTAGATAAGGATTGTAATAAATTCTATGTGTTTCCCCTATTGGTTATCAATAGGAAATAATATGAAAAATAAAATTACCTGGAATCCTGCAAGGATTACTTAGTGGGCCACTCCCATGCCTTCAGTAGGTAGAATGTCTAAAATGCAAAACCAAAACATTTTCAGATTAAAAGAAAACACTCATAGTTATGCTGTACTATTGGGTAGAATTTCAAAACATTGATACTAAACGTAGAAAACAAATTGGATTGAGGTTCTTAGTTCCTTTTGTTATTTTTTAGGGGATGAAAAGCTTTATCACAACTAAGCTCTTCTAAAACTTATTATTCTTTCAGTATGCTAATTAATAGAGCAGGATCATGGATTTGTTAATTAAAATAAGATACCTCAGGGAAACTGAAATTAATTTTACTGTCCTAATAGAGTTACCATTATGCCATTAAATCTTATGGATGTCTTATATATTTCTCTTTTCTTCCTTCCCTCAAAAAGTAAAAAAAAATTGTTTTATTTAGTTTGAATTTAGAATCAGAATATTGAATGGTAGTTTTTTGAAAATGTGGAGAAGATCAATGAATAATCTTGGAATAGCTTGGATTTTGAAAAACCGTAGAATGTGGGCTGCATGTGAGTGTCAGGACTGGTCCCCTCCTGTGCTCTCAGTGAGCACAGAACTGTTCAGCTTTGGGTCACCAGGTCTGAGCTGCTCTGTGTAAGCTGTGAACAGTCACCCCAGCAGCCTGCTAGAGTCACCTGGCAATGTTGGCTCATGTTTTCCGGGGGTGGAACTAGCAAAATGAACCTTTGGGCAGGCATTGTAATGTAAATAAATCTGTACTGCACCTTGACTGGAATGTGTTTGCTGGAGGGAAGGTGGGGTCTGGCAGCAGATCCTGTGCTGGGCTGGGTGTGTGCATGCTGGTGATTCAGTTCACAGAGAGTGTTTCAGGGCAGTCTCCTGGTCAGCCTCCCTTGCTGTGCTTGAGAATAGATTTGGCTCAGTCCTGGGCTGTGCAGTCTGATCCCTGCTGCTGGGACCAAACCGCGCTCCAGGAGCCCACCAGAAGCTGCCAGTGGAGTTTGGCTGCAGAGCCACCCGAGAGGCAAAGCCCAGAGCTCCTGAGCACAGGGGGTCCTCGGGGTCTCCTCTTGGTGCAGGTTTGCTGCTGCTGTGCTGTGCTCTTGGTGCAGCTTGGGATGGCCAGACCTCACCTGGACCTGCCTTGGTAGGAGCTCACACTGCTGACCTGGCAGTGGGTGCCAATCTCAATTTCAAAGTTTTTTACTTTTTTATTTTTTTTACAGAAGGAAAAGCATCTGACAGTGTTTTCTCATACTCTGGCATTTCACTTCTCTTGCTTCCAATTTAGATGTTTCAGAGAAGAGAGAGGAAAAAGGAGGGATAAGTGTGAGAGAAGCACTAGTTTTTCTTCTACAGCAAAGCACAATTCTTCTAATTTTGTTTGATGAATTTTCAAGGCCAGCAAAAAAGTTCTCCATCATTGACAAGAGTGTTAATTGCAATTTGTATCCAAGACTTCTGTCATTCAATGTACTAGCTGACAGAAATAATCTTACTAATATACCAGTGTATAGAGAGCACTTTATCCGATTTTATCATAGGCTTAAATGTATAAAATTTAATTAGAGACAAACACTTAATCTAATTGTTAGGGACTGCTGAGCATGGTTAGTCCTGTGAAAGCTTCTGACTTCCCAGGAAGAATGTCTGCTGTTTGCTTTCAGCCTGTGAAGTGTTCAGAGGCATTGGCTGCATTAAGGACAGGCAGGAGGCAGTTCTGTTACTGTTCAGTTTGTGTTTAGTCAGCAGACAGAGTTTGAGATGTTTTGTGAATTTCAGTTGAATGTGGCAGCTGGTTTCAGGCAAAAGTAAAAATAATAACAGGTGGAATTAATTCCAGCTTCTCAAAATAAATTAATGACAGTTTACTAAAGCAGAAAAGTATCCTAAAATATCTTTGTTTCCAATGTACAGTCAAATCAAGTAAACAGTGGACCTCCAATGTGCTCTTGCCACAGAGAAGTTATTCTTTCTTGCACTCAAACCCAATTAATATTAAAGGATATTTATCTGGAGCAGAGTAGATCTTCAGGATAGATTCACCTTCAGGATAGATGTGTTCATTATTTAGAACAAAATCACTTAGAAGTGAAAGACCAGTTTGGAAATTTCCTCATGACCAGTGGTGAGTTTTGGTACAGATTTTGGTGCAAGGCATTCAGGTCTTTTATGCTGCTCCTTCCTGGCCTTATTTTTTGCTTAAATCACGTTCTGCTTACCTAAGTCTTGATGGCCACACTTCTCTGCTTTTTATTCTAAAACCTGTTTAATGTGACTAAAATTTGAAATTTGAAATTAATGTGAAACATTTGGGTCTGGGGATGAATTCAGTTTTTTTGGACTAATTGCTTTGTGCAGCTGTTTCAGAACTGGTAGGAAACCAGGACATGCATGAGGCTTAGTGGCAGTGCCCACAGCCCCTCAAAGGCTATATTTTCATAACGAGATTTTAGAGATTATTAAAAAAACTTTAAAACTCAGTGCAACAGAAATATACTTCAAAAAAAAAAAAACAAAACAAAAAACATTGACAAAACCAAAACCCAAACGCACCTGCTTCCCTAAAACCCCCCAAAGAGACAAACCCCGTGCCAAAGCCTTCTCTTTCTCCTTTGTCAAGATTTGGTATGGAAGCTGCTTTATATATTTCCAGTGGATTGTTGTATTCTGCTGACACCTCTATTTCGTTTCTGATCCACATCAATACTTGCTAGCATTAAAACCTCCGATACGTATTCAGTACCATGTGCCATCTCCAGCCACAAACACTCCAAAGGTTTCTTCCCTTCCACAATCCCTTTGAGATCGCTATTTTGATCCCATTTCTCCCAGCGGAGTTGAACGCACAATAAGATCAGCTTGCTGGAGAGCTGTTATTTTAAAGGTTGCGTTTTGCTGTGAGTTGGTGCACGACAGGCGCCTTGTGCAGCAGCTCCTGGCAGTGCTACCTCAGGAGGCGGCTCCGCAGCGGCGCCGGGCGCTGCCTGCGGAATTCCAGCGTCTGTGCAGGCGTCCTTGCAGGGGAGGAGCTCCCGGAGGCACCAGCTCAAGCAAGACGCCTCACAAACTAAAGTTCAAGGTGAGAACCCTATTAGGTGCTGGCTGATTTAAGAAATTGTTTGGGCTTTTTGGGTTTTTTGGGGTTTTTTTTTGTCTCCAGTGCGGAAAGCAATACTTGGTGAAATAATGTAACTTGGGGCTTGTAATTGCGCAGGGTCACAGTCTGATAGTTATGATTGCTCTCAGCATTTCTCCCTCTGCTAAAGGGAAGACAAGAAAAAGGAAGAAATAAGGCTATAGTATTTCCTATTAAAAATGGCAATAACTGCATTTTAATGCTGGTCACAATTGATATTTGAGGAAGGGAAATCTAGAATGAAAACAGTGATTGGTGATGTCCCCTCTCAGCAGCAGGGAAGCTCAGACTGTGACTGGTGATGCTCAGGTGCGTGTCCTGGTGCCCGTGTGCTGCTCCCAGCCCATCCTGGTGCCCGTGTGCTGCTCCCAGCCCGTCCTGGTGCCCTTGTACTGCTCCCAGCCCATCCTGGTGCCCGTGTGCTGCTCCCAGCCCGTCCTGGTGCCCTTGTGCTGCTCCTGGTGCCCGTGTGCTGCTCCCAGCCTCTCCTGGTGCCCATGTGCTGCTCCCAGCCCATCCTGGTGCCCTTGTGCTGCTCCTGGTGCCCTTGTGCTGCTCCTGGTGCCCGTGTGCTGCTCTCAGCCCCTCCTGGTGCCCGTGTGCTGCTCCCACCCTGTCCTGGTGCCCATGTGCTGCTCCCAGCCTCTCCTGGTGCCCATGTGCTGCTCCCAGCCTCTCCTGGTGCCCATGTGCTGCTCCCAGCCTCTCCTGGTGCCCGTGTGCTGCTCCCAGCCTCTCCTGGTGCCCCTGTGCTGCTCCCAGCCTCTCCTGGTGCCCGTGTGCTGCTCCCTGTCTGTTCTGCATGGCACAGGGCATCCCTGGCTGCCTGGGGCTCAGGAAGGGCAGGTGGGGAGGGACTGAGCTCTCTTGCCTGAACTCATGGAGATTGATAGGAAATTTCTTCTTACCTGGAGGAGTCTGTAGTGGTACAGTGGGGAAAGGGGAGTGCCATCTTCTCCTGCTGAGTACAGGGACAAACACCTCGCACCAGGCTCACAGAGCAGTTTTCTGAACAGCAGGGAGCAGGACGAGAAATCAAACAGCTTTTCCTAATACTTTGAAATTTGTTACTGAAATTTGTACTGTCTCCTGTTTTTCTCTTGTGAAGGTGTTTTTTGTGAAACCATTGCCATACTCCTCCTGTGGTGCCTGTAGAAAATGGAAGAGTGATTAGGCTCCAGAGAAATGGCACCTATGCTGAGCTATGTGACATTTTTGCTCTCTTGATCCACCTGGTTGGCTGTTACTACATGCTTTCTGGAGGAAAATCTGTGTTCTGCTTCTGTGCTGAGGACAAGGATGTCTGAGTCCATGGATATGGTTCCTGCAGGCTGCAGTAATTTATGTAATAACCATTAACTGCAGTGGTGCTTGTACCTCAGCTCAGCAGGGATGGATCTCTGGGCCTTTGTGGAACTGGTAGTTATAGAAAAGATGCAATTTTTCTTTAAGGAAAAAAAAAAAGGTCTTAGATGTATAAACTCCTCTAGCCAAGCACTGCTTGCCCTGATCTGGATAGGCTCATTGATTCTGATGGATCCATGCTAACTTGTGCCTTCTAAGGATTTGACCATCAATTTTTATCAGCTTTACAGCATGGGATCAAGGAAATGTTTTAGACGTAGCAGGAATGTATGACTCAATTTCTTCTTCTTTTTTTTTTTTTTTTTTTTTTTTTTTTTACTAGCTGTGAATGTGTTTCAGGTGCCCAGCACATTCATGCAGAGGAAGGCAGTGTACTCTATTTCACTGCTGAGACTCTGACTGGTAGAGTCAATGCAGGCAGTGATTTGGCTCCCCTGGGCCTTCTTCAAGGGCAGAGGCAGCCAGTTCATTGTCTTGGTGAAATTCTCCTTTGGGTGCTGCTGCTCTGCTTCCTGAAGGCCCTAAAATATGGTTAGAAGTAGTAGTACACAATTCTTTAATGTTTGTCCTCATTTCTTGAGTGCTCCTCCTGTGCCTATCTAAAGGGCACCAAAGAATGGCTGTCTTTGTGTCTGAATAAATATGATCAAGTCTTATGTACCTGATGTCTTAGTGAGAATGCTTTTAATCATGGCAGCAGCATATTTGGACCAATATATGAGTATTTATTTTAAAAAAAAGCGCACACCAAAAAGTCAGATTAAATTATTAAATATGTGGTTTTATTTGTAAGGATTTATGCTGGTGCAAGATTATTGTTTGCAAATCCTTCAGAAATCTACTGATATATTCTACTAAAATTATTGCTTTGGAATAAAACAATAGGAATGGGGTAAAAGATGTGAAGAAAAAAGAAAAAAACACTACAAAAATGTACTTAAAGCCAAGTTGTATTTCTTTCTGTTACCCATTTACTGCAATTTTGCAAATAATGTCATAAAAATTAGTTCTTTGGGGCAGAACTATTTCAGGGAAATGTTTATTTCATGAGCAGCAGGAAAATGAAACCTGGCTCCTGCAGGGAGGGGAGGCTGCCTGTGCTGCCAGGGCAGCTCTTGGGCAGAGCCTGGGTCAGCAAACAAATCACTTGGACTTCTCAAAAAATGCTTTATAAACTTCTCTTTTCAGCATATATTTTTAAATGTGTTTTGTCTGTTTGAGGAACTTTTCTTAATGTATTATGACTGTTTTATGTAGTGACAGAATTACTGGGACTTTTTTTGCCCTATAATTTTCTGGGAGGTAAAATAAGTCTTTATTAATTTTTAGAGATAATTGAGTGCCATCTCATTTGAATGCTCATCTATCATTTTAAGAGATATGTTTACTATATTTATCCAGAGCTTTCCCTGTACTTTTTCTTCTTTTTTTTAGGCTTTGTGTCTGCTCTCTGGATTAGAGCCTCTGCTCCAAAAAGCCCATCCTTGACAGGGAGAAAGGAAGCAAAAACTTTTGGTCATTCTTAATTTTTATTTCCAGTTATGTCAAACTTCCCTCCTAATCCAAAAGGATTTGTTCAGAACCTATTTTTCAATCACCAAAACGTTTGTCTCTGTTACTTCTCTGGTTGATTCCAGGTTGAGCACAGCAGGGTCTGGCTCCTGGGTTGGGTTGTGCTTGCCACTGCACCCAGGGAGTTCTCAAGCAGGCAGTGATAAACTCCTGGGAAACTTCATGCAGCCAAATCCATGAGTAGATCTGAGGCTCTTGCATTTGCTACTTTAGTCTATGAAAATAAGGTTCTGTATGATTTTGGGGTTTTTTGGGATGGGTTTTTGGTCTTCTTCCTTCAGAGAATTCTCATCAGCATCTTCCTGAGCTGTAAACTCTGGAATTTATTCTGCTCAACCGTACTTCAGATAGATTCAAACCAGTGCAACTTGCAGTAGCAAAGAGGACAGGAAATGGTCCCCAGCACCTCCCTGTGCTCTGCTGGGCTCTCTGCTGGGCTCTGTGCATAGGCTCTGCCATTCTTGCAGTCGTGCATCCCAGCTGCCTGCAGATCACATCTGCCTGATGATTTCCACAGCAACTTGGGCACTCAAGGCAGGAATATGAGCTGGTAAGTGAACATTACCCTCCTTTCTTCTCCTCATCTTTTCCTCCCACTGCAATGAGGGTAATTATATATGTTCCCATTTTGTACAGTGCTTGTCTAGGACAAACACTGCCAGACTATTTCAGTTCTCCAAACTCAGTTCAACCACCTCACAGGGATCAGCAGAGTCCTGTGTGGATGTGTTGTGGGGGCATGGTGGTGGAGGAATGAATGTGCAGGATGATTTTCTGGGACTGGGTGTAGGCATGGCATCCCTTGGAGGACATCCTCTGGCTAACGTTACATGGATGGAATCCAGTGAGAAATCCAAGACGGCTTTTCCTGCTCTGTGCACGGAAAATGTTCACTGGGGTGGGCTGTAGGGAAATCATAGAATCATAGAGTGACCCGAGTTAGAAGGGACCTTTAAGATGATCTCGTTCCAAACCCCCTGACTTGGACAGGCACAGATTTCCCTGGACCAGGGGGCTCAGAGCTGGCTTTAAACACTTCTGGGGATGAGCTATCCACAACTTCATTGGCTCCTCTGTCTTTACCGGATAGCCTGAAAAAGTGGAGACACAAACACTGAACTAAAAGCAGAATCTTTATATTCTCAGAATAACCACAGACATCATAAAGCAGGATTTTGGTTCTAAGGTGCTCGTTTAGGCGGTGGGCACGCTGCAGCTTTGTCTCTGAGTGCTGGCTGAGCTCTTTTCCCTCTCTCCCCAGCACGGATGGGTGCAGGGTCCGGGCGCTCCCCCCGCGGCCGCGCAGCGCTCGGTGCCGCTCCCGCCGCGCTCTGCCGGCGATAGCCTGGACACAGACACCCTCTGAAGTCCTGTGCATGCTGTGAGCCTTGTTTTATTTGCTGCAACAAGAAAAGCCCTTTCTTTTAACCCGGCTTCCTTTGAAGAAGTAACTCAGGAAGCTTCATGGCCTCTCAAGGTAAGTGCATCTGTAGTCTATATTTTTAGATCGTGTTTACAGAAAACCACAGTCTTGTGCCTTTCCAGCAATCAGCAGTCTGATGTAATGAGGGTTTCAGGATAAAACCACATCAGTCAAAGCACAGTTGTTTTGTCTTCCTTTAATTTTTCAGCATCCAGCATGCAAGAGGCTCCTAAGGAGACTAAAATCTATAGTAGGATGTTATTTGAATAAAATATATTATAAAATGTTAGCCTCTGCATTCAGTCAGAAAATTTAGTCTTGGTATCTTGGTGCTTAAATCTGTTGGTACAGAATGCCTGGCAAGGGTGGGTACTGAGCCAAGGGTGTCACTATTTTTGCACACTTCTTCCCTATTTCACTTCGAAAATAGCATTCAAAACTGGCCAGAGACCTGACAACCCCCCTATGAAGAATAATAACTGAAGAATAACCGAATTTAATCAGAATACTCCTCTTTGGGCGTGTCTGTCACGTACTGACTTCAGCAGTAGCCATTGATTACTCAGGGCAATGGGCAAACGTGCAGCATTTGATCTAAGCAGCCTTCACAATTCATTTTCTCCAGGTTTGCAAATGCTTCATCTAAGCAGAAAGATACAAATCTTTTTCTCTTGAGTGCAACTCCATGGAGGTCATTCTGTAGGCATGTGCAGAGGCATGTGTTGGCCCTGGGAGTTTCAGCAAAAGTCTCACTATGTTTGCCAAATGTTTATCCCTCCTTCTTTCCCTGAAACACTCAAGCCATTCTGCATTAGAACACTAAAAGGTACACAGGAGCAGGCAGGTTTTGCAACCTTGTTTTACTCTTGCAATATAGAGTTTTTTGTTTTAAATTTTGTTTAGCTTTAGCCATTTAAGAGAAATGTGGTTTTGCATATTTTTCCTGTATATCAGTTAGGAAAAATGGTTAAATAGTAATGGTGTGGAATATGATTTTTAGTATGAAGAAACTGACAATTCACCTCTTTCAGGAATATGCAACTCTACAAATTATGTTTGTACAGAATACTCACTGTATCATATGGTAACTTTTAAGGTTCTCCATGCTAGCAATGAAATGGGAATCATACACAAAAATAGACAAAGTGTCAGACTAGCTCATATTGTCATTAATATTTAATGTATTTACTGTTTGGTTTTTGTATAGCTTAAAATTTGACAGGTAGAACTGCAATTTGTTGTCTTTTTTCCCTCTTTATTATTCAAGAATAACACTTACACTGGGCTACTTCGTGGCATTTCATGTAACAACAAGAGTTACGGCAGTAACAGAACCCTGTGAGGTAAAATGATGCAGAAGAGGATATAAAATATTTATTACCCAGTTATACATTTTTAAAAGCCAGCAACAAATTCAAAGGGGTTACTTCTTCCTGTGGTCTCAGACTTTGAAAGAAAGCAGTGGCTGCAAAGACAAATTAAGATCAAAATATGATTGAATGATGAATCTTTCACAGCGAGTTCAAATAATACTAAAAGATCTCATTTAAACGCACAATAGCAAAAAGAGATTCAGACTTAGAGCCAAAATTCCTTCTGGACCTCAAATCCCATTGTGTCTAAGTATTGTCACATGTGATAAAAACGATCATTTTGGGGACTGCTTTCCTGCCAAATCACACGGGCTCAGCTCAATACAAGGATTTGCCATTTGGATGGGGAGAGCTTCAGTTTGCTCCTCCTGGTTCCTGCAGAACCAGTGTTGCTGAAGGCCAAGGAACAGTGTACCTGGAAAAACTAGCAGGAATTTTTTGGCAGTCCAGTGGTTAAGGTGCTCCCTGTGCTGTGGGAGAAGGTGCCTGTGCCTGTGGAGCAGAGTGCATTTACAGGTGCCTCTGGCAGTAAATGCTCTCATTGCCTTCACAGCCCTGGCCAAGGTCACCATCACTGTGCCCTAAAGGACTTCTTGTGGTAGCAAACCAGAAAACCCAGCATAATGATGTCTGATCCATTCATTAAGATAATAATGAATAATACACTATAAGAGGCTGTGTAGACTTTGATATCAGGGTTGTAATATCCAGCTTGGGGAATCTGAGATCCCTGGGAAGGTTATCTCTAATTAAGAGAAATTATGGGTGCCCTCAGGATGCTGGGAAGCATCTTGCTGGGAGCCAGCCCTCAACAGCTCAGGACACACTGGCCCATGGGGCAGCTCACAGGGAGCAGGGCTGGGCAGCCTGTGCTGAGGGCTTCTGGCCACCCTGAGTGTGAGTCCAGGCCAGCTCCAGCCTTGCCACACAGGCTCTGTGCTCACCAGCTGTCAGAGCAGATCAGGTGCCCTCCAAAACCACAACTCCTGATTTAACTTCATCTGCAGTGATTCCTCTTTGCAGTGATTCCCCTTTGCATATCCCAAGGCAGCTTTATAATCAGTGCTCGATGTGTTGGACAATCAGGAGATTCCTTTTGGGTCCTGACCTGAAGTACTGATACAATCACATACAGAATGATGTTATTGTTCCAGCTTTGATCCAAGAAGCTCCTAGCTATTCCTTGGTCCTGATATTTCTGCATTTTTTCTCTTTTTTTTTTTTCTGCAGAATCTCAGGGACAAACCAAACTAATCTTTAAGGATTACCTCCCTGGTTCTTCTGACACTCCTCAGCAGAATACGCCTGTTGAACCAACAAGTCTCTGGAAGCAAGCATCACACACTCATAATTTGCCACCTGGTCTGGAGTACCTGAACCAGGTCCTGAATCTTTCTGACTGTTAGAATTGTTATGTTTTCCTTTTATGTTGCTTTGATACCCTGGGGGTTGAGGTTGTTTGGGTTTTTCCTCTTGGGGGCAGGGTAGGTTGAGATGGAGAGGCTTTTTTGTTGTTTGATATTACTATGAGATAAGGAACATAGGAGAAAGAAGCTTGCCATTCATTTTATAGAAATTAGATGAGCATAAGTCTGAGTGGCTGCAAACTGACATTAACTCGGTGTGAGGAAGAAAGTGATAATACCTGAGAGAGGAAAATGCTTGAAAATGGAGGCAGAGAAGTGGATCATAGGTGGGGAAGAAAAATGAATGCTTAACTCTTCTCCATCCTACTGCTAAACATGTGGCTGTCCCTTTTGCTCTGGGAAATCTCTCAGCTCCTGGAGCTCAGAGCACTGATGGTCTGCAGCTCTGCTCCACTCTTACATGCTGAGTAAGGTGTCACATGCCCTGTGCCAGGCCCCCAGCATAGTCAGATCATGATTCTGATACACCTCTGCTGTGTTTGCATTTTGGTGATGCTGGGAAATGTTTACTTCACTCAAGATATGTATTTTAGGCACACATTTCTGCTAGTTTTGTATAGAAGCAGAAATTGAATGTATTTTATATTTGGAGCTAAGTTACCTAGATAGTAATGAAATGGAGAACTCTTCAGAAGCAGTCTTTCATGTGGAGTGATGAGTTTCATTTCAAGATGCCTGAGCACAAAATGATATGTGTTGTCAATTACACAAGCATTTGCTTACAGACTGTGGAAGCTACATTTTTTTAGTCTAAAAGAGATTGTGCTAGTCAGTACTTGGCAAGTAACATATTCAGGCTCCTGTATGAACATAAATTGCACTTCAGATTTACCCAGACAGGTCAGGCAAGCAAATACTGTCACTCCATTTTATAGAAGCTTTGCATCTGATGTTAAGACAAAGGAGCGCAGGTCACTCTCAGAGCTAGAGCTGGAACTGAAGACCTCATTCATGCCTGTTCTTGGCCTGTGCTGCAGCCCTTGCTAAGGATTCTCAGTTCTCTCTGCAGTCTGAAAAGCGGGAAGCGTGTGTGCAGTGCTGCTGGCTGGCATGTTCCCACAGCTCGAGTTTCCATGTGCTGCAGAACCTTTTGGTGTGTGATGCTGGAGCCACACTGGCCCTGTGGCTAATGAAAGGGGCTCCTTCAGGATGGATGGAGGATAGATGGAGGATAGGATGGAGGATAGGATAAAGGAGGTCCCACCAGCAGGGCTGCCTGCAGAATGCACGCGGGATTCACAGCTGCAGGTGTAATCCCTTTGGATTTATCCTCATGGACTAAGAGATTTTCACAGAATTAAATGCTTGAATGAAGATGTTTCTAGCAGAACTTGGAAATTATTTATGCTACTGGGAAGATTTCTAAAAGACTGTGTTTCATTCTGGTGCTGTGTGCATTGGGGAAAAGAGGGTCCAAACTCTTGGAAACAGGCACAGAGAGGTGCTACTGGAAGTGCACAGGGAGCAGAGAACCTTCTTTAAAACAAGACTCCATCTGTGTTATCTGTAGACTGAAAACAGCAGTATTGGAGAGGGAACCGTACTGAGTGCCTAGGAGAGTAAACAAACTGTGGGAAAGAGACATATTTGATCTATAGAATTTCGTTACTAGAAGAAAGATTATATAGAGAGTGGCTGTGAATAAATACAGAATAACAAATAGAAATTACGTTCTCCAGCAGGATTGGGCAAGAGAACTGGATAGATTTGAGAAAGCTGAATGTATTTCTCAATAAGACCATGACATATTTGATTGTGATACAAGAATCCAAATTTAGTCAGTCTCAGAGAGATCCCTACAATCTTATTCTAAATAGCAACAAATTATTCTAAATTGGATGAGAGGAAAGGAAAATGTATGTCCTGTAGGTAAAGGCCAGCCAGCAACATTCCACTCTGCAGATCCACACCCAGAGTGAGTTCAGGTGAAGGAATCATTCTGATTCTTGAGGTGCACCAGAGAAGGGCAAAAAACTGCTTCTGCCTCAGCAAACACATCAGCTTTCTATGACGCTTTAATAACTTCCTACAGAAAAAAGTTACCTAAACTTCATTACTGTCTTCCAGATTACAGCCATAGCTCAAAGAGTAGTTCAGTGACCATAACAAAAATCAAATGAGCTTTTTCCCACAGCAGGAATAGACAGGTAAAACCTTGGAGAAGAATGTTTTGAGTATTTCAACTGCATGTTGTGCCACCACTCAGGTTTAACTACTTTTGTAAAAAGCTTCTTTGTTTAGACTTGGTTAGACTGATTAAATGTAAATTTGATGCCCATAGAAGTGAATACTGAGAATTAGCTGCGTATAAGGAATTTTAACATATCTGAGCTGAAGGGGACCAGACCCTTGTTAAGCCAAAGGGCTTTGAGTGCTTTCAAATGCAAGTGCAGAATTCCCTCAATCCACAAGTGCCCCAATAAAAATGCAGCAGAATAACTGCCCTGCAGAAACCAGTGAAAGGCAAAACTGGGATTACAAGTGCTACTGCTGTGTTGTCTCAACATTGTTTATACATTGTGCACAGCAAACCAATCGACCAAAATCACTCAAAGCTTTTAACAATTCAGGGTCATTAGTTTTCTTTTCCCTGTGAAAGACTACATGGGAAAAAGAAATCCATGTTAAAATAAATACTAAAATATTAAAATAGCTCTACCATCTTTAACTTTTTTTATTGTCTTTCCATCAGCAGAGCCCTTCCCATGAGCTCCAAGAGCTCTCTCATGAGACCCAAACAACAAACAGCAAAGATTCTTGGGAGAATATTTTTACGTCTAAATATTTTTTATTATTTCAATTACTGGCATGCACATTTCCGAGATTAATGAAAGGGATTAAGAAGTTCCTCCTTTTCCCAGCTTCTCCTTGCAGCCTGAACTAGCTGCAGGAGCTGACAAGAAGTGACAAATGTCTGCAACAGTTTGAGTATGTACCAGGCAAGATTTATCAAATTTAAAATATCCAGGCTCTGGAGAGCTGTGCCATGCTGGTCTCAGAAGGTTGCTGTGTGCTTTGTGTCTGCAGCTGTGAGTAAGGACAAAACCCTGTGCCAAGCGTTTCTTCATCAGGAGTTTACAGAAAAATTACTGAAAAGAGATTGGTAAAGCCTAAAACTGTCACATAAAACAGGCATAAAAAGTCACATAAAACTGAAAGGTAGACTGGAATTAAGTCTTGCTGGTTTTATAATGCTAACAACTGTTCTCCACGAAAGAATAATGTTGGAGGGACGATAAGCACAGCAAAGCTAGGTATCATGGCAAGCAGTTTTTCTCCTGCATTTGTAACCAGCTCGTGGTTACAAAGATATTTGTAAAAGACATTTTTAGCCAGCTGAGTGTTTCATTGTTGTTTTGCTCATTCTGGCACTCTGGCATGACCATTGGCCAGATTCGGGGTGCAGGGCTTGTGTTCCTGAGATCAGAGCGTTAAAGCTGGCTTGTGCCACCGTTGGCATCCCCTGCCTGCCCTGCTGGGCTGCTCCAGCAAGGTCCTTTGGGATGTGGCCACTGCACATTTTGACCCTGAGCCCAGGATCATTCACTCCTGTGCTGCCATGGTGCCCAGCACCAGCCTTGGGTTTGGGGTGAGGAACTTCCCCTCTGACAAGGAGAGCAACGGGAGCAAGAGTGAATTCTGCTTTCTGTTTCTTTTGTCTGCCTTATTCCCCCAGTGAGGATTATTTTTCTTTAAGCGTGTGGGTGAATTACAAGGCCACAGCACCTAATGTCACATTCCTCAGCTATAATTTCATAGTGAAGTCCAAAGTGTGACTTGAGATATCCTTCAGGCACAAAACCTGCGCACCTGTGTAAGGAAAGAAATCTTAATCACAGGAAGATGAGCAATAAAAATAGACATGGGACCATTAGTGGCTCCAGACCTATCCAAGACCCACCATCTTGTTTATTTTTTTTAAGCAGCTGGACCAGATAATTATTCATCAGCAAGTGGATCTTCTGGAAGGTATGGTGCAATCCTTGTCACCCTTTAGCAGTGCTGGTACATGGGTGTCCCCAAAAGCCATCCAAGTCTTGCCCCCAGCTCACTGAAGTGACTGTGAACCCTCCTGCTGCCCTGTGTCAGGCTGTTATGCAGTGATAGGGTGGGGAAGGCTCACTTTATTGTTTGCCTGTTCTGCAGCAAAACACTGAGGGATGAGTAGTCTCTACAAATGTCCCAAATTCTCTCCCTCAGACACTTCCCTCTCAGTGTTGTTAAAGCTTAACCCTCTTTCAATGGAAACATTTATCTAACAATAAGTAACATACTACGAGAAACAAGGCAAAGAGAGAAACGAAGGACAGAAAACATAAAATTAAGCAAAAGATTTTATAATTATTTAGTTTCTCAGAATTTCAAAGTAACGAACAAGTATTAAATACTGTAAAATTTTACTACCAGTAAAATACTGTAGAATGTATTTCTCCCATTCAGAATGGTTTTGGCCTGATTCTCAAATAACCTTTTCACTGAGGTGGGGTAGTCTCAGGATGTTACTTTTCACAGATGATAAACCCAGAAAAAGCCCATACCAAAAACTCAGGATCTGAATTCTCTGTTGCGATACGTACTTTAGTGTACAGCAAATCAAACTCTGAATTAATTCCTTCAAAATACAGACCTGGCATTATTATTTCCCTGTATATTTTCTTTGTGTTGCTACTTCAAAACAATTTAAAAAAAATCTTTGTCATAGACTTCTAAAATAAATGCTCATATATATATACACACTAACATTATACTAAAGTAATAACAAAGATTATGTTAAGTTAACATTCTGCTTGTTTTGCTTTATTAGCCATACTTGGCACAGAGACCTCCAGCAAATACGAGATAAAGAACCCCTTGGGACAGAGAGTTTACTTTGCAGTGGAAGAGAACGGCTGCTTTGACCGCAAGCTGTGCGCGCCCCTCCGGGCCTTCACCATCAGCATCGCGGATAACGCCGGCCGCGAGGTGATCCGCGTCATCCGGCCCCTGAGGTGCACCAGCTGCTGCTTCCCCTGCTTCCTGCAGGAGGTGAGGGGATCCCTGATGCCCTCTGTCCCAGCATCTCGCTGGGCAGCTCCTCCAGGGTGGCAGGGAGCAATTCAGGAATTCACAGCCCCCTATGGGTGGACACAACTCTTGATGATTGAGTTCTGTTCCCTCCCTTCCTCCATCCTCCCTTCCATGGGACCTGGCTCTGCCTCCTCCCTTCCATGGGACCTGGCTTTGCTGACATCCCACACAAAGCTTTGGTGTCTGGTGATGTCTCTCCAGTCAGGTGACACCCCAAGATGCTCCTTGCATCACCCACTGAACTCCAGGAGGGGGAAGGATGGAAACTGTGAAGGCCACTGGGATCTGGGGGTGGGACTTGGAAGCAGATCTCTGAGGAGGCTGAGCCTTCGCTCCATGCATCTGCCTCTTCAGGGCCACGTATCTCTGGGAAATGGCAGAACATGGAAGTAAGCTGCTTGGAGTGAAAAATGCAAATCCCATAGAGCATCAGGTCTTTCCTCTGTATTTTTTGACTCTCCTTTATTCAGACATCTTTCTTGTGTTATGAAAATGGTTTACAGGTTAGCTCATCCACTTACCTTCTTAGCACTTATCCTTGACAGGATTTTTAAAGAAAAAGTCCTTTGGTAATACAACTACTTAAAATAAGCTTCTAGGATACTGCCTGAATACAATACATTTTTTTCCCAGCTCATAGCTTTTATAAAGTCTTATTGTATGTAACATGTTGGTTTCTGGTGCAGCTTTTGAGTTTCGTATTGTCCACTGTATTTAACAACACTGTTAGACAGTTCTGCAATATCCAGTTCCATGTTTGGTAAAACGATGTTACTGTATTCAGTAGATAAATATCTTGTCATTATATAAACAATACACTATCATGGAAAAATATATTAAGATACAATCAGCTAAAACGTTTTTTGTTTTCTTTGTTTGCTAGTTAGAAGTTCAGTCCCCACCAGGTACAGTAGCTGGGTATGTTGTACAGAACTGGGACCCTTTTCTGCCAAAGTTCACCATACAGAATGAAAGTAAAGAAGATGTGCTAAAAATAATTGGCCCATATGCAACCTGTGGCTGTTTTGAAGATGTTGACTTTGAGGTATGTTTTGTACAAGTGTTAACAATTTAAAAGTTTTACTACTTTGAATAAATTTCTCAGGTGAGAGGGAGAATCGGAGATACTTGAAGAAACCCTGAACAGAGTTTTCTGATGTGAACAAAGTGCTTTGCTTTAGTTAAGAACCATAAAGGAATTTTTGGGTTTATCAACTTATTAACTCATTAGCCAAATTAGAAGACTCCAGTGGGTATTGTCTGAAATTTCAGTATACTGTAAGAAACATGTGAATTACTGCATGATTGAGAACATGCCTGACCCTGAGAGGACAGTGGTCCACAGCAGTGGGGCTAGGAGAATATAAAAAACAGGAGAGAGAAAAAAACCCACAACTCTGTGAAAGAAAGGCATAACTGTCATAAACTTTCAAGATTGCTTTCTCCCACTTTTTGTCCGCTCTAAAGATGCTGATATTTCCAAACTTGAGACCCTTTCTTGCGTGCTACTCGTAAAGGGAAATTTGACACTAATAGAACATCGCAGCAATAACAATAAAAGGAGAACCTGACAACTATAGCATACTCAGCATGTCAGGACACAGTCATTAATTCTGTGGAGATGTCATCAGTGTGCACTTGATTTGTTTACATTTATGTCTGTTCCTGTTTTTCCTTTGTGCAGGTAAAAACTCTGAATGAGATGACAACGATCGGCAAAATTTCCAAGTATTGGTCTGGATTTGTCAACAACGTCTTCACCAACACCGCCAACTTTGGGATCCAGGTTCCTGTGGATCTCGACGTGAGGATCAAGGCAGTCATGATTGGTGCTTGTTTCCTCATTGTAAGTGTGCAGGTGGATGGGCAGGTCTATAGAGCTGTGCAGACCAGGGCCAAAGGGACCCTTGCTGTCAGCTGAGAACTACAAAAATGAAAATGCGTTGGAAAACCAAATCCAGTACCTATAAGATAAATTAACTAAAACATTTTAATTTTTATGTCAGCGTTTTTTTTAATGTTCCTAAATTTTTGTTTATTAAACAGTTTAAATAGTATTACACATGCAGTTCAATATTTTGTATGGCAGAATCGAATCTCAACATACATGTCAAACCTACCAAACTCCCCCAAACCCTTTATTGTGTTTGAACAAGTGTATGAACCAAAAAAAAAAAAGTTATATTGTTTCTGATGGTAATTTCAAACCAATTCAACGATTCTGTTGAGTGTTGTATGTAAGACCTTCAGGTCACATGAAAATTCCTACAAAAATTCTCTTGTGAAGATAACCATAAGAACCATATGAGAAGTGCTAGGGGTAAATATTCAGTGCTAGGTGTAAATATGAAGTTAAGATGCATGTTTTCTAGAATTAGAAATTGATATTTGCTGTGTAGCTCTTTTGCCAAAGTAATTGTATTAACATGAAATGGTTTCAAAATGATCTGTGATACTTACATCAGAGACAACCAAAATGATAATACTATTTAAATTATTCAATGAAAAGTGTTTGCTTTAAAATTCCAACAACAAATCAGAAATTTTGCTTTTAGTAGGATAGAAATGACAGTTAAGATTTTGGATTGCCCCCTCCAAAACTGTTTCTCAGTGGCAGCGATGAAAAGTGATTGACTAATATAAATACTTTATGTAACAAAAGCTTGCAAGTAAGACTTTTGATAGTAATTTTTGCATTTTTGTGCCTTCCATATCTAATGCATAGTTTGTTTATTTGTAGGACTTAATGTTCTTTGAAAACTCTTTGGATGGATTATAACAAGATGACAGAAACAATGAAATATGCAGAATGTGTTTCAGTAGGTAAAAATGAACATAAATTTATCTTCTTGCTTTGAAGGCTTATACATTTCTAATTCTTTTTCATTTTCTTCCAGAAATCGCTTGAGCTTTGGACATGATTTTGAACTGCAAAAATCCTTGTTCCTTATAGGAAAAGACAGGGAGCTAATGACGATGTTTATTAAAAGATGTCTCATGTAAATAATAATTTCCCACTTATATTTTTTATGTGTAATAGCTAAACACATACTTTTCACACAGAGCACTGTTGCTTTGGAACAGTGCTATTCTCTTCTTTCTCTTTTGATGTTCCTGTATGGGAAATCATGAAAGATTAGATGAAGGCTTGCAGCATCACTGATGAAAGTCTAAGTTTAGAGAAGCCTTTGATGTTTTGCAAGTGCTGGTACCAGTTTCTAACCCCATGAGGGTGTGTTCTGGGGCTTTTGCTTTTTTATAATTTTAGAAGTAATTTTCTGATTTGTTATTTAATTAATAGTAGCAAACTGATTTGAAAGTAACAAATATAAAGACATACCCGATGGGAAGTTGAAGTTGTTATCTGTTTCAGTGAGTTGGAAGAGTGGAAGTTACGTTTGCTAGTAAATTAATTTTGTGACAAAGATTGTTTTAATGAGTGGCAGCCAGAAATTAGACTTCCAGCCCTAGACTTGGGAATATAAGTTCTACTCTGAAAATCTGGTCTTCCACTATTTGCACTGAAGGCAGGCCATAGATAAAGTTTGAGTGATGGTCCTCTGTGTGCTGGAGGCTCACAAATCACTTCCCTTTGTACCAGCCAGGGTTAAGGAGCCTTGCTGCCATCTGCTCAAGGCTTTTCTGAAAAGGTTTGTTGCTCTTTGTAATATCTGATGGCTGATAATTTTTCATTCAGACTTGCCTGAGGCCATCCTGGAATAGAATTATTCTTTTCCTTTGGCAAGCTCAGGTATTTTCTGTGATGACTGGGCAGAAGGAGCTTTTCACAGTTCAGCAGTTTCACATGGTTCTTCATTTCTGCAACCACACCTCAGTGTTCCCAAACAGTTCCACCAACTTTTGCTAATACAAGCTTCCTTTGTAGGAATGATATATATGCAAGACATAAACAGATTTTTTTGCTGTTGTTGCAAATTGTTTGCTGTATCAACTTGCTTATGCCTCTGAAAATCTCTCTTCAAGAAGCAAACCAGTGGCATAAAATATTGGTGGCAAACCCAATTGCTCTCACAGTCACCAGTCAAGTTTCTAAGGGCAACGTTTTACAAATCACTAGAAATGCTGGAATTTTTTTTTTTTTTAGTGTCAACCAGTAATTCAATTCTTGAAAACAACCAACACATCAACGGAAAGAGAGGAGATAATGAATAATTCATAAAAATGAAAAAGAGCTAAATTTATCAGGTGATTACTTCTCAACAAATATTTAGACTAATTTTAAATTAATGTTCATGGATATGAATTCAAACACAGTGAAGTCAGGAAGTTGCAACTAACGTTCCCATAGTGAAATTAACTCAGGAATGCTTATAGATTTAAACAGTATGTTTTAGATTATATACCACACTTAGGTATTTATACAGATTTACATATGTCTTGAAAATAATTGTGGTTAACAAGCTCTGACAATCATCATTATCTGTTAACCATTTCACTTCTGGCTCTTGCTGTGACTCATAGCAGTCGCAATCAGGCTGCACGAATTGGGAGCTCGCAGGGAACCTCTGCTGCCACCTTTCCCGGGAGGAAGCGCCCTGTGAGCTTCGTGGGCCAGAGGCTCCCTCGTGTGGAAATTCCGGAATTTGCAGAGGAATACAGCATTTGCAGAGGAATACAGGATTTGCAGCGGAACACAGGATGCTTTTTGCTGTTCTCACACTGGTGCCGTTCTGTCAAATGCAGCTCCCACATGCCTGAATGTAGACTGAGAAAAAGAACCAGATTATTTTTTTTGTCTCTTTAAATCCCTTTGCCATTTTAGACAGAAGTCACTGTTACTGTAGCCATAATCTTGGCTCTGGTGCCCTGTTACTGAGCTGTGTGTGGCTGAACACTCGACTGAATTCATTGCCTTAAGCTGAGCAGGATCCCCACCTATCTTCCAGTTTTCCCCTGAAACTTCCAGTCCTCTTCTGGCCCCTAACAAGCCAAAGATGTCTCTAAGCAAATGTGTCCAGCCTCATTGAAGTCAACACCAAATAAGGTTTTATTTACCCACAGGGCTGAATTTGGCTGTGAGCACCCATGTATATACCTTGTAGGTAAGCAATATGTGCATATAATTTACAGTTAATTCCAACCAGATGATAACATGGGATTTCTCACACTTAGTGACTTTGTTGCTGCGTTTTGTGTTAATTCAAAGGCTTTTTGCTGTTAATGTGTATGTATATGAGTATGTTTGAATGCCTCTGTTTACACTCAGGGGCAGCTTCTGGGACATACAAGAACAGGCTCATCCCCTGGATAAAACAAGCAGTGGGGCTGGGACAGCTCTTGGTGCTTAGAGCTCTCTCAGCAGGCTGCTTGACCTCTGTGCCACCCTTCAGCATCCTGGTGGAGATTCAATGCCACTGCCAGTGCTTTTCCAGCTGGGAGATCACTCCTCTGAACTACAGCTGCCACACAGGGCAGGTATCCACCCTCAGCATGGATTCTGCATGCTGTTGCTAAAGAAGAGCTAATGTGTTTTAAGGTCTTAACAACCTGTAGCTCTAACTAATTACTCTTTCTTATGAATAGCAGTGTGTTTCACATGATGGGAGCTACATATGCTCACTGTTCACAATTCCCAGTTCCCCCACGGGCTAGGAGTGGGTCCCAAAGGAGAATTCAGAATCTCCCAAAGGGTCACAATGTTTTTCTAAAGCAAACTCATGTCCTGGATATCATCTAGAAAGAAACGTGATTGCTCTAAAGAAACAGAAATTTTACCTTATCCAGCCAAGCAAATATTTCTGATCAGTAGCCAAACGGTAAATCTGTGTAGTTCACACTCCGTGTGTTCAGTAGATGGCAGCAACAGCTCATTATGACAGTATTTAGCTTTTCACACATCATCCTTTTTTCACCCAGGATGCTGATGGAAGTTCAACATACCCTTTAACCTCTAATTAAATTCTGCTCTTAACTGAAGGATTTCATTTTCTCTGTCTGATATGAAACCTTTGCCACACAATACTGGATTATCTTTCCTGCCTGTATTTACAGCTGAATTATTAGTTATTTTATGAGATCTGGTCAGGGCATGGGCAGAATACTGTCTACCACAAAGTGAGCTCCTCTGGTCAGTACCCAACCTAGTCTTTTGCACCTGGAGCATGTCTCCAGCTTCTGCAGGTGGGCAGAGGAGAAGCCCAGCCCCAGGACACTCCCCATCTGCAGAAACAGAAGGTGCCATGTGTAAAGGAGAGTGCTGTGTGGTGCTGTACCTAGAAAAGTGGAAGGTTTCTGTGGGAAAAAGTCATGTCATGGTGGTCTGTCACTGTGTGCTGGGGCAGAGGGGGGGAAATCCACTGTAGTGCCACAAACCCAGGTGGCACCAGCACGTGGGGAGAAGTTGGTTTGCCCGTGGGAAGATCAGACACTTCCTGTAAGGGAGTGAAGACACAGAGTTGCTGTAAGTTCTGATATTCTTTGGTTGTCTGATAATTTGGTGGATGCAAAAGTACTTCTCTTCATAGACTTTGCTGGCTGTATTATATTAAAAAAATATTTTTGTGTCAATTTGGTTATTTGTTGGATTAGACAAACCGAGAAATGATCCAAAATGGACATTTTCTAATAGAGTTGTATAAATGAAGCTGTTTTGGGAAAAAAAAAAAAAAAACAAACAAAAAACAAAAGAAATTTCCTCCTTCTGACCCTCAGTTGTTGTATTGGTTTCTTTTAAATTAGAATGGTATGTTCTGTGTTAGAATCATAAATCCTAGTTTAATTCAACTCAAGGTGAGTATTGAAGGAAAAATTACCTGCAAGTCATTTCATCCTTGATGTGCTTTTCCACTTTAAGATACTCATTTGAAGGATTTGTTTTTCTCTGTTCCAGTCACATTAGGTAAGTGCTCTATTTACACTTCTGGTGTTTTGTATAGAAAACCCATACACAGCAACAACCAAACCACGAAACATCCTGCAAGCTTCTGTTACAGACATTGCTCTGTGAGAAACACCTGTTTCTATCTAGAAATGACCATGGGCATTTTCTCTTTCTACCCCCTCCAGATCATAGAACCACAGAATGGTTTGGATTGGAAGAAACCTTAAAGATTACTGAGTTCCACCTCCCTGCCATGGGCAGGGACACTTTTCACTAGACCACGTTGCCCAAGGCCCTAAAGGAAATATCACAGTACACATGTCAAGGTCCAGTATTGCTGCAAAAGTCTTTTCTTAGTCATCTATGGATTGCTTGCAGAACCTTGGGTACATTTTGGACATTATGACTGTCTTAATTTTCTATCCACATGTCTTTTAAGCAGGTGTCATGCTAATGCCCATTTATACCAACAAGAACTGAGAAAGGAAATGCAGCCTGGGATCAGAGCAAGGATTGCTACTAGAGATACCTTGTATGTTTCACACTTTTCTAGAATTCAAGAGAAAGTTTTGAGCATTTTTTTAAATATTTCTTCTGGGCTCCCTGAAGAACCCAAAGTGTCAAAATCCTGTTTTATTTAAAAGAGAAAAAGTCCTATTTACTATGCAAATCCAGGGGAGATATTTTGGCTATTATGTGTAGGACAGTGTGCTGAGTGTATAGGACAGGATTAAGAAAATATTTTAAAAAACAATTTGTTAATAATTGATTAATTAATTAATAATGCAGAGGACTTTCTGTGATAAGCTGAGAGAGTTGGGGTTGTTATGGCACCTTTCAGTACCTAAAGTTGCTACATGAAAGTTGGAGAGGGACTTTTGGCAAGGGTGTGTAGTGACAAGACAAGGGGGGATGGTTTTAAATGGGAAAAGAGGAGGTTTACATTAGATACAAGGAAGAAATTCTTTATTGTGAGGTGGTAAAACTCTGTCACAGGTGGCCCAGAGAAGCTGTGGCTGCCCCATCTGTGGAAGTGTCCAATGCCAAGCTGGATGGGGCAGCCTGGGATAGTGGAAGGTGACCTTGCCCATGGCAGGGGATTGGAACAAGATGAGCTTTAAGTCCATTGCAAACCAAACCATTGTAGAATTTGTTTATTTAATCTCCTCTCCTATCTCTAGTTCCAAATAATTGTAGATTAAGGCTCAGAACACCTGGGTAGAGACCCACAAGGAGTGCATTGTTTAGCCTTTGGCGTTGCCCAGGACTGGGTTGCCAAACACCGTGCTTGGAACCCTTGAAAATAAGACTAATTTACAAATATTATGGTTTGAAAGTCAAAGAACTTTAAAAAATATTAGTATTTCAACCAAGAAACTCCTTAGAGTTTGGACAGTTTTAAATCTTTGATTCTGAAATGTTTTCACTTAAGTAAGCCTACCATATGAGAGCAGCATCACTTCAATGCTCTGAAAATGCAACAGTTGAGACAAAAACAAGTTTAGCAGAAGCTAGGACAAGTGGGTCATTACTTAAATGAACAATTTGGTAAATAAATTAATTAAATGGCTCCCTATTAGGAAGAGTTTTATGTCTGCTTTTATCGCTTTCAGACTCTCAAGGGCCTGATACAAAATGAAATAAAAACTCACAGAAGAGTGAAATACCACCAAGAATTAGGGTGTGCAGTCTATTTCACCCTCCGGGACACGGTGGATATTGCCCTTGCAGAGTCAGTCAGTGCAGACCCATAGTTTGATCACTTCCCTTTCCTAATTGAGCCTAACAGAAGATCAAAGGTATTCTTTTCCTTTTTGCTGATCTGCAAGATGGGTCATTAAATGTCTTTTGTCTAGGGTGGACGCTCATTCAGTATTCATCATTGTGATACCATAACCAGTTCTTGCACTGTTACAAACACAAGGCATGTGGGGCTCTGTCCTTGCTGCTGAGGAAAAAGGTTAACGGGTGCAGTTTCTCCTGTTTTACTCAATAATGGCAAACAGTGAGGGAGGAGAAGATGTGAAAGTTTCAGAGCAATAAAATAAGGACCAGAGACATTAAATCTCGGCAGGGCAGTGGAGAGAAGCCCTTGTGCAAACAGGCAGGTGTGTCATTGGCAAATACTTTGTTCAATAAGGGCACAGGAGCAGCAATTGATATGCCAAGATCATCTGTGCCAGCAGGAGTGGCACCCAAATAAAGCCATGTGCATGTGATCCACAAAAACTTCTGTAAGATGAAACTGTTTGCTTTTAGCTGCAGTGATTGGAGCCAGTGGGACCAGGTGTTCTGTTCAAGATTTGTGTTTTATCAACAGGTGAACTTCCCTCCTCCACTAAGTTTATACTTTGGACTTCCATACAACCTGCTATTGTCATAAAGAGGTGTAGTTTTATGGCTGGGGCATAAAAAAGATACATGAATGGCCCAACTAACACACTCATTTGAAGCAGCCCCATAAAATGGTTTATCTTGACTCTTATGGTCTTTTGCAGTTCTCTCCTGCCAGGTCTGTGTTTGACTGGTTCCATTGGACAGGAGGTTTTAGCTGAGCTGTCACCACCCAGGGTAAGACCCTTGGCCCTGTCAAATGGGAAGGGTAAACGGTTGTGGAGCTTCAGAAGAGGAGAAGTCTGATGGAAACAAATCCCTGCAAAATCAGGGTAACATGAGCTAAGGAAAGAGTATGGGAACAAAAATTAGCAGGGGTTGGAGGAGGACACAAAGAGAATAAGATATTTCTAAGAGTAGATTAATGTTTTCAATCAGAAGTGAAGTCTAATACAGTCTTTACAAATACATTCTCGGTGGAAAAGAATTATGGATCTTTGCTAAAAGTAAGCTTGGTGATCCTGCTTGGTGTAGTCATAATTCTTTACTGCATTGCTGATCTGTTCTTTTTTCTTGTACTTCAGGAATGTAACTGATAAGAGATGATTAAGAGAGAAAAAATGTTTAAGAAAATCTGCAGAGATGCAAAATGCTTCATGCAGCATTGATGTGCTGAGCACCATATGTATTTATTACTACAAATATGTATTAGCTTTCTTGGTGAATTTTTTAATCTAAAATCATTATAATAAACTGAAATAGAAGCCATTCCTGAAGCAGATACATCATTGTAGAGGTACTAAAAAAAAAAAGTCTCAGATTCCTCTCTTTTCCCATGATGTCCCAGAAAGTAAATTTTTTAAATAGCTTTGTTCAGTGTCTAATTTATAAAGCAAATATATCATCTTAACTGCAGTCATGGTTGAGGTAGTAGGGTTTAGAGTTCCAGCACCTCAGTGAAGCATTAAAACCACAGGGTTTTGATGAAAGCCTGATAAAACAAATGTTAGGGTTTGGATCAGGTCATAAGGCCTTCTGTCAGATGAGTCCAGTGCAACTGTAGACAGCTCTAACAGCAAATATTTTATATTATTAGTTCAGAGAGAATAACTAGAAATGGTGTAAAACATTGTAAAGCCATAGAGAATGCTGATTAATGCTAATATAGATCTAATTGGGCAGAAATCACATGCTCTGAAATTCTGGGAAAGATCACTGGAGGAGAACCATATAGAATAATTGTAAGTACCAGTGTGAAAAAGACTTCAATTTTGAAAACCTGCTTCAGGAACATACTGGTTCCAGAAACTTGCAGAGCCTGCCTGCACAGGCTTTGTAGCCCCCCCCATCCCATCCAGCTGGCAGGAGCTGCAAGTGCAGGCTGTGGGACCTCTCGGAATCAGGGGCAGTGTGGGTCCTGCAGCAGTGCAGAAGCAGCTGGGCAGGGCTGGCTGGAGGTGGGTCCCCTCTGGCAGCACACAGCACAGCTGTCACAGCTGGAAGGGAGCACCAGCCTGGCCAGGAGTTCCCTCCCATCAGCACAGGCAGTGTGGATGTGCTGCTGCTGCCCTGCCAGCAGGGACGTGGTTGAAGGGAGAGGAGAAGAGAGGAGAGGGCATCTGTAACAACCTGGTCAGTAACAACCAGCAGCTCAATTACACTAAAGAATTGAATCAGAGATTGGATGGCAAATACAATTTATAATACTGCATGATACAGCAACCAGGGAGAAAAAACCTTCCGGGCTGGGAGTAACAAATCTGGCAAACTTGATTTAGGAAATAATAGGACTAAATGTGAACCTCCTGAAAGCTGTGCTCAGGATTTCTGGGAAGTGGCTCTGGACTGAGCATGGGGCCCACTGCCTTGATGAGCAATTTCTTCATGTGTGATTATTCCACATCCCAGGTAATCAGTGTGAGGAAAGAGTTTACAGTACCTGACATGGGTGACTAGGTCTTAATAGTGAACAGGATTTATATTTGATTTAAATATTTTCCATTTTCCTTTTCCTACGTTTTCTCCTCTCCAGCTTCCAAACCTCCTGAAATCCCCCAGCTGTCTGTGTAAGAAGCAGTGCTTGGTGCTGGGCTTCCTCAATTTTCATTCCTAATTGAGCTGTAAATTCACCTCATAAACTCTTACAGATCTAGTGGTCCTACATTTACAACTTTTTAATTATCTTCTTAATTAACAGAAGCCTCAATGTCCCAGTACATTTTTGTCAGATGAGGCTGTTATGAAACACATTAACTTGGACTTCACTGGTTTTAAAAACATCCTTCCCTCAGCCTGGTTCTGTGTATCAGCATTGCTCCATTTGTCCTCCTGTTGATAAAAGTGCTTGGGCTGAGTGCTGCATTACATTCTTTGCTGTGCTCAGAGAGGTGTGACTGGTGAGCAGGGGCTCCAGAGGATGGGCAAAGGGAGCAGAGGGACTCCTGCCCTGGAGCCAGAGGCACCCTGTGCACCATGGCAGAGGGCTGCTGCTTACAGGCTTCCTTGCTTTATCTTCATTTTCAAAGGGGAGTGTCAGCTCAAGGCCTGTGGTGTCCTGCCATGACTGCTTTATACAATTCCAGTTCCACAGTGGTGCAGGAATGTTGGCCCTAGAGCAGTTTGGCCAGTGAATCCCACCCACACTTGGTATGTGCTTGTGAGAAAAGGCATTGGAGGGAGGGAAAGTTCAAGGACCACTAACATCTCACTGCTGCTGTATGATTCAGTTTTGCCTGCATCAGTGCCTAAATGAAAGAATTCGGCTTCCTTTCTCCCCCAGAAACCACAAAGATAACTGAGCAGCCTGGTAGTTCAGAGTGCCAGCTTTGACATACAGAGCAGGATGTCTGCCCAGGATGGGATTGTCCTGACTTGATTTTTTGGTGTATTTCATTAATTAAGCTGGAATTATTTATACTTTTTAGGAACAAAACCATGCCTAGGAAAATGTTCCCTCTAAGTACCTGCTTGCAGTAGCAATACCCCTTTAGCAGAAAACAGGATTTACACAAGCTGCATTTTAAACTGTTGGTACCACAGCTAATCCCAAATGCTGTAAACTGTAATGGCCTATTTCTTTATATTGAGTTGCTCTTTTCCTCCCAATATCCCATTTTCCAACTGCAAAGCAGCTTATGCTGGTTCATCTACAGCGCTGACGTTCAAAACCTTGCATGACTGGCAGCAGTGAAACTTTATTTAGCTCCCTTCTAAGGCTGAGAAAGAAACTGCTGTGGCACAAAAACATGTAGTAGCAAAACCAAGTGTGTGGTACTGCTTCCATTGTTGTTCAGTTGTTGCTTTCCCCTTGTGTTGGAGTACCTTGAGGAAGGACTGATGGTGATGGCTGACAGCTCTCTGCGGGAATTGCTTTTACCCTGTGAGTGATCATTACAATTGTTAGTGACAGCACAGGGGGACATGCTGCTCCCCAGGATACATAAAAATATAAGGGATGCTAGTTTATGTGGTTTGGAATTCATAACTGTTCACTGATGTTATCTGGATGCTGAATTAACTAAACCATTACAACACTAAACCCATTTTCACCCAGTTTCCCTCTCAAAGGAAAACCTAACCCTGACTGCAGGCTTGATGACTGGCTTGACATTGTTAAATGAAATCAAGTAAGTGAAACAGGCCTGTTTGCAATTTCTCAATTACAAATCTTTAATACAGAGATGATTTGTTAGCTGCTTCTTCTGGCTTCATGGATGTATATTTTATTAAATTAGTGAAGGCCTAACTACCAAGACAAAAGAAGACCTACACTGAGATTCAGGGGATGTCAGATGCCTATCAAATGTTAGCAGGATGGAATCCATTTCCCCAGTTCCACATCAAAGAAATAGTGACACTAATACCAAGAATAGCAATTTATGTACTTTTTTAAATGCTTGGATTTAAACTGCCTTTTACTGCATGTACATCCTGTCTGTCACACTGGTGGTGTGCTCATGGTAGATTCATCATGCAGTGTTGAAATGTAGATTTTGCCTATTGGAAACATTACATTATTTGCCTACCTATTTGCTTTCAAAACCACTACTACTTTGGATGTAAAAGGTACTATAAATGGAAAAAAGGAAAATAACTTACTGGTTCTGGAGAAGATTCCTTAAATGTGAATAGTTAGTTGGAGGCAGTCTTTTAAAATCTAAATTTTCCAAGCAAGTTCTAAATATTGTGGAAATTGTATCAGGTCATTATCACTTTGTTATCAAAAGTTGAGAATAAAACTAATGCTGTAATTTCAGTATCAGAAAGTGGAATCACTTTTATTTTCAGCATGGGGCATGAGGAGGATCTCTCTGCCTAACCCTCACACCACAGCTAGAGAAGAGAGTTTAAACCTATGTAACTGATTCAGACTCATTACATCTCCCCAAATTCATACAGACATGCTAAAAACATTCCTGCCAATTCTTCTGCATATTTAAATCACCTTCCAGCAGCATTGCTGAGGCCCACAGTTTCTAGGGCTAAAATAACCACTGCACATGTGAGCGCAGCCTAAGCACTGTAAGCTAAAGATAAAGGAATTATCTTTACAGTTACAGTTACAGTTAAAAGTTTTCCCAAAATGTGCACAAGTGAAGGATGGCAAACAGCAGAAAAAAGAAATTGCACCCCATGGCTGGAGCTCCAGCCAGTGCAGCTCAGGAGCTTTTCCTGGCCTGCCACTGAGAAGAATCTTCTTTTTCTATGTTCCCTCTTTCTTTCTCCTCTATTCCTTCTTTTTCTTTTGTTCTGTCTTTTAATTTATTTCCTGGTAGCCTCCTCAAGTTTGTGCCTCAAACCTCCCATCCTATGTCCTTTCTACAAAGACAACTACTCTCAGCTTACCTTTCTCTTCATCTCCCATGCCTGTTGCTGTTCCAGGTTTGCTTTCTAGATTATAAACACTAGAGAAGGGAGCCTTCTGTTGGGATTGTGTCCACAGGCACAGAAGGTGCAAACCCCCTGGTAACCACTTTTATTTCCTTCAGCAGTGCAAACAATGCCATGCCTGAGGTTAAATGAGGTGAAACAGAGTTTGAGCTGCACAAAGGCTGTTTGCTCTCATGTACAGCCCTGAGTGAACTTCCTCCTGTGTCCCCTCACACAGATGTCCTGCCTGAGCACTGAGAGAAAAGAAGCTGGTGAGGGGATGTTAACAAGAAAGAAGAGAGCTGCTTCCATCACCCCAACTCCAGCTTACTGGAGACCTCTGCATGAGAAGCGGGTGCAGGAACTGGTCCCACTTCTGGTGCTGGGCACCACAGGATCAGATGAGGAACCAGCATCAGGAGCATCAGAACTTAAAGCAGTAGAAAGTAATGTTCTGAATATCCAAACCATAAGCGACACAGAAATCTTAGAAATTGGGGTCAAGAATCTACACAGAATCTTTCTTTTCAGGTAAACATGCTTAAACCTAAAAGACTAAATTACTAGGAGCATGGTCATTTTCTTATTTCTCCTGAAACAATTCTAACTTTCTTTCTTAATGTTTTAGGCATTCCCCTGCTGATTAAATCTGCACACAATTAAAAGGTACTGGCCATTTCAACCCCCTGATCTAACAGAAAAGCACTGACTGTCAGTTACATCAGTGATCCTAGCTAGATAAGAAAAGGCATTATTTGATCTGGGAAAGACTGATAAATTAATTTGCATTTTGTGAATCATGTCATCTTTTTTTCTGCCACTGCAGGTGAATAAGTTTTTCCCCTACTTACAGATATGTGAGAGGAAGAGATATGCTGCTATCTTTGTTCTCTCTGGTAGGACAATGATATTCTCATCTAAGAAATACTGTTCAACTCTGTGTCAAAAAGTCATGTTTGCTTGGCAATACAGTTTCAATTTCAGTGTATAAATCTGAAGTTAAATATAACTATACTATATTCCTGTAAAAAAGAAGGGTAGTATCAAAAGCTTCCATGTATTTATAATTTTCCAACCATGTCAAAATAATTCTATACCTATTTCTTAAGAGATGTTTAAAACCTATTTCTTGGTGTCTGCTATTAATCCTCTTAGTGGACTCAGTGCAGATGTGTGGGGAAAATGCTAGTCAGCTTTAGATTAGATTCTTCTGTACCTGAGGAAACAAGCAAAATAAAATCCTCAAATCCCTGTCAAATCTGGTGTTTAGGTGAAATCCAGTGCAGGGCTAGAACAATAGTTTGGGGTGGGGTTTTTTTGGTTTAATATTGTTTATGGAAAGTTCAATATTGAAATGGAGACCTTATTTTGGGAGGTTGAAGACAAAGACTACAGAGTATGTACAAAGTGAACTGCACTTATTGAATCCCCAGTCTTGGGTTTTATGCATGCACCAATTACTGTGATTAATTGATGCGGTTTACATGAAATACAGTTTTCTTTGAAGAAACTTTCCTTCGGGATACGTGGACACCAGCAGCTCCAATCTGATGTGCATGAATGTACAAAAGAGGATGCAGAAGGTCTGTTCATCAGAGCTGTTAATCAGGGCGTGAGCCAACTTTCCCCAAGTCCTTTGTTTCCCAAACAATTCATTGTTGCACGTTCTTCTTCCTGTTACTATGAGGTCCACATAAATATATTTTTCCTCCTGAGATCCTGCCTTATAAACAAGGTAAAATTGTTCCAGATACATTTGTTCTCTTTTCAGGGTGGATATAGAACTTGCCGTTATCACGTGTATGCAACCTGATGTCCGCTGACTAAACGGCAGAAATTGAGTTAATTAATTAATTGTAAAGGGACTGAATCAGCGTTGTTGCCGATAGACGTGGAAAAAGAAAATGTCACGAATAGCGAAGCTGTTGAAATAGCGGCGTTTCTGGGCAGGGCTGGGCTCCGCGCAGGAAACTGCTGCCAGCCCTGCCCTCGCTCCCGCCCCGCAGCGCTGGGAGCTCGCGGGACGGACACGGGCACAGCGGGACACGGGCACAGCGGAGCCTCCTCAGCGAGCGGGGCTCCTGGCAGGCGCTCCCGTCAGGTATCCCGGGGCTCTCCTCACGGGATGGGCCGGGATCCGCGGGGCTGGGGCGGGGAGCCCTGCGTGTGTCCGGCTGGGCAGCGCGGCTTGGTTGGAACTGCTCCCTGCAGAGGAGGAGCTCGCTGGCAGCGACTGGGTTAAGGGAGGTGCTGCTGCTGCTGCTGCCCGGGCTGTCCCGGAGAGCCCCTCGGGCGAGGCAGCCGCGGTCCCGTGCCCGGGGATGGGGCGCATCGCTCCTTGTCCCGCCGAGCCTGAGCCCCGCGCGGGGACCGGGCTGTGCTGCCCGGGGCTGGCGCTCCCGGGAGAAAAGCCGCTGTAAGGGACAGGGTATCCTTCCGTATCCTTCTCCGTCAGAACAAAAAAAAAGAGTAATTCCTTCTCTGAATAATATTTTCTTAACATTGAAACCAACTCATTGAAATAGATCAATGAGATGATTTTTTAAGCATACTGTTTCTCCAGTGGTCAGGGTTCAAATCCAGGGGCTGAACAGTCTAAGAGAATGCAACGTTAAAAAAAAAAAAGAAAAAAGCCTCAAAAGGAAAACTATTGAAACTATTGCATGCCTCCTGGTTATTCAGCTTCCTGCTTTTTGAATATTAAAACTTCTTGGAAATCTTGGAAAGGGCTTGGCTTGTTGTGTAACTAAGCATGTTTATGCTTGGGAGCTTACATTACATTAACGTGCTCTTTGCAACATTTTACTGAGCTGGAGAAGAAATTAATCTACTTGTCATGCTAGTATTCTATTTTTCTGATAAAAAGCAGAAGACCTATAGTTAACATAATTAGGACATAATTACTTGCAGCATATCTAGTGACATGCATCAGGCTAAGGGACATGCAGCTGGTTTATGTAGTTCTGAAAATGAGAAAGTGACCAGAAAGAAACATAGGCATTCATAAAAAAGGATCTAGGGATGAAATGAGGGCTGAGCTTTGTAAAATCCTTATTACTTCCTACTACAGAGCACATCAACCTTTTCTAAATCCTAGATTGTACAGTGGCTGGTGTGTGTGATTATAGGGACAATGAAAGATTCTGGACAATTACAAAGCCTTTCTTTTAAATAAATCATGTGATTCTCTCTCTACTCTCCCTTTACCAAGGGGTTTAGTTATAATTCTCAGTATTTCATTGAAGTTCATGTTGCTGGAACATTTCACTGCATAAACTGATCTTTTGCTAGTTTTATTCTTCTATAATTTGTGATATTCCTACATTCCGACAGTGACTACAATCCAATCTACCCTATGACCAGAACCCAATTAAAGTATGCGTAACAGGACAGTGAATTTGTTAGTAAAGAAGAGTTAGTAAAGTAGAAGAAGGAGTATATTAAAAAGGAATTTAAGAGCAACTGAATCTGCATGACATTCCAGAAGCAATCAGACATCGCCCCGTGAGAGCTGCTTTTACTCAGAGAATGAAAAACAGGAAGGAATTGCTTTCAGTTTCACTTCCCAGCTTTGACCAGCCATCCTCATTGAAATGAAGTAGTTAGAAGAATCATAACAGACAAATTATATTCATGGTTTAACTTGAATTGGATTATTTCTAGAGAACAACTAGATTATTTTTTTTTTATTTTAAAGTTTTCAATCTTATTAAAAATGAGTGCCTGTACCATTCTTTTTTACAGTTCCATGTTTTGATCTCCTGGCTGTTTTGGATCTGTCTGTAATAGCAGTTCCTGCTGTTGCCTTGCTTCACTCATTACCCCAGAGAAAGAGATAACTCTCAAGGTTTAAGTGGTATCAGTAAGTGGGGGTTTTTGGGTTTTTGTGTGTAGTTTTGGTTTGGGTTAGATTGTTTTGTGCGGTTTTTTGTTTGGTTTTTTTGGGTTTTTTTTTTGTTTTTTGTTTTTTTTTTTTTGTTTTTTTTTTTTTTTGCTGTGGGCTGTGTTGTTTGGTTGGTTTTAGTTTGTTGTTTTTTTTTTTTTTATTTCTCTTGGTAACCACACTTTGTTATCCTGTGAAGGCAAATATTGGATATGTGTTATTTAGTAGTACCACTAGAGAAATGGAATAGCTTGAAGAACTGGTTTACCTGAGCAGGTTTTGTGGGCAACATCAATGCACTGAGCCAGCTGCCCTTAAATTACTGCAGTAAATTGTTCATATGAATTACAGGATATTTCTGAATGGCTGCACAGTGGAGTCTTGCACATCCCAATGCTCTTCTGAGTGGAGGATGATTTCAGGATACCCAAAGCATGACTGTAGGCATAGAAAACTCAGACTTAAGTAGTAGTTGAGACATAGCCTAGAAGGAAGCTGAGATATTTAAGGGTTTTTTTGCTTGTATTTGTAATTTGACTTTCCCATACAGTTTAGAGAGACAAATATCTTTTATCAATAATAGAGAACTCTGAATAGCTCTTATGTGAAAGTATGTAAAAAATCATGAGAAAAAAATGTTCTTTTGCAGAATTACAAGCAGATCTTCAACAATGCAAGGTGAGTAAAATATAACCAAAATGTCAACTTTTGCTAACATCAAAGCACATTCAAGCAATATTAGCTTAGCTATTAGCTTACCTTCTAATTATATGAAATATGTATGAACGCTTTAACCTGAAATTATTTACATTTTAAAATGGAAGATTTTACAAAATGTAGAGCTTATATTTTCCGATCTTGATTTCTGAAGTTAAGCAAAAATAATAAATAATTTAGTAATCTTGAAATTCAAGTTACTTATTATTAAAAACTGAAGATGGTAAATGTTTTTAAATCCATAACACTTCTCATCTGCTGGTGAGGCATTACTGTAATCTGAACTTGAAGAAGTTGGGAGAAAAGTTTTTACACAGAGGGGAATGGCTCTCTGCCATGTTCTGTACTGGAGGGCAGCCTGTCAGTTCCTGGCAATGCTTTGAATTCAAGCCTCTTTCTAAATATCAATGAACAAAAGCATCTTTGCTCCAGGCGGAGTGAACTGACCCTGGTTGGACTGGATGATCTCAGGAGGTCCCTTCCCAGCTGAACAGTTCTGTGATTCTGTGACATCTTCATGACATCCTGTGCAGTACCTGTCTTTTTTCTGTGCTTTAAGGACCAGAACTCCAGTCAGTTTTGTTGATGCATACATTGCTCATCAATACAATCTTGATGTGTGTTTTTGCTGTACAGAAAACAGCTGCCTAGATTTTGTTCTGTGTGTACTCTGGAAAAGAAGTCAGTGCTGGGGATCTTTCACCCAGGGCAGGAGGAAATGATCCATACTCAGAGTGTATTTTCATTCTTCCAGGACCTCCACCTGCCACAGCACCTGGAATGCCCTATGGCTCCCCTCAGCAGGTCCCTGGGGCTTACCAAGGTGGGTGGCTTGGTTACAGATCTGTGAGACCATTAGGAAATAAGCATGGGGAATATGGGGTTAGAAAAGGGTGATCATCTCCAATTTACCTTTCTGCTATTAATTCTATGGAGTTTCTTTTAACTTCAGTTTTGCTGAAAGGTCATTTCTTTCCTTTGTGGTTCTACATTTTAGTATGTGCTAAGCAGGGGTAGGAGTTAAAAATGTCAGGTGTTCCTCAGTGGTCACTGTGGGGAGTTTGCTAGGCAGGTTTGCTGGATGTTACTGATTGCAATTCATGTGCAGCAGGTTCTTACTGGTAATCAGACTTTTTAATTGCCATGTTACTTCAGTATTTCACTTTATTTTCCTATAGAAGTACAGAAGTGAAGAAAGAATTGTTTTTCTCTTGCAGTTCTGCATGTATTCAGTTCCTGTTTCTTACTCTGTTGCTGTACTTTGCAGGTGGTTACACCTTACACTTTCCCTCACTTGCTCTCTCCTCTTCTGTCTCGTTTTCTGCTCCACTTCAAAATGCAGCACTCCTGAACAGCTTCTCTCATTCTGGCAATGATTTCTTTCTGAAGAACCAAATCACAATAAATATCTAACAATCAGGCTCAGAGCATAAGTCAGAGGTAAAAAGCAAAATGTTTGGCCAAAGTTACTGTGCTGTTCATAAATTAAAGCTTGTGCATCCTGGGACAAGGCACTCTGAGGTGTGTAAGTACAGCTGGCTATAGCAGGGAGCAAGCATTCACTGCTTGTGCCGTGGAAGTTGCAGGGGCATTGTTATTTTGAGTAATTGTATGTGCACACACTTGCCCACAATAGCAGGAGGTAGTTGGTTTGCAAAGCCTGTGCTCAGACATAAAAGTGATTTTGAATTCCCAGGGGAGGATTCTTCTCTGGGGTCAGTGATGTGGCCACCTTACATCACCTGAGGCACCATGGCCACAGCCTGAACTTTCACGTGCACTGGTTCATGTGTTGTAATGTATTGTGAAATTTGGTGCTAAACTGGTGTGGCCTGAAAGTCTACAAGTCAACTGGTTTGAAAACTATAGATGAACTTTGCTAAAAGGATATTTTCTTTCACAAAAGTAGAAGGTATAGTTCCAGGAAAACTTTGTATTAAAATTCCTCATTTGCTCAACTGACAGTGCATAAATGCCAATGCTTTTAATGTAATTTAAAGTATTCTTTCTTCTCTACTTAGAAATAACCTTAATTTATTTATTTCTGTTTTTTGACTGTCTTTGTGTGAATGAAATTTCTTCTGTATTTAAGAATGGTGCAATTTTTTTAATCTATTTGGTTTGGTTTTGTCTGAGGCATCAGAACCTCCCACGACAGTGTAACTCCCTTCATGAGAGTTATTGTATTCATAACTGAAATAAATAAGGTATAAGGATCTCCATAGTTCCAAAGAGTTAATAAATTACTCTTTTGAAGATGGACAGGGCAATTATTTTCCAACATTTAATTTTCATAACCACATCTCTCCTACCATGCCAAATGTCACAGGTGCAGGGAACTATGGATTCCAGGCACAGCCCATGGGGTTCTCAGGTGGATTTGTCCCTCCACCTGTCCAGAGCCAGCCCACCATGGATGGGACAATCTGGATGCCTATCCCTCCTTCTATTCCCAACTGCCCTCCTGGACTGGAGTACCTCACACAGGTACCTGCACCCCTCCTCCTTCCCTAGAGATGAGGCATTCTGCTCTGGGAAGCAGCCTGCACCCATGAAATAGCCAAATAAAGCATCTGGGTGTGATGCAGCTGAATAGGCTGCTGCTTGTGGGCTGCTAAGTGGAGCCTTTTCTGTTGTCTGAATGCAGAGATACCTGTTAGAGATGCAGCACTTGTTCATGGAGTATCTTTCTGGAAAGTAGAGTGTTAAAGGATGAGAGACAGAGGTCTCTCATACATCCCTCCCATTTCTGAAGTTACTCTTTGGGAGATGTAATGTATTTTGAAAAGGTGCACAGAATAAATGTCTATTATATGGGAAACTCTAGCACATTAGAAGCACTTCATTTTCTATATGATGCTTTCTTCACACCTCTTAATATTGCTAGTAGAGCTGCCAGTCATACTTCACAGCATAGAGAACACTAATAGCAAAATAAGAATTGTTTCCACACTAATGAATATGTCTTTGTAGTGTAAAATACAGTTCATCTCAGCACTGGAAAGATTAATACTGATGTATTGCTGCCAGTTCTGCAAAGTGCTAAAAAAAAAAAAGGGGCAAAAAAAACCCCACTAATGAGAGGCTGATTTTCCCCTGAATTTTCCTTAGAGCTGAGCAGTATCTGGGCTTCTACTCTAAAATACCCCCATTTCCTGCTTTTGTCTGTGTGGAGTCTCTGGGACATGATGTGAGAGCTCTCTGAGGCTCTGAGTCCTGAAAGGAGGTGTGTGAGCCCTGTGTGCTTGTCCCCAGACCAGTTTGGGTTCAGCTGCCCCCATCAGCTCCGTGCCCTGGAGCACTCTCTGCTAACCTGGCAGGGGACAGGCCAAGGAGGGGAGTGAGCTCTTCCATATCTTAGATGGGAGATAATCTGCCTCTGCACAGGGTATTGATCCATACATTTTAATTCTAAAATGAAACAGCAGTGCTTCTTGAAATGACAGTTTTTCTCAGTTGTAACTTGTTAACTGTTTCTTCTGTTTAATTTTTCAACCATGACCAGATTGACCAGATATTAATTCATCAGCAACTTGAAGTTCTTGAGAGTAAGTACAAAGTATTTCAATCTAATAATCCCAAGAAGAGTGAAGTTTAGGCTTTCTTTGACACTATTTTTAAGGTGATTACTACCTTTGTCTTGTATTACCTGTCTCAATTCCTGCAGAAGTCCTGAAGAAGTGGAGGAGAGGAAGGAAAAATAGGAGGGAAGAAGATTTTCAGCAGGTTCCATATCTCAAAAGATACACAGCAATGCAACTGAATAATCTTGGTTATAAATGCTGTAGTTGATATATAGCTAAATATAGATGAAGCCACACATTTCCAATGTTACTGTTAACAATGATTTCTACTCTCTTCCTTACTTAAAGATTTTATTTTCTGTCTTGTCATATCCCACCTAAATCCATGGACTAGCATGTGGCTTTGATCCCTTTTACAGGCAATCCTGCTATTTTAGCAAACTGAGTGGCTTTCCTTCTGCTCCCCTCATTCTGTGCTTTAAGAAGATCCAAGTTGTGTTATCAATGCCTGTCAAATAGAAGGAATAAAATAGACCACACATCCCAGATAACCTCTAATGTTACTGCTGCATTTTTCTTTCTGGTTCTTTCTACAGCTTATAAGAGTGCTCTCATTTGTTATAGAAATTAATTAAAATTTCTGTCCTGGCTCTTGTTGCTTTTGATGTGTGCTGCTGTAATTCTTGACTGGGAGGGTTTTTTGTGGCTTTCTTATTCTGAACTTATTTGTGCCCTTTTCTGGCTTCACCCCCAAATTCACAACTCTCTTTAACTCTTATCCATTCAATTCTCCCCTGAGAACCTTCCCTGCTGTGCTATTGGTAATGGTGGTCCTTATTCAGGTGCCTGTGGACGGGGCGGGGGGACGGGACACTGGGGACAGATGGGAATCTCAGTTTTTTCCCACATGTCCTTGCTCATGGTGGCTTCTTCCCTTAAACTTCATCAGGCTTCACTGCTTGAGGGTCCTTTCCATCATTTCCCTTCGCCAGGAGCTGCCTCTGACAGACTTTGAGAGAGGCTTTGCCTTCCCAAAGAGCAGGAATTGTCTGACCAGACCCTCCTAGGAATTTAGCTGGTTTTTCCTCCTTTTTTCAGTTGTGACTGGCTTTGAAGAAAACAACAAATACGAGCTGAAGAACGCCCTGGGGCAGAGGGTGTACTTTGCAGCAGAGGACACTGATTGCCTGACCAGGAACTGCTGCGGGCCCTCCCGGCCCTTCACCGTGAGGATAACTGATAACCTGGGCCGCGAGGTGATAAGGCTGCACAGGCCCCTCCGCTGCAGCGCCTGCTGCTGCCCCTGCTGCCTGCAGGAGGTGAGCTCTGCCTCTCTCTGCCTTCCCCCTCCTCCTCCTCAGACAGGCACCTCCTGTGCAGCTCTAAGGTGGCCTTGTCTTGAATCAGGAGGTGAGGTGAAATGAGTCTGGGTTTTGCCAGTAAGGGGTGGGAAGAGAGATCTGTGGGGTTCTTGGTCTGGGAAGAGTGAAGTGAGCTGCAGCACTTGGGCTCGCTGGCCAGTTCTGATTGGGGTAGTGGAAAGTCTGACTGAGCAGCATGCTGGGGAACTTGTGGCTGGTGCTGAAATCTGCATTTGGAATGGAACAATAAGGCAACAGCTTTCATAGACTAACAGCTAGTTTTCATTTTACAGCTCTGAAAGCTATAGTGGCATTCAACATAGGAGATCATGAGGTTTTTTAAATATTAACATAATTCTGGAATGATACAACTTCTGAAACTCTAAGTCTAAGCCTACTCAGAGCTCCTGCTGAGGCATTTGTAGTAGCTGCACCCTTCAATGCCTTCACTGAATGCTTTTGGGATATTCATTGCCTTTCTTTCACTGGACTTTGGTCTTTATATTGTGGATGCATAGTTTGTGTGCCTCCAGAGCCTGAGGAGTCTCTTACTTTTTTCTTGAAGGCAAAAGCTGAATAAGAGGTCTGCAATCTGAGTGGTCTTCTGAAAACACTCACAGCAAAATGCTTTGTAAGGCCAGGTTGTTGTGGAAAAATAGGTTGTTTTTCATTTGTGTGCTGGTGTGGGTTTTGTCTCACTAGCATGTGACAGCATGATCATTCACTTGGAGGTTTTCTCTTCCTTGTGAAGCTGGAAGTCCAGGCGCCTCCAGGAACAATAGTTGGTTATGTTGTCCAGAACTGGCATGTCTGCCTGCCAAAGTTTACCATTCAAGATGAGAAAAGAAAGGATATTCTGAAAATTAATGGCCCATGTGTTGTGTGCCGGTGTTGTGAGGACATTCATTTTGAGGTATGCAATGTAAAAATTGTTTGCATGTGTCTGTTTTGAGATAGTAGTTTGGTATTAGTTTGTCGCTCAACTTACTACCTATCAATTGAATTGTATATATTAAGTAATTTCTACATCATCTTTTAATGCTGGTATAATCAAATGACTTCTCTAGATACCTTAATTACTCTAGATAAACCAGAAAAACTTCCAGAAATTACGTGTTAAAGCCACTCATCAGTGATCACTGAGAATTCTCTGTGGCTGCACAGAAATAATTGTTATATTTAGCAGCAAAATCTTTTTGAATCTGTTATGTCAGGGTCTAAAGAAAATATAATAAGCTGTATCAGGTATTTATTAAAATTACTTCCTTCAACCCCTTATTTAATCATCTAATAATCATTCAATGAACTACTAAGTTAAGATAATTTAGACTTGAAATACAGAGTTGAATGAGTGAAGAGTTACAATTTTCCTTTTAAAATAATATTGGTTAATGTAACATTGTTTTTGTGGACATTAAGTAAAAGATAACAAAGCTACAATTTAATGTTTAAAAAAATGTTGCAAATAGTTACTACAGCAAATTTATATAATTTTATTTTGGAAATTAATCTTTCACATGACCCAGAAGAGTGGCTCTAACTTTAGAAAACGTAATGTTGTCAGAGGGCTAACCTCTGCTTTTGAGCAGAAGAATGTAATTTGTTTAATTTTCACTGGAGCGGTTCCTGATGAGTGGCAAGAGAAACTAATTCACTGTCCTGGCTAAAAGACACCACTTCCAGCAGAGTGTGTATCCCAGCACCATCAAGGAATTGAACTTCCCAGTCAGATTCAGAATCAAGTTCACGCCTCTGATACTTTAGACCAACTTTCTGATAGTCTGATTGCCTTTTGGTACAAACCCTTGCACTAATTACTGTATTAATTAAAATAACAGTCTGAAGCTTTTAAATGGATCTATTCCAAAATGGATTTGGGAATGTTATGAATGACAGGTTTGATGATGCTTTTAATTTTTTTTTATTAAACTATAGGTGATGTCTCTGGATGAGACTTGTCCTGTTGGGAGGATTTCTAAGCAGTGGACTGGTATTGTGCGGGAAATGTTTACAGACACAGATAACTTTGGAATCTCATTCCCAATGGACCTTGATGTGAAAATGAAAGCTGTCATGATTGGTGCTTGCTTCCTGATTGTAAGTTGTTCACTAATACATCAACATAAACTAAATTTTTCATCTCCATGTTTAAATTGTGATGGTAAAGGAGTTAATTTTGAGCTCCTTCAAGTGGGTTTCAGCCTGTGAACTTCTATGTGTAAAACTGACCACAAAAGGCAGCGCAGAATTATTTTAGACAATATGCTTATTCTAGACTACATGCAGAGATAATTGTATTTAATAAGAGTTTCATGTTTGGTGGGACTGAAAAAATGAAAAGGGAAGACTTCTTACAGACTCGTTAGCAGAGGAAAGCAAATTTCTGGATGGTGAAAGCAGAAAAATACAGATTAGAAATAGCCAAGAGACCCATTGTCCAAAGCCCAAGCAGCCCACTGGGCTGGTGGGCAGCTGAATGCTGCAGCCACTGTCTCCCAGCTCTCTTTGGAAGCATGTGAAGCACTGAACTGAGCAGGATTGATGCTCTCAGAGCAGTAATTTCCAAATGGAGGGACTACTGTGGAGGGTGAGCTCATGGAACTTGTCAGAGCACTTCTCAGCAATAGTCAATAGTGCAGAGCAGCTCAGTGTCCTCTTTGAAAGCAGTGTGGAACATGCTCCAGTGTACAGTACAATTCTGCATCAAGGTACCGTTCTAGAACATGCACTGCTTCTGTGCTGGCTGGGCTGCAGAGGGACAGGAAAAGGCCCTGAGTTTGGAAAGGTCTCTCCAACCTGTGACAGCCCTGAGCACGAGCAGGGTTTTCTTTAGCTGTGTGTGTTCCTGTGCTACCAATGCATCAAGTGCGGCATTAGTGAGTGGGAGCAACCTGGACTTTCAGGCACAGAAATGGGGCCCCCACCAGTAAACTAAAGGCAGCCATTATTGTGATGGACTCCAGTCTGAGGGAAAATGAGAGGGAATAAGTCAGGTTGAACAAAGAGCAGAAATCCAGAGTAAAGGAAGCATAGCTTTGGCTATCAATTAATTATAAATTAGAAGTTCCCATGTTGATCTTTCACTATCTTTCTGTCTCTGTGGATGTCCCATTCTGAGAGACCCAGGTGGTGAGGGCATGGCAAATGTGCCTCCCCCTTCTTCTCAGCCTTTCAGGTTTCTTAGAGGAAGGTGTACATCAGGTGCAATGCAGCCAGAGGATCTTGGAACTAAGAACCACATTTAATAATTGTAATTATTTGTTTTGTTTGCCTTTTTTTTGTCCCCTTAGGACTTCATGTTTTTTGAGCATAGTGGTAATTAAGCATCAGCAAGCAGGAGTTTTGGTAATGAAATCTAGATGTTCTCTATGGAAGGAAGAAGAACATGGATCTCCCAACTTTCCAATGAATTGCTGACCTCCAGTAAGAATATGAGAAATGTACATGTTATAGTTACATTTCTGTAAGCTAAAAGCTTTATGGTCTTATCTATTATTTTTTAATATGGTGAAATAATTTGTAGTATTCAAATAAGAGCTCTTTATCTGGACAGATCAATAATATCATTTAGAGAAATGTATAGCAACCTTTTTTTCCCCCAAGAACTCTGCAATTTTAAAGTAACTAATTATAGTAGTTATTTATAACTACTATAATAATTCTTTGATTCCTAAAAGAGAGGACTACTTCTGTATTCAATATTAATAATAATCTAAGCCTAATAAGGAGACACTGATATTTTCCTGGGTATTCTTCTTTGGTAGTTTTGCCTTGGTGTTCACATTCTGTTGTTTCCATCTATCAAATATATACATTCAGAGCAAAGGAATGCACTTGAACAGAACTATCTGGAATGAGTGTAAAATATAGTTACTCTGGTGTCCTGGGTGTGTGTGAGCTGGAGTTTATTTCCCCAGCAGCCCTCACAGAGCTGTGCTTTGCCCTGCTGAGAGCCCAGCAGTGTTTTGGTGCAGCTGAGCAGTGCTGGCCCAGCTCTTCTCTCCAGCATTTCACCTTATGGTGGTGTTTGAGGGTCCCAGGATGAGGGAAGAGATGACAATCTTGACTCCATGTTTCAGAAGGCTGATGTATTATTTTACAATATATATTATATTAAAAGAAAATGATATATTAAAACTATACTAAAGAAAGAGAAGAAAGGAGAATCAGAAAGCTAGAAAGGAATGAATAATAAAAACCTGTGACTGACCAGAATCCCAACACAGCTGGACCTTTGATTTGTCATCAAGTAAAAACAATTCACGTGCTGAGTAAACAATTCTCCAGATCACATTCCAAAGTAGCAAAACATGGAGAAGCTGAAGCTTCCCAGCTTCTCAGGAGAAAAGATCCTGGCAATGGGATTTTTCATAAAATATGTCACCACCTGCTTTGAGGAGGCTGGGAGTGGGCAAGGTCCTGGCAGGGGACACAGCCGGGCCAGCTGGCACAAATTGGCCAAAGGGGCATTCCACAATGTATGACATCAGCTCAGGTATCAAAGATAAGAAAAGGAGGAGGAAGGTGTTGCATTCAGTTTTTGCAGTGTTTGCCTTCCCAAACAATCACTTCCATGCTGAAGCCCTGCTTCCCAGGAAGTGGCTGGGCATTCCAATGGGAAGTACAGAATAAAATTTCTTTTTTTTTTTACTTTGTTTATGCACACACAAACTTTTCTTCTAGTAAACTGCTTTATCCTAACCTACAAGTTGTTTTGTGTCATATTTTATCTCCCCTGTCCCTCTGAGAAGGGGAGGCATGGAGTGGCCTGGTGGGCACCTGGCGCCCAGCCAAGGTCCACCCAGCACCTCTAGTGATGGATATATTCTCAAATATGACTCCTCCTGAGCATGACCCAGTTTTCTTATTTGGGCTGTTCTGAAACTTAAGCCTTGCATGTTCATCAACAGAAGTGTAGAGGTGACAGGAAATAAAGCTGTCTGTGCCTGCTTCTGTTTCATAATCCTTTAATAATTGCCTTGTGCAGGAATGTGGCCTGAGGCAAGGAAAAACTGTTAGTTACTTCTCAGTTTCTCCAGTCCTCTGTGCTCCTCATTTAGTCCATGGTTTTCACAGATTGTGAGTCTGTCTGTTGTTTTGAGGGCACAGAGTAAACAGAACAAGTGTTCTGCATAAACAGAGCAGTTTCACTTCAAAAGCAGACACATGGAATGGCAGGTAAACTTCTTAGCATTTTTAGCTTTATCTAAATTATTTAAATATTTTATTTAAATGTCCAAGCAATGGATGAGTTGCAATTTCTTACCTGCACACAAGCACATGCACAGAATGGTTCTGGGCATCCAGCTGTGGGGAGAAGTCCTTGCCAGTATTTTCAGTTGCATTCTAGTCCTGCTGAAGAGTCCTTCTGTTCAGTATTTTCAATTTATTGGTTGCTTCTGGCCAGTGAAAAAGTAAAAAAAAAGAGAAATGCCATTGCTGCTGGGTACCTGGATTCTCTTTGATGTTGGAATAATTGTGCAAATTTGGGACAACAGTCCAGACTGTTCTGAAAGTCTTTAAATTGTACATTACTCCTTGTTAAATTAGCTTCTGATGCTAAATTTCTTTGTATATGGAGTTGCTGGAGGTGCATTTTTGATTCATCAGCACTATTCTTAAGGAATCAACTAAATATTATAACTTAGTTGTTGTAAATGAAAAAAAAAATATTTTGTGCTTTATTGACCATCTGTTAATGAGGAAATCCAATCTTGCTAAAATCTGCTGAAATTTTCTGGCTCCTTGAGTTAGGAGTAGAAGGTACATGTATTAGAAACCAGACCTGTCCTCTAGGGATTCACTTGGCTCAGTCCATCATTATTATTTTTCCTGCAAGGGGTGACACACAGCTTCATTTCTGTCTGTAGTTCTGAAGTCCCAGGCTCAAGCATATTTGATCCCTGCACTTCAGCAGTTATTCAAATATTTTTATAAACATTGTTTGGGAGTATTTGAAAATACCTATTTACTTCCATGGCAGGTGCTGCATAGAATTTAAATTTACAATTTGCATTAGAATGAGGTCAATGGCTGTTTGAGGGATGGATGGAATAATATTTTGCAAGTAGACAAAACAGGGTTACCTTTGCCTTTGGTGAAAAGGATCTTGTATTCTAAATTCATCTGCTGACATTAAACTGGGGGGGGCATGCAAATTTAAGTGAGGTGTTAGGAGGTTGGCCTAATAGGACATAACCAGGAGACTGTTTTCATTCCTCCAAGTAATTAAAATTTTTTCATTCCAATTTTTTTTTCTTAGTTATTCACCCTAAGTCCTGGAAGCAGCATTGTTCCAATAATCTTGCACACAAAATTATGTAGAAAAATTAATGTACATCTCTGTAGGGCAGTAAGGAAAGAATGGGAGAATGCAAATCATTAAGAAAGATCAACCTCACATCAAGATGTGTAAGTTGATCTTGTAGTAATTCTTGTATCTTAAGAATTTCAGTTGCAAGCAGTGACAATTGTGTGAAGCCTACTCAAATATATCTGTGCTTACACACAGGTTTCTCAAATACAGTGAAATGCAACAGTGAAGTTGTGTAAGTTTTACTGTTGCCCATTTAGATTTTTTTGATTTTGTGCTGCTCAAGTTTAGTGGTCAGATTGTTGCAGTTTATTCCTTACCATGTATTTAGCAAATCAGGTGAAAATTTAGATAACCTGAGAGAATAAGTGAATCCAGCTAAGGAGTAAGAAGTGGCAGCTAAGCATCTTAGATTTGCCAGAATTGTGGTAAGAATTGGAAAGAAGTTCTGCAACCTCAGATCATAAAACAACAGAGAGAGCATTGGACTTGGAGGAACTTTCCATCAGCTGGGGAACTGGATAACTCTGGTTACACACCTCATAAACTTCTGTCTTGTGAAACAGTTCACACTCTTTCATAAGGTAAAAATATTGCATGGGAAGTCCTAACTAAAGCTGTCCAGGGCTAACTCCCTAGTTACCCAAACAGTATCTTATTGCCTTTAGCATCTCATTTTTCAATGTTGCTATGTAATTGAAAAATGGTTAGTCTTTAAATTTTTCAAGAACTTCTGGAGACTTGCTCATTTCTGAAAATCTGTTAAATGAAGAAAAAATCATTCTTTGAGCTGTCTTTTTTTTTTCATTTTGAAAGAATCATAACAACATCAATATTTAAGAAATCACCAGTCCAGACCTCTCCACTCTTCATCCTTCAGACAATAAGCAATACAATGATTTAACCCCCTGTCCATAAATCCAGGCTGTGGATCTGCATTAGAAGATTTCCAGCATGCTGCCTGTTATTCAATAGCATCTCAGTGAGATTGAGCTGTTATGTAAAACCCTTTACAGAGTGAGATTTGCAGATGGATTTTTCTACCTCTGTTAATGACCTTTCCATCTGTGCCATCCTGGTAAGTTTTTTATCTCTAGTTGCAGAGGAGATGCAGTCACTTAATAAAACCCTGGGGTTCATATAGCACACAAAACCATAATTTATATGATGATGCTCAATAGAAAAACATAATTAATTCCACTTTCCAGAAAACAAAGTTATAAGTGTTTAAAAAAAGTGATTTACTACTTTAGTCATAAGCAAGATTGGGTTTTTGCTAATAACCTTGCTAATTGGAAAAGAGAAGGAGCATTGTTTTAAAGTATTAAAGTATGACAGTTTGCCTTTTAAAAATAATTTTATTTCATATTTGCAAGGTTCATAAAAGAGTCTCCTTGGGTCTTTTTGTTGACCCAAGGACAGCCTTTACATCTCTCATGTACCTCGTGCTGGCTTTACTAACAAGAATAACTTTGACCAGAAGCTGAGAGTGGGAGAGGACTGCACAGCAAAAGATGAGTTAGGGAAGGAGAGAGCAGCTGGTTTCCTGAGCTAAATTAACTCCCTCTACTGTAGGTGCAGGGGTAACTCTTGGGAAATGCAGGAGATAATAAAGAAAATCAAATCTTTGTGCAAGGGAATTTACTGCAAAATTTCATGGTTCAAGTGTTTCACTGCTAATGGCCATTGTATGAGATGGATGTTAATAATTTGCCAGAGGAAATGGTGAAAGCAGGATTCAGGGAAGAAGCTGTGAAACCAGAGACACCTGAAGATAAGGAAACCTCCCACAGCCAGGGCAAGGAATCAGCTCTGGGCTGCCTCAAGGGGAAACCACCACTCCACCACAAGGTAAAGAGCCACGTTAAGCAAAAAGCAATCACGTGGTTTGATCTTAACTTTCATGAGGCAGGAGATAAAAAAGGTATAAGAACTGCAGAGAAAATAGCCAGAGGTCAGAGGGAGATTCTTCCTCTAACAAAGGAAAAGTTCAGCTCTCCCAGGGTGGAGGGAAGAGCCCAGCTGGTGGAATGCTGTTGGGTCAGGGCTCTGCATGTACTTTCATGGTGTGTATGGTGATACATGCCATGTTTTTGTGCTGGGGTTCAGTAGCTCCCTGTCACCATTCACAGGGAGACTTCCACATGTTACTGATTTTGTTCTGGAGACAATTTATCTTCTGGTTTATAGCTATATTTGACCTACCACCTGACCTACCACAGGTTTAGTTTATATACAATTTGTACCTGATAACATTATTAAAGACAGCAATGAGGAGAAAATATCCATGAAAACATTGCAGCATACCAAAGAGGAAGAAGAGAGGAAAACAGGGACATACAATGACTGTGCCTCTTATTTTTCGATGGGTGGCAGTGTTAGCACAGAAATTATCTTTCCACTGCTTAAACCTGGCTCTGAGATCTTCAGGCAGTTTCCTTATATGTCATTCTGATTTTCTCAGTGGAGGAATTTCACATTACACTATCTCCAAAGTATGTATTCCCTACATGAGTGTGGAAACCTAGATGTGCCTTTCCCACCAAAGCAGCAAAATCCTAAGCTTCAAATGCAATTACACACCACTAGGAAAATTAAAAAATGTGCATGTTAAATCATGATTGATTTAAAATGCTTAGACAAAATACTGTGTAATGTCCTTAAAGTTGCATTAGGCTTGGTAAATGGTATAATTTGGAATTGGACTATGATTTCTGACAGAATTTACTATAGAAAGCAAAAAGCTATTAATATATCACAGCAGGGTGCATCAAGGAAACAGGCTGATTTCATTGCTGGTTTAAAGTCACTGATTTATGTCTTAAGGTGCATTTAGCCCCCTAGACATGAGATGGCTCAGTGGGAATGGCTGTGGTGTGGACTGTCAGTCCCCCCAGCTTTGGTTTTGTTTTCATCTCTCTTTCTTTTTTTATTTTTTTTATTTTGTTAAATTTAAACTTGCTGCTTATGCCTCAGCTGGTTTAACCTTTAGCTGGCCTACTTATTGAACCAGGGCAGGTGGTAGCATCTGAGGCAGTCGATATTTCTCCTTTGTTGCTTGCCTTTTCCAAGGAGCAGGCAGACCCTGGTGGGAGGCTGAGCACAAGCACAGAGCTGTGTGTGCCAGGACCTCGCTGCTCCCAGTGCCCCTGGTGCACAACCACCCTTAGTCCCAAGGGCAAATGCATGCCAAAAAACAAAGGTGCACTGGGCTAGTGCAGTGCAGGTACCACTGGTCAGGAGCCTCCAGTTCCTTGATTCCTGTGCTGCAGAGGGAATGCCATGGAGATGTTCAACCTCAGGAGAATTCCCATGCAACTGCACATCACTGCATGGACAAAGGTGCAGTTCAAAGGGAAGTGTGCAGTCACTGCAGCTCTGCCATGGCACTGCCTGTGGGGCTGGGAGGCACGGCTGGCACTGTGGTGCTTCACTGAGCTCCCAGGAGCCCCAGGAGAAAGCTGTGGGCAGCAAAAGCTGCATGGAAACTCCCAGGATAACTGAGGCTTGTGCTGAAGGCTATAATTAAAGCTATTCATAAAAAGAGAAGTATAAACAAAAGGTAACTTGCTAATTTAAATGACCCAGTCATATATTTTGGCCCTGAAGACACTCAAGACTTTGGGGCTGCCTTGACCTTGGGGTTTACAGCAGCATTTTGCTGGTATTATGTATGACCAGCTCATCAGTACAGTAGTGTTTTCTAATTGGGGTCCTGGCTGCACGTTCCTGCTCTGAAGTGTAATCCTGCTCTTTTGGAAGTGTACAGTTTCTCCTGAATGTGGGGATTTTTTTGGCACAATTTGAACAACACAACCTCCCAGGGTATCTGACCTTGCACAAGCATTTCTTTGTGCTGTCTGCTTTCTGTTTAGTTGTACCCTGCTGTACAACTGAGCTGTCATGTTCATCACTGAGGAGCTGCCTCCAGCAGTCTGTACATGCTGCAAGTTGTTCCTTTGGTTCTTTATGATCTTTCCCAAGCTCAGGCAATATTTCAGCTCAAGTTCAGCCTCCTGCTCTTACTGTGGCTCCCTCCAGCCACACATAACCACACAGAGCAGCACTTGCTCTGGGGAATGTGAACAAAATGAATCCTCATACTGCAAGAGTGTGTAGGTCTGGCAAAGACCTGCACATCAACACCTAAATCCTGCCTTCCTTTGCTCCTGCAGCCAATCTTGCTTTTTAACTGGTATAAAACTTTTTTTTTTTTTTTTTTTTTATCCCACTGCATATGACTGCATGAAGGGACTGAGCACACTGTTTTATAGTCTAGTTTTTCTGAGAGCAGGATTTGTGGCTCATGGAAAATATAGGTCTTTCAGCAGACAGACTCAGCTTGCCGACACTGTTTATGCCTGAATTCTGCTTGGTGCCAGATTGGGACAGAAAAGAAACACAAGCAAAGTTTTTCAGCACAGACAAGGGCTCACTGTGCCCTGTCCTTTCCACTGAACAAACTTTGGAAGGGCTGTTAGAGGTGGTAAGCTAATATTAGATTGCACCAAGAATTAAAGCCAGCCATTGAAATGAACAAGAACTTACCTATATGTTGCAGAACATTAAAAAAAAAAAAGGGAAAATATAGGAAAATAAAAGGAAAAAAGAATTAGTTAATGTGGTAGTGGTAGAGAAGAAAGCAAGACAGAAGAAGGCACAATCTGTTGAATAAATCAACTAAATTTTTGTACAGTGCTTGTGCTCCATTTATGGTGTTCAACTTTTTAAGCAATATGCGTAGCTGAATAAAATATTTGTGCAAAATTGCATATTAATGAAAAGGAATGAAAATAAATTTAAAAATTCAGTGGTTATGCATGCTCTAAGGAAGATACTACAGTTTGATGCCAGAGTAAAACACCAACTAATCAGCATCTCTTAAGCTGCAAATATGAAATCTTTTCAGCAAATTGTTTTTCCTGGGGATTTGCACTTCAGTAATGATGTGGTGAAATTTAGCAAAACTTCTCACTATGAGAGGAACTCAAACCAAATTTGCAGAGAGAAGTGTGCACAAGTGAAGTTTTTATCTTTTCAGAAAGAGGTATTGAGGGGTACTGAGGTGTAAACATCTGCAAAAGACATTTGACTCAAAAATCCTTTGAGCCAAGATGGGCAAAGTCAAAGACAAGGAGCTACCTGGTCCACAGGGCACCTAACACCACTGATAAATCTCTGCATCCCAGCTCAGATCCAGCCAGAGCAGTATTTATATCTAGGTACAGATTAGGGGATTTTTCACTAACCTACATTTATTATTAGAATTTGACTACTTAAAAATGCAAATATACCTGCTGACAAAGGGAAAAAGCAAGAAAATGGTGCTAAAAATATCAGGGCTTGAAATCTCAGCTGAATAATCAAGCTGCAGTCTGGAGTGACTGGATAAAAGAGCATGATGAGAGCCTACTTGGAAAGAAAAGCTTTCTTTGGAGGTGTGCTGCCTGATTACAGGTAAAAATTGGAAAACTGTTGCAATTTCTGAAGCTTCATTCCTTCCCTGAGACTTTTAGCATCCACCCAGACATCTCCTGAGCCGTCTCCCTGCAATTCATTTTTATTCAGGTGCTTTTTCTTTGGCTAGGAGGAAGAATAAGGCATTTTCCACCCAGGCTGCAACAAGTGATGCTATCTGTCCTTCTGCTGCTGAGGTAAATCTGTATTGATAAAGCATTCCCAATTGCCTTCCTGCAAACTCCCACAGCTATTCTAGTAATAGCTGATGGCTGTTAACAGGCTGTCAGCATGGCATCAACAATTTACTCTGCTGAGGACCAAAATGCTTTAATCCAACACATGTTCATGTTTGGCTGTAATATGAGTGTATGAAAGAGAAATGCAGTGAGTGTGACATTCTGGTCAGAACACCTGATCAAGTGTCTCTTCTCATGTTAAAATATAAGTACTATAATTTTTTTTCTCCCAAAAGAAAGAAAAAAAGCAGTCAGGTGGAACAATGAGGATGGTCCTGTTAATCTAGCAATTTTGTGTCTAAAGTTTTTGTATGTGATGGAATTCTCTAAATAATGATCCTTGAATTAATGATTATATTAGATTTAGTTAGACAAGACCCTGTTTGTTGGAGATTTCTGGGACTGTGGAGCAGTAACTGAGTTTCTTCCAAGTCCCATCAGTTCCATGCTATTAATAGAAAGGATCCCAAGTGCAAAAGATTACTTTGGTTTGAAAGTTTGCATAGGCAGCTCCCAAAGGTGTTTTGCTGTGAGATTAAGAATTCATTCAATAAATTTAAAATCTGTAGAAGTCTGGAAAGCATTTCAATCCTTAAGAGTAGCATTCTCTTCCCCATCACCACTGGAAAGGCAGAGGGTCCCCTACAGCAGTAGGGCAGTGCAGGAGGAGCCAGGTGCTGTGCAGGGGGGCTGAGGTCCCATTGCCAGTGTCACCTGCTGTCCCCCAGGGACCTGCCATCAACAGGCACCTCCGGCACAGCACACATGGAGAAACAGAGCACATTTGCTGGTACCTGCTTTCTGCATCTTTGCTTACTGCCAAATAGTTTCCAGTGGGTTGTGGGGAGACCACGTCACAGAGAAGTGTTGCTTCCTTGCTCCCATCCACCTAAATTAGGTGTTTTATAAATATTTAATCACCAAAGTATCCAAGTCTTTGCCCAGTCATGCTCTCTGGTTATGGAGCCCAAAATGATGGGAATCACAGGCTGAAGTTTGCCTGGAGTTAGAAGTGAATGGACAAATTCAGAATGAAGCCTCCTCCATAATGACAGACTGATAAATCACGTCTGTTTTCCTCTACAATACAAAGAGGGGAAAAGCAAAAGAATGACCTAATTTAATCATGGAGATGAATGGTGTGACAGGAGAGTGTTCCTAAAAACACACATGAAATGTAAATCCTCCTTTCCTGTGAGTGCCTGGGCAGCAGTTGACTTCTGTGACTCACTTTAAAGAAATTCCATGGGAAAAGGTTAGGCTTTCTCTGGGATGAAAAGAACAAGAGTAAATGGTATAAACTGTGATTGTAAAGAAAATTCCTGCCTAATATCCCCTGTCTGCACTATATGAAAAACAAACACAGCCAGTAAAGTTTTGATTGCTGCAGCAAGTTCCTTGTCTTTGGAGAGGTGGAGAGGACAGGCTCCACAAACAGCTGCAAAGCTTTGAGGGTTGCCTGGAGAGTGCAGATCCCTTTCAGAAGAGAAAAGGAGTGCATCTCACCTGGGATTCCTGGTGTGCTGACTGAGAACTGTGGACATTTAGCCAGGAGCCTTTTCCTCACTCCAGTTGGTCATTGGTGTGACGTGGAATCAGCCAAAACAACTTCCCCAAGTGGATGCAGGGAGAAGGAGTCAGAGTGGAAAAAGTGTGTGGATGGCCTACGTGCAGCTGAGTTCCAGCTCACAGCCTCTGTTTATGGAAGTTTATATTCAGCTACATACATCATCAGCTGTCTCAATTACAGTCCTAGGGCATAGGGGGAATAAAAGGCTAGAGTTATGTTTGAGAACTGGAGAATTATTTGTAATAACTCAACAGAACAAATGTATATTGATAAACAGCAATCTGGGCTGCTCATGAACAGCAGAAGGAAGAGATGAAGAGCAGGATTAAATGGCCTACTCTTACTAAAACAAGAAGAAACTTCATTCTCTCTGATACTCATTTGGAAGAAGACACATCAGCTATCAGGAACAGAAAGAGGCTGCCAGTGAGATTTTGCAGAAGCCTGACTTTAGCAGTGTATAAATTGTCCTGAATATCTGTGATTTAGAGGGGATTTTTTTTCTACATTTACGTTGCTTTCAATAGGTGTTGGAAATTCTGTCATAGAGCTCTCTCTGGCTTTGGTAGCTATTTGAGCAGGGTCCAATTTAAAGATTATATTTTATTTTCGAAGCAAGTGATTTCTATTCTTTAGACTGGAAAGCTGGGGATGTTATCACTATTACCTCTTGGGGGTTGAACCTTTAAATTGGGTAATATGAATAGCCTGTGGCAATAATAATACCTCACAATAGCTTTATACAGTGGTTTGAGGAGTCCTGATGGCTCAGGAAATATTTAGTAACAGTCTCAAGATCATCATTCAAACTGCTAGCCCCCTGCTAGTCCAGGTGGTGCTCAGTGAGCTCTTGCAGTCTGTCACTGCAATACTGTGCACAATGTGTCTGACCCCTCTCTGGAGTCAAACAATACCCTATTTACCAAACTGATATCCATAGCAAAATCTAATTCATAATAATTGCTAAGATTACTTAATGCTCCTGCTGAGGAAAGATGTTTACTAAACACTTTTTATCTTTGAAAGACTTTGAAAGAAGCATCTTGAAAATGAGGATGAATGAAAGGGAAATAATATAATAGCTGATATAAAGGTATTTTTTTTTGTTTATAATTTATATCACATATCTCTGGTTAGGAAGAATTTAGTGGGTTAACACACAAGTTTATGTAGCTTTTTCAAGCAGAGTAACAAAAGTAGCATTACTGACCTCAGTGTTTCCTGAATCACATGTACAAATGCCACTCTAGGAACCTGAATGCAAGTAATAATCAGTATTCTCACTACATGTGGGGAGCATTATAGCTGAGCCACAGTGAGTTCTGCAGTCATATTTTCAGCTAAATTCTAAATTGTAGCAGGCAGAATGTAAGCACAATGGGAGAGCCACATTAAGAAGACTTTCCTGTATGTAAGGGTTTTGCAGAGGTGATAATTTGCTAGATAGGTGCCTGCCAGAGTTAGATACAGGGGCTAGAGGTGTTTCCTTATTTCATTCTGGCTTTATCAAAGAACAATGTTACTGTGTAAATGTCTCAAAGGCCAGTATAGCCTTACTTTGGTACAGGGATACAAGGAAAAGGAACTTGTGTCAACCCCTTTTCTTTGCCATGGCAACAATCTGGCTTTTTCCTGGCCATTTATTAGGAGCCTTCCTGGGATGTGTGCTCTGTGCCTACAAGTGTCCCTCCTCCTTGAGGTACCCTGGAACAGAGGCTGCCTGCACAGTTTGTCTGAGGGTACTGTTAGCTTGAGAACTGTAATTTTCCATCTTCTACACTCTACAAAAGTGATTTTGGCTGCAGCATTTTAAACTACTCATATCCTCTTGATGGGTGAGAAAAGACTGAGAAAGAGGAAAAAGCAGAAGAAGACAGAGACCCAGGTATGTCAGCACCTGATATTCAGTTTATGTGCTATTTTGGCCACTTTCTAAATTCTGCCTGGAGCTTTATGAGCAGCCATTCAGAGTGCTGGGGTACTGCAGGGCTACCTGGGACTTCTGCTGTTTATCCATCACCATTTTCTCCCCACTCTGGAGGATATTGCTGCCTTCCAATACATATAGTCTGTTTGGTTTTCTTTATATAGAAAGGAATTTCTTTCCGTCATGTTCCCTAATGCAGAATCAATCTGTATGTTGCCTTGAACACCACAGGCCTAGGATTGTCTGGATGTGAAGAGCCAGATCACCCCTGAAACTACCCTCCTAAAGCCAGAACCAAATGTACTGCCAATGTCAGGTTTTGCCAATCTTGACAAGTCATCAGAATTATTTTAGTTAGAGACTTCATCTTCTTGAGCATCCAAACTAAATAAGCACAAATTGCAGTCTCTGAATTCAAAGTAGCCATTCTCCTGGATTCTGTCGAGTGATGTGCTAAAAAATAATTAAATTTCAAAATCTTTTGAAAAGAGTTCTCTTGAGGTTCTGTTGGAAGTCCTCAATTTATTTCAGTCTCTCTATGAACGATAGACAGGTGAGTTGTCTTGAACACGGAGTGGATAACATTCATCAGAACTGTGCTGCTTTTCAAAGTTTGCCTCTTCTGTGCCCCTTTCTGTGTAAGCTGAGAACAGTCAAGCTGCCAGCCTTAAAAAGGATGTGTGCTTTTACTCACTGGCCTAAAAAATACAATAGAGAAGAACCACTCAGACTGGATGCATTTCCCTTTCACAGCACACAGCCTGTAACCTAACATTTTTTCATCCCTTCAGTAACTCCTGGCCATTTCAGTGTTAAAGCTCTGAATGTGTTTTGCTCTCACCCTTGCCCTCAGCCACTGAGTGAAGGGATGGAGTACACAAGTGTGAGCCAGCACTTGGGATGGCTGCTCTGCAGAGAGAGCTTTCTAGGAGTGATCTGAATAACATCCCTTCATATCCCCTGTTAACAAATAAAGTTATGTACACACACAATGCAAGATGAGAGAAGAGGATGAGAAAAAGCCCTCAAAGGTGTAAAGCTCCTAAATGTTTCTAAGTCTGAAAGCACACTCCCCTACTGATTGAGTCATGAGATTTTCTTGTTTCCTTGCTTCTGCCAGGGACACTGCTCACAACCTCAGCCTTCCTGGTAACTGTATTTAACTGTTCATTTAAATATGCTATTTTTACTCTCCTTGTTTTTATTGGCTGCCACCTTTTTTCCCTGTAAAAGGTTTTTTTGTCATGAGGCAAAATAGTTGGGTATTGAAAAGCCATATAATATTTTGACTAGCCACTAAATTAAGAAAAATCTGTGGTTCTTAGCTTCCCTTCACCTTTCCTGAGGCTGCTCTTTCACATACTGCCTGCTGAAAAGTGGGAGCTGAAAGGCTCTGTGGAAAGGGACTTTGCAGCAGCCAAATAATGGCCAGACCATCTCCTTTCTTTTCTCTCCTGAATCTAGTGCTCCAGAAACGCTGCCAGAAGTTGTTTTTGGGCCATCTGGGATTCTTCATTTGCATCATACAGGAAGTAGGAATAAGACTAATTTAATGGCAGTTTTGTTATAAATCAAACTAAATTACTAAAAAAAACCCCAAAACTACCTGTCAAAATTAGGACAGCAGTTTCTATTTACCTCAAACAAGTCAGCTGGAGAGAATGAGATCATTGTGGATAGACAGAACAGACATAAAACTCCCAGAGCAGGGGAAGAAGGAAAAGAAATTTTGACCAAAACCATTTCAGTAACAGAGGGTATAAAATCTGATGTCTTCCCATAGGGGAATACTTGTGGGACATGGTTCTCTGCTCCAGTGGTTTTTCCCAAATTGCCACTCTAGAACTCTCCTCTGGTCTTCTGAAATCACAAAAATAGCCAGTTTTAGGGGAAGTATTGTAAAACCCATTGTGAGCTCCCCTCCCTTATGGATCACACACGTGTGACACCCCCCAGCCTGCTCAACACCACAGGCTCACTTCAGTGAACACTTCTGCAGTGATGGGGTTTTGACAGACACAAAACTCCAATCACTTCCCAGCTCCAGAAAATTTCTTACAGGCATTTTTTCTACTAGTTTCTATTAATCCCACACAGCAAATGTTTAAAATTATTTTTCTTTTTGCCAGTTTTCTTGAATGCTGCTTCCTTTTCTATTATATTCTTTTCTGCATCTCCAAACTATAACAAAAGCAACACTTTAGTCATGTTGATGAATTGTGCATTTCAACACCTCTCATTTGAGGCTGTGGGAAGCATTTTATAGTTTATTGGGTGATGGGAGTGAAATCTTTACAAGATCAACCATGATCAGCAGGGATTACTCTGCAGGATTTAATTCTCAGTTTCTTTGCCTATATAAATCACATAAAAATGAATGCAATGGAAGTGAAAAATGAGGATCAGACCTTTGTGTCCACTAGATGCAGTACCAGAGGACTAATGCATCTGGTTTAAGGCCAGATCAGCAGGATTAACACTCTTATGGTGCTCACTGACTTCTGTACCACAGGATAGGCCCTTGAGGCTGGAGCAACCGTGTCCTAAATGCTAAAGGATGGACCACAGACAAAAACTTAGCAGGGCTTTTCATGGGTATTCATGTTTTGCTGCTCCCATCTCAGTAAAAGAATGCAACTCTCCTTGTAATTTCAAAGCCACTCATTCAATCTCTTTGAGTAATTATGGGATGACAGCCAATTATACCCTGGAAATGCTTGCTAGCCCTATTAATCTTTTGCTCATATGGGCTGGTTATAGCTAAAATTATAAATGAGTGAATGAAATGAAGTAATTTCTGATTGGGTGGTTTGGGAAAGAAACCCTGACTCCAACCCAAAAGGTTCCCCCAGTGCTCCACAGTGAAAGGTGCTGAGCATCCCTGGAAATCCGCGGGGGCTCAGCATTCCTGAGGAGCACTTGGCAGCTCTTGGCCATGGCTGGATCACACCCATAATCACACCCCTGGGGCAGCACCTCAGAGAAATATTCTGCTTGAAATTGAGGTTAAATTAAAGGGAGGCAACCAAAGAGAAACTATTTCCAGACAGCGAGACTAGAATTTCAGTGCCATTTAGCCTGATTCTTTGGAAATAATTTGTCTATGGAAGAGTTCCTATTAGGGTTGAAGTACTTAAGAGGCTTATTACAGGCCTGCACACACATACTAAGTCAGTGTGAGGTACAATTTGATGCCATGTTATTGCCAGATGGACTTTCACGTCCCTATTGATGTTTTTTCTTGAAAAAGAAGAAAAATTAATCCTAGTTTAATGCTAGTGTTTCAATGGCTTGTGGTCAAATTTAATCAACTTCAGGCATCTAAACTAAATATATCTGAAGAAGGTATTTTGCTATGATTGACAAGGGGTTTTTATTTTTTTTAAATTAATTTGGAATGTCAATTCCTATTAGTATTATTCTATAATAGCAAACATCTATTTTCAGCTTACCCCGACTCATGTAAAATACTCATATGTGTTGAATTTATAATTCAAAACTAGTATTTTCTTTTTAGAAATTACACTAGGTAAATAATTTAACTGGAAAAATTGGTATGACTTGCTATCTCAAAGGTCTTTTACAAATCTAGTTTTAAAAGTGAACTCATGTAACTGATTAATAAATTAGATCCATGATATAAGCAAGAAGTCAAAACCTTTTATTTAATTTTATAGTTTATATCCACTTGACCCAGGCAGTGAAATCACTGCTATGGAATTACTGCTGTAACACACAGAGAGGACAAAATTTATGCAACAAGGAAGACATTTGAGAGGAAAATCTGGAATAGGAGATGAATCAATTTGTTCTTTATAGCAAATAACTAATGACTGCTGCTCTTGAAAATACACGGGGAATATCTGATTTTGCCCAGACAAAACTTTATTATCTGTTAGAAAATTACGATCTTTTTTGAGGTTAGGAACTTGGGATCCTTGCACAATGATTTTATTTTATTCTTGGAATGCTGCTGCTGGGCAATTGCTGAAAATCTCTTCTGTCTGTGGCTTTCCACTCATCAATGTTATTTTTCTTTTGTTTTTATTAATGTATAATGAATAATTTTAGTGTTACAAGGTTAGGGAAGGACGTGACCAATGCTTCTCCATTTTAGCTTTTGTGGAAAAGGTAATCTAGTGGGGCTCCAGAATAAAAGAATGGTTTTGAGGCCTAGATGCAAGGTGAGGTGAATTCAAGGAGAGGAAAAGCACTGCAGCTGCACACACTGGTTTTTGTTTTAAGGACAGTGAGATGAAGAGTAATTAGAGGATGTGAAAAAGGTCTCATAAGAAGTTCCTGTGGTTTAGAAGGCTTTCTGCAACAGGACCTCCCTCCCTTTGGCTGCAGTGGTGGGCTGGTACTGCAGTGAACTTTGTTTCCATTCCACGTGGCATTGGCTACATGCATTTTGAAATATAAAATTGGTGGTGGTTTGGGTAAGATGGGTTTCTAACCTCATGATAATTTCCTACAGACAATTAGGGGACCGGGAAAAGGAGGTACGGATGGACAGATACAGACAGGGAGTTACTGGGACTGTAAAAGAACTCTCTAAATATCAAGGAAGAGCTACCAAAGGAATTAGGCTTAGAAACAATTCAGGAAGCTGTTGTCTTCTGCAGAAGATAATTCTGTAGAATTTTTCCCAAATACTTGCCATCTTAATTTCAGATATTATTGCTGAGCTGTTGAAAATACACAGGGTCTGAAAAATAAATAAATTTGGTAACTGATTATGAGATTAGAAAATCACTTTACACAGTTACTTTTGGAAGTGAGTATTGCTTGTAGTTGCTCTCATTCTTGTTTTCCTCACTACTGCTGTAGTTTTAGGAAAAAAAAAATCCTTGGGCTCCCACGTTCAAGGCCTCACAACTAAAACTCTCTGCTGTCCTCCATGCCTACTTAACAAAATGTATTCATTTCTTATGAAGAAATTGCCTTGTTGCAGAGGAAAGGGAAAAAGGCTAAATAGGAGAGCTGAAGACCCTGCTAACCACCAGCTGCCAGTTCAGGCCTTGCAGTTGGTATTTGTGCACAAAAGCAGCATTCCCAACCCAAGTGTCTGTGAGAGCAGGGCAAGAGAGAGCCCCTGGGCACTGCACAGCTGGTGCAGCTCAGTTCTGGAGTTTCACAAGCATTTTCCTTTCCATCAGCCAATGTCCGAGTGAAGCCTCTGGGGGTAGGAGAAGTCTTGACCACATCTGTCACTTTGAAAGCAGTATTTTGGGTAGCTTTCAGCTCTGTTTTCTCTCTGGGGACAAAGCTTGGATTTTCTAAGAAGAGTCTAAAATTGAAACTAGCCTTCAAGAGACCATGGAAAATAACAAGAAAATGCATAAATTTCTAGTCCAAGTCCGGGCTTGCACTTGCAGGTACGAGCTGTGTTTATATCACAGTCCCTTCAACCCATTCTCCTCCTACTTTAGAAATCTGTCTTTGCCAGCTATTTCCTTTTCTTTCACTGTTGCATATTTACAGGGTTCTTTCACCAATTCTTTTCATTCTTCCCTGCTACTGTTTACTTGTACATTTTGATAACAAAATGCCTCCTAGGATTCCTCTTGGACACTCTCTCCTCTTTATGCCCATTGGTTTCCACCTAACAGTGCTGTTTCAGGACCTGTGTATTTTCTCTGGTGAAAGCAGCTGCTTATGGCTTTGATTTCTCAAAGCACTGGATATGTACATGACCATCAGCCACTGATTTTACCCTCAATTCTAGGGGCTGAAGCTTTGTCTGATTTCCATTCCATCCCTGGGAGCCATGACATCATCTCCATGGTATTCTGAAATTATACCCAATGGTCTTGTTTTTTCCTCTTAGACTTTATTGAAGAAATCTGTGATTTCTTTCAGGGTTGATGGTACTGTGTTCTACATGTCTTTAGTGATTTATTCTCAATGGGGTTTTTTTCAGCTTTGCAATTACACTTTCTATCTCTCAGTATAAGTGTTACCATTAAGCTGTACTGGATCTGAGGTGAGATTTGATCTGTTGAGGACCTCTTTTGAAATGCTTGTTTAAACTGTTTTCTACCTTAAAACTACAGCTGTGACAGATTAACTATTTTTTCCATCTTCATTTTCCATTAGCCAAATTTCTTGAACTTGTTTATTGAAAAACCAACCCTGAAGACAGATGTACTTGCAGGATCAACCCAGTCATGGCATTGATCATTTTCAGCTAATGTGGTGAGGTGATCAGCAGCAGTGGTGCTGCTTCTTGGAGGAATGAGCAGAGGCTGTTCATGGATGTGTGCAGTAATGTGGTCATACTGTCTGCATTCACAACATATTTGTTCTCTGGTGTGCCTGGAAGAGGTGGGAGGAAAAAGTACATAATGAGTAATTTCCCAAAAACTGGAGGATCATTTTTGCTTCTCCGTCAATTGCATAATTACATTTTTAGTTCCCAGCTGCTGCTTTCATGAGCCTCTACATTGCAGAAGCTCCTTCAGACCAAGGACCCAGTCCTTTTATTTGGCTTACTCTCCATCTCTGCTGTCTGTGCAGTCTGATCTAGAAAGAATGAGCTCTTCTGATTAACCATAAACCATCTGGGAGAATAATGCAGGTTCTGGTGTCTGCCCTAGGTTCCAAATAACAGCACGCACTTAGAGCCGTAGTAGCCCAGGTCAACTTTTCCCTTTCTTTCCCCTCCTTTTTTTTCTGTTCTCTATAGGTCCAAAAAAGAACATCTGTTAAGCCCATAGAGACATTTCAGATAAAAAATGAGGTGTCTTTTTGATGGTTATATACATGGAACTCAAATACATGAATCTTACTTTCACCACTAATTTTTGTTTTGGATAATGCCTTTGGTCTTCAAATAGTATTTCCAAGGTGTAAATCTACACTGATGTCAATAGGTTGACATCTGCTTTTAAAATTTTATGCCACTTTTAAACACTTATGGTAATAAATATGTTTTTAAAAGTCACTTTTAGACATTTATGGTATTTACTTGAATATGCTTTGCATCACAATAAGAAAAAGAGTGAAGGTGGGCCAGTACACTTTATCATAACCGAGCTTGCCTGCGGTGATTTTTTTAGCTATTATTTAATGGTAAAAATGTAGCAGTCTTGTGTGTTTTGTTTTGTACCAAGTCAGCTGAATGCTGAGGGGATGGAGGTTTTGACAGACGCGTCCTTCTCAAGCAGAGCGATGGGCAGCGCGCTCCCGATGCCATCAGGGCACACCGGCGGAAGGGTCGCGTCGTTTCTATGGGCTCACGGCGTGGCGGCTTCAGGCACTCACACTCTCCCAACAAAACCACATGTTTGGGAGTGCGTTTATCGACGCATAATGGCCAGTGAAAGCACTGAGCAAGTGTCTGGCGGGGCAGGCGAGTGTAGCTGCTGGCACAGCAAGCAGCACCCAGCTGGCACGGCCGAACCCCGCTCCCATCCCCGGGGCCGCGCCTGTGCAGCGCCCGCGGCGGCGGGGCCGAGGCGGGGCTTGGCCGCTCGCCCCTCCCCGGCGGCGGCGGTGGCGGCACCGTGCGCCGACAGCGGCTCCTGCAGCGCCGCCGGTGCCCCGGCCCTCCCTCCCACCGCCGTATAAAGCCCGGCGCGGGGGGAGCGCCCGTGGCTGCCGCCCGCCGCGGAGAGGAGGCGGAGGAGGAGGAGGAGCAGCGCTGTCTGCCCGCCGCCGTCCCCAGGCGCCTTCTCCCCGCTCCTTTTCCACGCCCGCCCCTTTCCCCCGCTGCCGGGGGCTGCTGGCGCGGCCAGGCCGGCGGGTGCGGAGGGCGAAGATGGCGAGGAGCGGCGCCCGGTGGCCGCGGCTCCTGCTGCCGGCGCTGCTGGCCCTGGCGCTGCCGGCGGCGGCGGAGCGGCGCCCCGGTCCCGCAGGTGAGCGCGGTGCGGGGGCCGGGATGGGATGCGGTGCGGGGGCCGGGATGGGATGCGGTGCGGGGGCCGGGATGGGATGCGGTGCGGGGCCTGGAATGGGATGCGGTGCGGGGGCCGGGATGCGGTGGCCGTGCCCGCAGGAGGTGTGTGAGGCGGCGGGGATGCGCGGCTGGCCGGGCGGCATCGGTCCCTTTGTGCCTTGCGGCTCGGCAACATCCGCCAGGAAGGGAACGCTGGGACCCGCCGCTTGGCCGGGTTATTTCTATTTATTTATTTTTTTATTCCTCACCGGCCCGTCCTTGCCCCGCACGGTAACGCGGAGCGGCTCAGCGCTGGGGGAAGGGACCGCCGGGGCAGCGCTCCCCGGGTTGTTGTCGAGACGAACCGCTCGGCTGAAACTGTCTTAACCCGCCCAGGAGTTCATAGATGCCTAATTCCACTTAAGGGAAGGGAAAAAAGAAAAAAAAGAAAAAGGATTCCTTAAGGGGAATTGAGACTCCTAAACTTTCTCATTGCCAGCTCCCCCGCCCTTTTTCTCCCGTCTCCACGAGACAAGGTGTTGATGAACATATTTTTCCAGTGCTCAAAAAAGCACTAGCATCAGTCACTGCTTCTCTGAACTTGAGCAACTGCTGATGAGGTTCATCTTCGTGCAAAAGTCAGCCGGAGACTCCAGTGCCCCTTCCCGTCCTGCAGAGCCTTAGAGCCTTCCCTGCCTTTCGCTCGTGTAGTGGTGTTTGCTTCAAGGAGCCGGGATGTAGAAAGAAATTTTATCTTCAACATGTAAAATAATATATACAGGAAATTCCCTCAGAGAGAGGTGTCCAAACACATGGATATCCAACAATATGCCAAAACCTCTTTTTTGCTCTAAGACTGTTTAGAGTCTGTACTTCTGATTTCTATTCTAAGCATTTCATCCCACTACATTATTATCGCATGAAATCCAAAATAGTTTCATTTCTTGGCTTGTTTTCTCCAGAGTTATCAAGTTATTTTTAATACCTAGCTTAATTTCTTCTGGGGTGAACAATGAGGCTTCTTTATTTGAGCAGCAAGTTTTGTCAGCAGGTTCTAAGTTTGATATTAAAACTACTGCTTTAGTTGATAAGTAGTATAAAAAGTTAAAATAATTTATAAAAACCAAAACTGTTGAAGAATTCCAGACAACTCAATGAAGTTCTAACTTCCAGTTTTTGTAATATTTTGCTATTTTTGTCTGTTCAGAGTGTTTCTCCGAAGGCTATGATGTGGTTGCTGTGTGTTGGGGGGGTGTGAGCATTGCTCTTCAGCCCTTGCTGCCCCTCAGAATGCACCCCCAGGGGACGGGTTTGAGCAAAAAGCTGAGCTCCTATCCCTGTTTTCAGGGCAGTGAGATTGTAAGTTGAACTTCTTTGGAAATTAGTTGTGGCAAACAGTTATTCCCGCAAACATATCTGTTCAAATAATGTTTTGTTTTAACTGCACTTGAAATGTGGGCTCTCAGGCTGGTGTGAACTAATAGTTGGCATGGTAAGGATTCTTCTTTGATCCTTCTGCTTTTCAAATGTGTGCAAGGCAGAGTCCCTATTCCAGACAGCAATGTATGATTCAGCAGCCCAAAAATAGACTGCCTTGTCTGTATCAATAATAAAAATGATTCTACACAAGTTACAGTGCAAGAAAGCACTGGTAGTTTTATATAAGGTGCTCATGCAGGAAGATCTTAATTCTTTTTAATTTAGACACGAGCAGCCTGAGTTGTAGCAATTCTCTGCTGAACTGAACCACTCTGAGAGCAGTTTCTTGACCTCAGACACTGCCTGCTGTGTTACTTGTTTTTATTCCAATTTTAACCCTTAAATGTTTTCCCTAAGTCTGTGCTGTATTACTTGAAGAAGTAATACAGTAAACAGACCTTATGGTGCCTCTATTTCTAGAAATCTGTCTTTCAATTTCTAGTCTATTGATACTTTGTACAATTCAGTGTAAAACAGCTGGTGAAGACATGTCAATTTACAATTGCAATTTACATGTCAGTTTTTACTGCAGTCCGTTAGTGTTGCTTGCAACAAAAGCTCTAACAAGACTGTCTGGAACCAACTGCCAAGCTGCATCTTTATTTCTTAATCAGACCTTCCTCAGAAAGGCTTGGAAAAGTGATTTTGGGAGAGCTGCCTGTTGCACAGCACCGCTTACAAGGAGCAATCAGTGCGGCCCTGTGGCAAAGTGTGTTTGCAGAAATCCCTCTGCTCCTTCCTTGGCCGCAGGGTTATGTTTCAGGCCATACAGAGAAGAGCACTGTTGAGCTCTGAAACACTGGCTCCTGTGTGCTGGAGATGCAAAAGTTTCTGTGTTAAAACATCAGCGCTGAAATATTTTCATTGCACCACGCTTGCTGCTTGCAGATTGCTTATTGTGACACGCAGAAAGTCGGTGGAAATGACATTTGTGATTGTGTGAGAGGCAGACACTCTCTTGGCAGCAGATGTAAATGATGTTCTCACCTAGGATGTTTTATCCATCAGCTGTTTGCAGGAAAATGCCTTTGCAGCCCGTGAGTCTGTTCCCCAGCGCAGCTGTGGCGGCTCGGCCGGAGCTGCGCTGAGGCCTTGGGGCCCAGGTTGTGATGGCGGCCGTCAGGCAGGGGTTGAAGTGGGCCCCGTGGTTTGAGGTTGTCCGTGTGCCCTCCCAAAGCAGGAGGGGTGGCCTGGGGGCTCCAGCAGCGTGGGTGGCTTCCCAGAGCAGCTGGGCTGGGAGGTGTGGTGGCTTGGCTGGCTATGGAGCACTGAGCCACTGGGCTCTCCTGCACCCCAGCGTCCCTCAAGTGCTGGTCACAAATGATTCCAGCAGTAACTGCTGGCTGGTCTAACTCTGCAAGGAGTTACAGCCAGCATGTACTGCGTTTTGAGCTACAGCTTGTACTGCTGCCATTTCTGTTCATTTGGGCTCAGCCCGAGTGCTCTGAGTGACAGCGATCAATAGGCCTTTCCTTCTGGGTCACCCGTGGTGCCCAAACAAGAAAATTTAGTCATTCAACCATCCTGATGTACTTATTAGAAGTACTGACAGACTCTACATGCTTGGGGAAGGAGAGGCCATAAGCACAGCTCTCTGTGCCTGCCTCTGTCTCTCTGCCCACTTTTCTGTCTCTTGCCTCTTTACTGGTGCTATTTCTGTCACCTTTTGTCACCACAGTACCCAAAACTGCTACATAAACCTGTGTTGTGGAAAAACCTTCTCCAGATCTCTTGGGAGTTTTGTACCCTTTTTGTGAGGACTGCATGAAAAAGCTGCTCTTTAGAGGAGAAGGGGAAAAGCAGAGGGTGATGAAGGCAGAACTGACTGCAGTAGGCAGCGCTTGGGTTACCTGTGTCTGGGGCACATCATGCCGGTACCAGCAGTGTGCACCACTTAGATGGAATTATTACCTACTCATGGAGATATCTTTAGCTTCCAGCTTTGAAATAAATAGTGAATGACAAATGAAACAGTGTGTAGTGGGAGGTGTGGGTGTTTGGAAGTCAGTTAAAAATAAGCGAACATTGTGGTAGAGGGGCAGAGCAGTGAAGTTGTGCTTTCATCGTGTATTTTTTCCTGGAAAATACTCATCCTTGAGGATACCTAAGGTTTGCAGTCTGAATTCTCTATAGCACTTGGGTTAGAGGCTGCACAATGCCAGCTAAACCAAACCAACCAAACAAAAAAATCCTGTAGATTTATTTCTTTCTTTTCATAGGTGAATGTAATAATTAAGCTGTGGAAGTACACCACAGGGTTGGATGTGTCATTGCTTTGCTATGATATACGGTGGGGTTACTGCAACTTTGATTGTAAAATGCATTTTCAGTTAAAGCAAGGAGAAGTGAAGCAGTTGTGACCTTTATCATCAGCACTGGATGCTGTAAATTGCACTGAAGGGACACAGTGGAATGACCACTATATTTATCTGACCCAGGGGTGGTTTGTGTGAAATGTATTTCTGTCAAGGATCTAAACTAACATTATTTCTCAGGGTTTTCTTTTGGTTGGTAGCATATTGTGGGGATTTATCATTTATGGGCAAGTTTTTTAGCTTTTTCCTTCACTGCTGCTTACTTAAGCATAAGTGACTTTGTATTTTCATGGGGAAATGTTTAGTTTGTCTGTTGAATTAGCACTATTGCACTGTGTAATCAAAAGCAGTATCTTTCCATTTGTTTAGAGCTGCCAGTCTGAATTACAAATTAATTGACATGCTGTTTAAGTGAATTCCCTTGTCAAGGGGAATTAGCATGGTTGCAGTAAGGGCATTTTTGTTTATAATGTCAGTTTTTTATAGTTTTTGAGAGACCAGTTGCAAACAGGTCGGAAAGGAAAGAATATTTTTGATCCCTCTTAATTTAAACAGTAGCAGGGTTCTCTCCAGCACAAAATACAGCTTGACCAGACTAGCAGCAGGTTTGTATCTCATGTGTAGTAATGTAGTTCTGGAGAATAAATGACACTTAACTCTCAAGGAATACGTGCTTGCAAGCACAGCCTGACACTACAAGTAGCTTTAGGATTAATACACCTGCTTCTCGATTTTTTCTTTAAGGTGAATTTGATTTTAAAAATATGGATTATACTGGTGATAAGGAGACTAAATACAAAAGGTTGCAGTTTTATTCCAGATATCTGTTTTTGTAAGGAAAGAGCAAGTATGTTTTTAAAGCAGCAGTGTTTTTAATTAAAGGAAACATACTGTAAGGAAACAAAGACAAAAAAATGCTTAACAAAAATAGACTTGTTATTTAAGTGCCACTCCTCTGAGAATGAATTCTGTACCTGTGGTTCTGTGTTAATGTGCTGAATTAGCCCATTCTTGCTGAAATCAGCTGTGCAGAAACTAATCAACATTTGATAGCATTGCTCTTTTAATTTTTTCTTCTTTGTAAATTAAAAGTAGATTAATTTTGTAATTCACATAAAACTTTAATACAGTGTCTTTGTAAGCATTTTATTTAATTCTGCCTTACTTCACTGTAAAGCTATTGTGTTGCATCAGAACCAGGCCCATAACTTCAATACCTGAAGCTGCTGGGTGAAATGTATGATGTTAAAAATACCTTTAAATATACATCATACATGCCATGTCATGGTGTCTTGTGTCTCAAGTAGGACAGAATTTTTATTTCAAGATTTGAACAACTGAGTTGTACAGGACAGGGCACAAGTGTGGAGTTTGAATTTCTTGTTCACACAGAAAAGGGAACTTCAAAAAGTATGGTTTTTTTTTTTTTTTTTAATTTATTTCTGGGGTAGTGTCTCTTGTGTGTGAAGAATTTTACATGCCCAGTGTTCGGACACAGGGCCAGATGTGAAGCTGTAGGGCAGCTTTTTCAAATGAACTGACTGATCTGGGTGGTAGCATCTGCTCACAACATGAACCGCAGTGCAGGCACCAAGGATGATGAAGGACAGCTGTGGGTCTTCAGGATGGCCCCACTTCCAGCTCAATTCCTCTCTGTTCTCTTTTTTTTAAAGACTAGTTGAAGGAGAAACTATTATTGCAAATCTTAACCGCTGAGTTTCATTGATGGATTGATTAACTGTCAAAAGATTGACTTCAGCCATGCCTGGTGCTGTGTGTGACTGCTTCTGTTTAAACAGCTGGGTTTGTTAAGCAACAGCCCGAGAAGGAACATGCTCTTCTGCAGATACATATTTATGAGAGAGACAAGAGAGGGCAAGGCTGCACAAAGGCAGAAGCTGAGTAAACTTTCTCACTTAGCCAGCTGATGCTAATTGTATCCTGCTCTCAGCTGCACAGCCCTGATGACAGTTTATAGCAGGGCTCTCCAAGCCGTGCGTTCAGGCAAGGCACAGCCTGTGCCATGACTCCATCCACTGCCTTTCAAGATGTTTGTGGTTTCATTTGGGCACCCATAAACAGCTGCAACCTGATCTGTTCCCCATTTGTCAGGAAGTTAGGCGGCTAGGAGTTCCTTCATGCATGGCAATGATGTCATTTACAAACAGTGGATTTTAATTTTTTTCTTAGTTTGGGAACTAAGGAACACGTCTTATCTTTGCCTTACTGCAGGATAGCTGACTCAGTATGCAGAGTCTCATCCAAGTCGTCTGAAGCTGATGGAAAAGCACTTTACTGCTGCTTGTATTTGGCTTTGTTTAACTATCAAAACAAGGAAATCTTGTATTAGAGTGAGTGCAGGCCTGAGCACTGGCCAGTGCTGTGCTCGGGGCTGACTGCGTGATTGATGAGTGCACATACAGTTCTTAATGAGCTCTTGTTGACTATATATTCAATACTTCTGAATTAAAGCAAGTAAGTTAAGAGCCGAGACATAATCAGCTTTCAAATGTTTCCTGAAACCAGTTGTATGCTGAGAGTTCCTGCTAACCTTTGAAAGTGTGTGTAGGTATGGATAGACATACACAGAAAGAGCTGTGATTTGTGTGTCATAAATGTTTATTTAATTGGTTTTGAACTGGCTCTCTTCAACATTTGATCATTTTAATGTAAGTGTTTTAGCTGCTGCAATGGTGTGACATCAGAACCAGTGTGCTAAAAGACAGCAGTGAGCAGCAGCTCTGTACGCTTGCCATTTGAGTCACTCTGCCCGGGAGAGGAAAGTGCCTGTTCACACCACGGCATGCTGCGAATTACAGCCTGAGGGAATTTCAGTTTGTAGGAAAAAAAAGGGAAAAAAAATTATAGTGTCCTGTCCAGGGGCTGTGTGTTAGCAAGTGCTAATCTAACATAGATTGTCTACTGTGAGAAAATTGAGAGCAGCTCCTGCTTAGTGCAAGGATGTGTTTTTGCTAACTCAGCTTCTCTGTTCCTGTGAAACACATGAGAAGAGGGAGAGCCCTGGAACAGGCAGCGTGTACTGTAGCTGGGGAAGTTACAACAATACAGATATTTGAAACTGGGAAATGATACTTTGTATACTTCTTTGCCCAGAGAGCTTCTGAAGGCTTCTTGCCTTTATTAGATCTATTCGCTATCTTGGGACACTGTTGGCAGCTTCAATACCAGCAGCTATTGCTCAGTAACCTCAGCAAGATTTACAGATAATGTGGAAGAGCACAGGAAGGATTATCCATAGACAGCCCATGCATTGAGTGATCCTGATAGATGCCAGTAATAATCATAAATTCCAATTGTGGCTATAAACTGTTTGCAACGGCTTAAAGACAGAAGTACCTTAGAAGAACCTCATAAGTTTTTGGAAATTACAAAAGTAATGTTTGTGTTACTGTCTGTATTTTGCAGTAAGACCTGTATGCATAGAAGTGCAGTGATTAAAGGTAGATTTGTCATACAGAGGAAAACAGATACTGAGGTCTGTACAGTAAGGTCAGTTTCTTCAAATTCTGGCCTTTAAAGGCTTTGGTTCCTAGAAAACCTTCTCTCTCACACAAGAATTGTATTGGTATAGAAAATCAGTATGTACCAGGTGTTTGGCAATCCATGACTGCTCTTAACTTGCTATCTTTTAATTCTAATTTTATTGTGTATTTTAACTTGTACCACTTTCTGATCGCTCATGAGCTTTTCAAGCATATTTTCTCCCATCCAAGGATAGTTTTTAGCATCAATCCAACCATACTACTGAACTGCAGAGAATCCAATCTTATAATGTGATCATGGCTATGGTTAGTGGGGCTTTGAAGCCAGTCTGCCTCTCGGGGAAGCAGTGAAGTGTGGGATGAGTGGAGGCATGCAGCAGTGTTCTGAACTGAGCATTGTATAAAGATGAGATTAAAAAAACTTCAGGACTCCCAAGTATGAAGTAGTATTGTTTTATGCCCCAGTCATCTTTCCCCCTCCTGCAGCGTAATGCACATTTATTTCCTGAGAAAAGAAGATGACCATGTTTGCTATTTCAGCACATTGTTGTGTTTCTAAAGAATCCTAGGGGGAAAATAAACAGCTGTTGGATGGCTCTGTCTTTTCTCTCTTTATGCCAAAAGTTTTATTTGACCAGAAACTCTTCTGTTGGCTTACTGCTTTATTTGAGCACATGTACATCACAAACTCTCACTGGATGTGTGTATGCATAGATGTACATATAGTTTGTGTTTTTCTCATTGTGTATTTCAGATCTTTGTTTGCTGCTGGATTACAGTAACTAAGCATATGTCTGTAGGTATAACTTATAATCATGGTTATATTGTTTATGATGGGTTTTTCCCATCTCCAGCTGTTTGACATCTTTTCAGAGTATGCGGATTTTCAAATATTTTGACATGGAATCCTAAGTTTAGGCAATAACTCCTATTCATAGTGGAAAATCCAAATTCCTTTTTGTAAAGTCTAATATTGCCTTTGTCAGTGATAAGTGTAAGATTGTGTTGTGCTAAAAGATCTGGATTTTGAAAGTGCTCTGTGGTATTTTAGCTGTCTTAATGGTTCTTGGGGTTTTGGGCATATGGTCTGAGTCCATATAAATGGGGAAGTTGCTGTTGGCACCACTGGTGCTTCTTGAGTTATCTGCAGAGCCTCAGCTTGCCATGAAAGCATGTGGAGGAATTGGGTTTTGTGCTCTTTAAGTTCAAGAGGAATCCATACTGAAAACGTTTTTCAGTTGTGTTGAGCTTTAGTGCATATCTCCAATGATAGAGAAGCATACTTCTGTGAGGTGTCAAGGCATGCTGAATCAAGTCTGTGATTTGCTTGGAGTTTGTTTGGGGTTTTTTCCTTCCTTTTTTTTCTTTTTCTTTTTCTGTTTGTTTTTGTGGGAAACTATATCCTGTTGGTTTCCCACAGTACCAGAGATTCAGGAGACAGAGTAGATAACTACACAGCTTTATCAATGACTGTGGATACATCCATGTGCTTCTTCCAGGTATCTGTTCAGCCTATGCTTTAGTACTACCAGACCTTTCTTTTCCATTTTGTCTGGTTTTTTTTTTTTTTCCTTAAACCCACAGAAGTATTCCTAGTATCCTTCAGTTTCCAAGCTTTTTCTCTGATATCTAGCAACTCATTTATTAGCTTGCTGTTAATTTATTTTGCATATTGTAATAACTGACTTTGGGTATCAGTCTTTCCATTAAATGAGCAATCATTCCTGTGTTGAGCAGCTCAGGGTGGGATGTAATCTGCAAACAGGAAAGTAAGCTGTTTCATGTAGACACTAGAATATGGATAAAAATGTATTACAAGTACCAAACTTCATTTGTTTACCATTATAAGCCACTAGTTTTAAAGATAGAGATAGATTTTAATGTCATAATGGGGTACCATGAACAGATGTCCTTTGATCTTGCAGCTCACTTCTACTCCAGAGAAGTCTGTAGTAGAATCCAAGGACTAAATGTCAGCTTCTGTGTGGCTGTGAGCAATATCCTCAGTGTTGGCTGCTCTGAAGCTACTATACCAGTGCCCACAACCCCTGGTAGAAATTATGTAGTAATCTCTGAGAGCGTTCATTCAAGATAAATAAGAACCATGTGGGTGTGTGAGGAATGACTGTAGTTCTTTGCATGCTTCTTTGCCAGGATACGAGGAGAAAGGTCACCGCTACTTAAAGCAGTCCTGCCACAGCAATTCCTGGCTTAGACCTTGCCAGGCAATTCACTGAAGGCAAAGCCCCTGGTTTATTGATCTTGTTTCTGGAAATAAATATTTATGATGCAGTCAGGTCCCTGGAAGTAGCAGCAAAAAAAGTCTAGAAGTGGGTTGTTTTGATAAACTTTCACTGGATTTCCTAATGCGCTGCATGTGCTCTGTGTGCAGTGCTGTTGTCTTTCACAACTTGTGTGCTGGAGGGTTTCTAATTTGCATGTAAAAATGAATTCTGTTAGTCACTGGATATACTTTTCTTGGCTAAACTTGTGCCCTCTCAGGCTTGTTTTCAAAACAGAGCAGCTGTTTTGTGGGTGTGACTATCGGAAATCTGTCTGACACAATTTCGTCCTAGTAACTGAACGCATACCTGGCATGGAGCTCTTGAGAGATTTTTTTTTTTCGTGCCTTCCTGTTGAACTTCAGCATAGGGTTTACATTTCCTTTTTACACAAACTGACTTGTGGAAGTAATTGCCAAGCTCAGCAATGCCCTGGGTGAGTGCCAAGGTGCCTCTGGCAGGTTGTGTGTGGGGGAGCCACCAGCCCGTGCCCTCTGTGGCATCTCAGCACCCTGCCAGTGGGAAGCAGGGGCACCACCTGCTGTGTTCTTGGGCTCATGGAAGCTGTCTTAATGGTTCCTGGGATTGTGAGCATACAGGCTGAGCCCATATAAATGGGGAAGTTGCAGTTGGCACCACTGGTGATTCTCTAGTTGTCTGCAGAGCTTCAGCTTGTCTTGAAAGCATGTGGAAAAATTGGGTTTTGTGCTCTTCAAGTTTGTGCTCTTCAAGTTTGTGCTCAACTTTGAGGATGCTGTTCCTGTTGGAAGACACTCCCAGGATTGTATTTGTCCCTGTGTGGGGTGGATAGTCAGGGTTGCACTGCAGAGCTGCAGCCTGTGTGAAGATCACACCGCAGAGCTCCTTGGGGGGACACCCTGATGGAGGATGGGGGTTTGTGGAGGGGAGGGTGAAGCAGGAATGGTGTCTGGCTGCAGCTGGAATTCCTTGGGGGATTTTGCAGTGCTCTCACTGGCGAGTACCAGGCTGCAGAGGCAGCTTGGGGTCTGAGTAATTGCAGACATGCTTCCACTGCTGTGCCTGGGTCTTCACTGCCCAGCTGGAGACAGGGATGCTGCTGGGGGCTCACTCAGCCTCTCTGTGCAGGGAGGGCTCTGGTGCAGCCCTGAGCCTCTGCACCCACAGGGCATCCTGGGGCCAAACCTGCTCTGTGCCCAGGGACACTGTGGGTGGCAGCAGCTGAAATAGCTGAGCACGTCCCAAAATGGAAATGACACTTGGATAAACTTACTGCCTTGGGAATGGTGTGCTTCACATTGACACTCCTGCAAGATCATGGAAGTCACTGTATCCATGTTGCTACACACAACTGGGATAAGTGTTCCAAGAAGTTATTGTACCTAAATGTAGTAAGCAAGGAATAGATTTTTTTCAAAGTGCATGAAGTTGAAAAGGTCGAAAAGAAATTAGCAGAAGTATTTAGTGGTCAGAAGCATTCTCTTCACTCACTTCCACTGGAAGAAACAAACATCTCCCATGCTATGTTTAGTGGAAATCTGCCAGTGAAACTGTTCAAGTTGTCACATCTAAATATAATCACAGCAACCTACAGGAACTAGGTTAATATTTTTATTAGCTGGAGGAGGATGGTTCTGCTTTTCTCATTTGGTTAATAATGCCCTCTATAATGTGCCAAGGTAACTATCATTTGCTGCAGTTTCCATTGTCTCTCTATTTATACTATATATAGAATAAAAGCATGTTTCTCTGCTCTTTGGTCAGACACAACTTAAAAAAACCAAACCACTGAAAAAACCAAACAAATCAAAAGAGGCCCCAGTGAAGACTAAGTAATCTAGAAAGAAATTCCAATTCTAAGGGGACTTCAAATGCTATAATTACAGTTCTGCTGCACTTAAAAAATTATTTAAGTACCACCTGCACTTAAAAGTGAGTGGTGCAACAAAGGCATAAAATAAAGCCTCTTCAACTTCTTCAAGTCTAATTAAAAAAAAGACCATGGATAAGCATGTTAAAAGGATAACATTTCTGGTGTAAACAGTACCTTTAAAATAGCTTTCTTTTGTTCTGTGACTGTTTGCAACCACCATTATCTTCCGCAATTATCTTCCAAATCTGGCAGCCCTTTTAGATTGCTTCATTGTCTGGTGGTGCAGTACAGGCTCATTTACCATTTCATATCAGTATAAACTGTTTGCCTGCTCAGCTTTCTTCATTTTGTATAGTTCGGGTTGAAATCCCTTATGATTTGGCACATTATTCTCTTTCCTCCTGTTCCACAAAAGTCAAGTAACATACCAGACTCCATAGTGAATCTTGAAATATATGAATAATGTGTATTCCATTAAGAGAGAGTAACAATATCCCATAAAGAACACTAGATTATTTTTTGCTTGCCAAACTGTACTTGTATGTTAGTTTAAACTTTCTTTGACTTAGTAACTGTGGAAGGAATCTGATGCAGCCCACATTCTGTCATTTCCATCATGTTGTCAAGTACAGATTTTTGAGATCTTTGCTGTTAGCATTTCTTAGCAATGTGTAGGTGTGAAATATGCCTTCTTCAAACCAAATTCCATGGTTAGAGTCAGTGAGCTGGTCACCTAGGAAACTTTTAATAATGGATCCAGTTGGCTTGATGATGCAATTCTGGTATGATCAGATTTTTCCAGTTCCCTGTAATTTGAAAATGTAGTGCTTGAACAAAGTAGTCTTAATTTCCTTTATAGAGGAAAATCCTCCTCTGCCTTCAGTTCCGTTTTAGTCACAGTCTAAGATACAATGTTCTTTATTCATTTTGTGGTGATTTCAGTAGAATTACTTGAAATTGCATGATCTTTGTAATAAACTGTTTGGAAGGTATTGAGTCATTACTGCTCTGTTTCTGTCTCATTGTGAGTCCATGTGAACTCATTGCACTGTGAGGTCCTCCTGTCCTTTTGAGATGTATTTGGAAGATTTTCTTCTGATTCTTTGCTACCAAAGTGTGCTAGCACTTAATTTGCTCCACCTTTTTCCCCCTCTTATCTTCCAAATCTGTCTTTCCAAAATTTTTGGAGGTTCAAGTTGAGTTGATGGAAGAAGTTATAATATTTCTAGTTTCTTCTTTGTTGCATATTGTATTGCAGGAGTGTCGGGTTTGGTAGAGCTGGCAGTTAAAATTGTCTCTAGGACCTTTGAGGAAAAGGATTGTGCCTTGCCCCCCTGTTCACAGACATGCCTCCCAGACACCCCCACCCAAGGAAAAAAATAAAGAAAAGAAAAAAAGGCAATAGCAGGATGTGAGAGAAATCCCGAAAATTGTGTGTAGTGGGGAGGGCAGGTAGAGATGTTGTCTGTAGCTGAGGAGCTTGGGCAGTGTCAGATAAAACTGCAGGAGCCCTGCTGAAGGCACAGGTTGGTTTTGGTGCTGTAGGTACTGGGCACAGGGTGCTGTCACTGCTTAAAGGTTACACCTGTTCAAGGGGTGTCTGGGGAAGAGCAGGGTCACAAAGCAGATCAAGTTTTCTGCAATTTGCAGGAACACCACCTGGGTCAGGAGCACCCTTAAACTGAGACCAGTAGCAAAAGCAGAGGTGGTATCCCATGTGCTTGTCTTATCCCTGCTCTACCCCATGTGCACCAGTGGAGCTGCTGGGGAGGACGGAGCAGCCAGAGCACTGTCACACCTGGCAGGATGCTCTGGAGGTGACCAGGGCTGAGTCTGAGCTGTGTGTCAGTGGAAACAGTACAAGTGCCACCTGAGACTGGTCTGCAGAGTTTGCCTGATGTGGGTACTTCAGACAGACTTGAATTTCATGAGGACAGGGGGTTTTATGCTGCTCTACAAACTATGTCTGTATTCTGACAGGTATTTCTGCCTGTGTCAATATACTTGAAGTATTGGCTGCAGAGCATTGCATGAGTGAGTTGCAAAGTGCATTTCTTCTATAACGTGGGAACTGGGTCATCATCTTTTGTGTTAACTTTTGCTGGTGTCACATAAAACAGAATGGGGAGTGGTGAGTGGTTTGAATACACTCAGGATGATGTCCTGGCTGTCTGAGGGCTGCTGAGCCTGTGGTGGTGGATGAGGCTGAAGAGTTAATAGGAATGTTTTCCACAGCAGACACTTCTTGCACATGTTACTGGATTAAGGAAGGTAAATCCAGAAGATGTTTTTTTGGCAAGTAATGCAGTAACAGGCACTCTGTCTGGAATACTCATCATAGGTGATTAGTTTTATTTTATTGTTAGGATTCATCTCATGGGCTCTGGTTAGAGCACAGCTATTGCTTGAACTTGGCCTGAATTGGGGAAGCTGCAATGTACTCTGACATCTAGGCTGATTTGATTAAATACTTGATTTCAGATAGGGATAAAACCTTCTCATAGCTTCAAATTATTTAGTTTCATTATGCAGCATATTACATAGGTTTCTAAATGTTGTTCAGTGGTTTAATTGGGAAGCTATTTAGTGGAAATTCATGACCCCATTTGAACTGTGTTAAAAGCTCTGGAATGTGAGGAGGAAATTGGTTGCATGGTCACTTGCCTGTGTGCAATAAGAGGGCAAAATTAGCAGTGCTGTAATGTACCTATGCTCTGAAAAAAAAACAAACCAAGGAAACTCCTTGCTCTTCTGTCTCTGCCCAAGGACTTAAAAGCACTAAATGCTGTTTGTTGGGGGTTTGGTTTCATTGGTTGGGTTTTTTGGCTTATTTTCATGGAGAGTATGCACTGTTGACTTTCAAGGGAGCTACTGGGGTTGGGTGAAGTTTTCTTACCTCTACTCAGTTGTGTGGTAAGAGGTAACATGATTAGCTCAGCCTGAAAAGTAGTAAGTTATTTTTGTTTTGAAGATTTCTTCCTGTCTAGTACTCACACTGTTTTTGTGTCTTGAACTAGTTGTTTACAGAGTAGATAGGCTTCTTTGCTTTCTCTTCCAGAGGATAATTTTAAATACTGCACCTTGCCCATAGCAGTTGTTGTTTGGTAATGTCTCACACCTGAACTGTGGCAGCATCATTGCCTCCTCTCTTTGAATGAAATGCAGGAAGTCATAGAGCCCCCTGAGCTAGTGCTGCTGTTCATTGCATTTTATGTCACAAACTGTGCCCTGAAAACATATTAATACATGTGTTCTTTCCTTTTCTTCCTCAGATAAACTTCTAGTCTTTACTGTAGCAACTAAAGAAACCGATGGCTTTCACCGCTTCATGCGAACGGCAAAGCATTTCAACTACACAGTGAAGGTATTGTGTGTGTTTTGTACCAAATGTTTGTGCTGTCCATGCTGTAAAACACAACCAGTAATTGGTAGCTGACCTTGCCTTAGCTACATTGTGTGCTGGGACAGAGGGAACAGCAGAGCTGGGGGGCAGGAAGGGCACCTGCTGCTCTCCCTGTAGCTTACCTGCTGATGTCCCTCTGAACCACCGTGGGAGGGAGGTGCTTCCACTGCCTTAGGAGCTGCTTCAGGGGTTTGTAGCTATCATGGTCAGCATCCTCCTCACCCACAGGTTCTGGCACATTTTATCACAGAGCCTTGTTTTTCAGTGTGGCTGATTTTGTTTGTATGAACACTTCTGGGAGCTGTACTGCACTCAAGGGCTTTGGATCTCTTTCCTCAAGCAAGGCTGCAACACTGCTGCAAGGAAGGAGGGAGGCTCACAACTGAAAATTTCTGTGTTTCCCAGGAGCCTGTAATTTCTGAGAGGACAATGTGTCTCTATCATTCTTTCCAGCCTTTTCTGCCTTGCTCCATGCCTCTGTATGTCACGTACTTAGGTTGGCCTCTGCATGACCTTGGGAAAAAGGGAGGGCACTAGCCTTCTAAACTTTCCCCAAAATTGCTTCTGCCAAGAGAAAATCCAGGAATTCAGATGCTGTTATGAAATTTTTCTTCTTACTTACCACAGTGCCTGCACTATAAATAGGAAATTATTTGGGTCTTTGACTTCTACCACTGAATTTAGAGGACTGAGAAAACCTTCCCTAATATGATAAAGCTGTACTAGAGCACCTGAGCAGCCTGAGCTCTGGATACATCTTTTAGCTTTGCAGATTTGTCCAAAACATCATGCAATGTAGTTCTTCCAGGCTTTATATGTTCCAAAAACTTTAAGTACAAAATACATAAAGGGCTTTTTTTTTCCCCTTTTTTGACATGTAATCTGCTATACTGCTTGGCTGGGGAGGAGTTTTATGTTTAACTCAGTTTTAGCAGTGAGCTGTATACTGGAAAACCTATACTTTCCTTTTTGTACAAAAAACTTGCAATTTGAATTAGTTATACCCTGACCCACCTAGGTCTTTTGTGCCTCCTGTTCCTAAAGGGATGTTATTGAATTTTAAAGGTCTCATTCAGAATGTTTTTCTAATACAGAGTTTGAAACAATCCTTAGCTTTATTTTTTTTTCTATTTTTTTTTCCTGAAGGAGACCCATTTGAGTAAATGGCAGTAGCAGGCAATTGCTTGATTCTTATTTGGTTAAGAAATGTCTCTCTCATGTTTTTGCAGTGATGTCATTGTGCTGAATGTTGCTTCAGACATGGAAAACCTACAATGCTGGAAGTGCTGGCTTCAATGTGTTGCTGCTTCTGCTTTAGCATCTGTTTTCAATAAGGGTCTGCTTTAAAAAAGCCTCATGGGTTTGGGTACTAGCAAAAAGTGCTTTTTTTTTCCCTCTTATTGCAGGTTCTTGGAAAAGGTGAAGAATGGAAAGGTGGTGAGCTGCCCAACTCTATTGGCGGAGGGCAGAAAGTTCGGCTGCTGAAGGAGGGCATTGAAAGCTATGCTGATCAAGAGGACTTGGTTGTACTGTTTGTGGAATGGTGAGCAAACCTGGCTTCTTGTCTTTGTGTTTTACTCTGGGTAGACATGCAAAAGTAGCTCCTGTGACATGCTGAAAGTTTCATGATGCTTTTGTTCTTCACTGTTTTATTTGAGAGAGTTGGCATCTTTCTTCATTCATAAAAATAGCGGATTGCTTTTGGAGCAATTGTTACTTTTTAACAGATTTACAGATGTAAGAGTTGTTCATAGTTCTGCTGCCTCCAGGGGGTAAAAAAATGTTCCTGGGAGCTGACAGGCTTTCAGGCAAGCATTTGTCCGTCCTCTCGCTGTTCAGCTGCAGTGAGAGCAGGATGTGGCTGCAGGCTGGGAGTGTGGATGTGAGGGGAGCAAAAGCAGCTCCAGAAATAAAGTGTCCAGTAGGGACCAGAGGCATAATCTTGTTCCATGAAGTAACAGTGATATGGGGGAAGCTGGAAAATGGCTCCCTGAGGAAAGCATTTAACAGGAGAATGTCTGTGCTAGAGAGCTGAAACAAGAGTCTTGGTGTCAGACGTAGCCTGGTGCCTGTGCTCCCTGTGTGATGGAAGCATGGAGAGACAGTGCTGCTGCAGGTGCCAGATTATAGCTCACAGCACAGCTACGTTTGAACATCCTCCCTGCAGGCCAGATAGGCTTCTCCTGTCACTGAAAGCATAGAGCTCAAATGTGTTCAAATCACACTTTCTCTATTGCTTCCCTCTGCTTTTTCTCTTCCTGTTATTTTCCTCCTGTGACAGCAGCATGGCCAGAGTAGCTCAGAATCCAGCTTGCAGCAGCCACCAGGCTCTTCCACACTGCTGTTAACCAGAGCAGGGTCACAGCTCTGACATAATCACTGCAAGGAAAGTGTGGGGCCATGTCTGGAATCAGGGACAGGAAGCTCCAGTGGTGCCAGGCAGCCTTGGAGAGGCGCAGCTGAGAGTGAGCTTGGAGAGAGTCCTGGATGAGTTCACCCATGCTGCTGTGCCACCTCATGCTGGAATGTCTGCTCCAGAATTCTATTCCAGCTTTTAACTGCTTTATGTATTGAAAACTTGACAGTTGAAGAAACTTAGGGGCACTTTTTCAGGGCTTGGCAGGTTTTGCACAGCAGACATCGTCACGAGGCAAAGTGTCTGGACACTGGCAATTTATGGAAAGTTAATTTGTTTTGCATAAGTTAACACTTTGGGAAAGTTGGAGTAGCCATTAAACTGGTAGTAAATTCAAATACATTACTTAATTTTCTGTTCCAATTTTTCCTCTTGTGATGAGTAAAAGAAATACCTGGAAAGCAAAAAAATCTAAATAATTGTCACTAATTTATAAATAAGCATTATAAGGGATGCCTATTATGCTTAATATTTTTTTATGCATGCTTAGGTCTGTAAAAGTTACCTAGTTTGGAGATGCACATCCAGTTTTTGAATTTATTTTTTTATTGACTTGTTCAATTTTGCATTTGCTAAATGAAAAACCTATCTTTCTAAAAGTAAATACTTTATGTGTTTGTTCATAGTGTTGTCCTACTAATCATACCAGAACTGAAACTTTTAAAGGTTAATTTCAAAGATTTTGTTCTGTGCTAAAGCTCAGATAAAACAAGCATTTCCCAAATGTTTTCTACTTACATTGAATTTCTTTGTTTCTGAATTTATTATCCTAATTCATCACTATTTTCTTCCTATGTGGTAAAATATGCAAATTTATTATCACATTGATACAGAGGTCTAGCTCAAATTTTTCTCCACCATAATTTGCTCTCTGGAGGGGCAGGCTGTCTGCTGGCACAGATGAGAGAGTACAGAGGATCATGTGTGTCCAAGTGCAAAAGCCATAATCTTTCTTCCCATGAAAAATCACAGGATTTAAGGCCTCCCAAGTTCCTGAAGTCCAAAATCCCAAGTACATATTTGTTTAAAGCTGGTGGAACTGATTCCAGACAGGAGAGAAAAAAACAGTTTGGTGATTCTAGCATTATATTTTAATTCTAACGAGCTTTTGCATTTCCAGAAATCCTGGTTTGCAATTTAAACACTGATCAATGTGGCAGTAAGTTTGGAAAAGACAAATGTCATGAACTTCCTTTCTTCTTCAAGTGTTTTTTATTATATTCATTGTGAAGCATTTGGAATATTAATCTTGGGGATGGGGAAAGGAAATGTCTGGTTTGCTTACTGTAACTAGGAAAGTAATTTCTAGGGAGCTGTTTACTTAAACTTAGTTTCTTAGTTTGGGGTTTTTTTTTTCAGCAGTTTTTTATATGGCTCACAATTCTGGAAATAGTTTGAGCTTCTTCTGTGGACAGCTTGTGCCTATGTGTAGATAGCAAAATGCCTGCAGATGGAACACGGTTGAAATTAGGCTTGTTTTTGTTTCAGCCAACTTCTGGCTTGTTTTGGACCATTTCAGATTGAACTGGCTAATGGCCAATGTAGACTGGATAAATTGGTTGGTGCTGTGACTGTTCATCCAGAACTCTCACAGACATCTCTTTGTATCGTGGAAGAATTTTGAAGCCTCTCAGTTTGTTGTTTGTTTTGTTGTAAATTTTTTTTTAACATTCATCAGAAACGAAGGAATAATTATATTTTCTATGTATCTCAAAATGGTTAAGGTGTGGTCCTGGTGGGGACAGAGTCTAAGTGACAAAATAGTTTTGTCTCTGTTTTGTGACATTGCTAGGCACTAGTAGGCACTATCTTGTATTTTGAGCTCTCACCCTGCAGCTCCATTAGCAGCAAGTTCTGATTGTTGAAGTTGTGGATGCAAAACTTGCATGGTTGCATGGTCAGTTCTAGAGCAGCTGAGTGTCTGCTGCTGCTTCCCTGTGTTGCTGGGGGTGCAGGGTGCATAGCCAGGATGCTTTGCTGCTGCAAAGGAGAGGGAGGGAGGGAGGGGTGGATTCCAGTCCCAAGCATCTGCCATCTGGGAGCTTCAGGAAATGGGATTAGGTTGTGGAAACTTTCTGGGGTTTTTTTTCTTTCTTTCTTTCTTCTTTTTTTTCTTCTTGCTTTCTATTTAATTTGAAGGATTTGTGAAGAATAAATAAAAGAGTCTTTGAGCTGTTCCTGCTTGCCAGGGAAGCCTGCTTTTTCCTGGATACGTCCACACTCTTTTTCCCTGTCAAATTTTGAAGTCTTGTTTAAAGTAAGTCATTGTGTCACCTCTAATAACAGTATAAACTGTCAAGGATAGTCTTGGGGCCTGTTTTGTGATGGCTTTAGTGGTGTAGACCTGAAGTGAATCCCCTCTTCCAGCAGGAGATGGGGTCTGAATAGGCCAAATGTTACGTGACAGAGCAGGTAAACAAAGCAAATGATGCATTTACAGGTGTTAAGAAGTTTTCCTTTTGCTTGACAAGAAAAGTAGGAGCCTCATAAAGCAGCTGATGAGGGTCCTGTCAGCAAGGGGGAGGTCCTGCCCAGGAAGAGGTGTGGTGGCATTAAATCACCTCCTGAAAAGAGGGCCTTGACCATTACTGGCAAGTGTAGGTTCCTGCTGGGTTAATGGAGCTGCATGATATCCATTGCAGTTTAGCAGCTCAGCTCTGGGTTTAGGGTTACAAACTGTGCTCTATTAAGTAGCATATCCCTTTGACAAGCAGAGCCTGTGGCTGGCCCAGCCTGTTGCTCAACTTTGGCTTCCTTTCACAGAATGACAGTCCTTGGAAGCAATGTTCCAGGGTGTTTGGTTCCTTCCTGCAGCTGTAAGCCCTAGCAGCAGCAGCACTACCCTGGTCACAGAGGAGAAGCACAGCCTGCCATGAGCTGTTAAGCTAAAGCCTCAGACAGATCTCTTTTTGTCTGTCTTCAATGTGTCTCCTGTTTCTTGTGTGTTCTACAGACTTGCTCTGGCATTGAGACGGGCTGTAGAAATTGAATGGAAAAGGGAGCGAAATGTATTCCTGTAAATTTGGGCAGAACCAGGCATTTTTGTGAAACTGAGGAAGGTCCAAAACGTACAATTTCTTTCATGCGTTCTTCTGCCAAAGTTGCAGAAAAACATAGCAGAGTTTTCAGAAAACCACGTACTTATATAGACTACATAACACAGTTCCTCTCCAGGGTTTATACTTTGCTTTGTGGTGAAAATATTTTTTTACATTTGTAAGCCAGCTGTTGTTCAGTTCTCTTAGGCCAATTTCATGAAATCCTCTTTGAAGAAATGACATCTTGAATAATTTCAGAGCTGTAATAAAGGGGGACCATAAGTCAGTAATGGTTGATCTGTTGGCACTATTTCTGGGTAATCCATTGCAATGCAAAATATTCTGTGTACTGCAGGTGGGAGTGCTGCTGTCCTAGTAAGCCCAGCTAAAAGGCTTTGCAAGACAAGTCTTGGTCAAGGTTAGACCTTGGTTTTTGGTAGCTCTACTGTTACTTTGCCTGATATCAGGGCTAGTGATTTTCAATCTTTAAGATATATGTGTAGGGCAAGAATATTCCTGTGTTCAGATGAGGAAACTGCAAGGCTGAGATGCTGCCATTAAAACTTTTTGCTGCTTCAGCCAGAGACTAATCTGTGATGTGATTCCAATTTCACTGTGACATTCTTCATGCTGCGTTAAGCGAACCTTGAAGTGGGAGGCATTGGCACAGGTGACCCAGAGCAGCTGGGGATGCCCAATCCCTGGCAAATTCCGAGTTCCAGGCCAGATTGGGTGGGGCTTTGAGCAGGCTGGTCCAGTGTGTGGCGTCCCTGCCCATGGTGGGGGGATTGGTTTGTTTGCTTGGTGTGTTCCCAACCCCCTGTGCCCACCAGGCATTGATTTAGATTTGGCTCAGCCACAAGAAACCACCAGGCTTGGGATGCTCCATTCTTACAGGACCTTGGCCAAACCCAGGCAGGTTTCTTTCTGCTTTGGCACACTGCTGACCTTTGGCTGTGTCTAACACCCAAAGATGAGCCCCACCTTTGGGCCTTGATTCTCAATAGGAATTGTGACTCAAAGGCAGGTAAAGTTTTTCATAAATAGGTATTGTATACTTTGAGCCTTTTAAGTCTTTAGCACATTAAAGAGATTGAAGGAGAAATCTATGCCTTGTCAGGATGCAATACACTTTTTATGGGCAACTAGACTTCATTGAGAGCTAAGAGTCAGTGCTGTTGTGTTTAGGAACAAGATCATCTAGATTTTCTCAGTAATCTAGTAATCTAAGTCATCTTTCAGTCCTACCTTTCATCTGTTAAAGTTTGATATTTTATATTGTTGTTCTTAAAAACATAAGCAAAATACCTGAAATAGGAAAATCAATTTCAGATAAACAAAATTTGAAGAAAAAAGAATGTCCAAAATGTGGCAGACTAAAAAGCAGGAGGAGAAACTACTTTGGAGAAGTAGTACTGATTGAAGTATCTCTCCTAGAAGGGTATAGAATTTTTACATGGTTGTTAAATATGATTTAATTGAATCATTTTTCAGAATAAAAGGGCTGTTTGATTTTTAAATTTGAATAGTCCAGTTTTGAACACAGAAACATTAAAATTAAACCAACCTAACGGATGTATTTTCTTTCCTTTTAAGCTATGATGTTATCTTTGCCGGGGGCCCTGAAGAGCTGCTAAAGAAGTTTCAGGAAACCAATCACAAGGTGGTGTTTGCAGCAGATGGACTGATTTGGCCAGATCAAAGGCTGGCAGACAAATATCCTGTTGTCCGGAGTGGGAAACGATTCCTGAACTCAGGAGGCAAGTGGGATCCTCAAACACTTGAACTTGAGCATGACCCATCTCTGTTATCCATTCTGTGTACTTGTTGTATGTGGAGCTGTTCCTGAATTACCCAAGTGCAAAACTGATGACTGGGTATGCTGTCATCTTCCTCCCCACCTGAATAGCTCCTCTTCTGTGCTCAGGCATAGTTTCCATTCAAATTTGCACAATGTGTGTTTGACAATAACTTGTAAAAAGCAGATAAATATGTCAGGGTCTAGCAAGCAGCTGTGCATGGCATTGTAATGCTGTGCAAGGATGACCCCATTGCTGCAGGAACAATGCAGAGCACAGGCCCAGCAGAGCAGCACGTGCTATTTATAGCCTGGTCACAGAATTCCCAAACTCTGGAGGTCTCTGCACACAGGGTGGATGTGCTGGCAGCTCTGCCTGGCCTGGCAGCATGCCTTACACAGCTCCTTCTACAGGGAGTGGGAGCTACTCCCTGTAATCTCAATGACAGATGAATTCTGGAATCCTCCTTTAAATGCCAGCTTTGCTAATAATTTAGCACTTGATTAATACATGCACTGATACAAACACTGTGCTGTGCAGAAGCTATTGAGTGTGTCATTTCTGGGGCACCCTTCTTCAGTGTGCAGATCTGGGAATGTCCCTGCTTCTTTTCCTCACCTATCTGTCCTATCTTTTTTATTTTTGTGTATATTGGTTTTGTGTTGAATTCTCATTGTATTTCTGGCAGTATTAGATTCTGGTGTCTCTGCCAGTAAGAAGTGATTGATGAAAAGGAATCTTTTTCCACAGATGGGCTTCTTGAGAAAGTGATAGTCTGATATCATGCTTTGGCCTTCTCAGAACTATCCTGGACAGATCTGATTTATTTTTTTCCTTAAAATACCATTAGTATAAAAATAGCCAATAATTATTAATTAACTTTTTGAAACAGACCTGTTACATACCTCAGGAAGAAGATTGGATTTTGAGCCAAGTTTCATAAATTTCATAGTTTTTCTTTACTGGCAGCACTCAGAATGAAATACCTGGTGGCTGGACAGCGTTGGCAGGGTAGTGTTTTTATGGAAATAACCTCTGTGTGTGATGTTGCAGGATTTATTGGTTATGCTCCATCCATAAATCGTATTGTGCAGCAATGGAATCTGCAGGATAATGATGATGACCAGCTATTTTACACCAAAATCTATGTTGACCCATTGGCAAGGGTAGGTAGTAACTTGCTTTCTCTTTTCTTTCTGCTTGAAAGAACATGCTGCTCCTCATAAAACACCAGGGGATGAAAAGACAGGAATGCTGTCTATACTGGAGTGCCATGTTGACAGTTGTTTGTTCTCCTGAGGTTCCTACTGCTGCAATGATGAACAGGCTCCCAAAGGGTCATGACTTGATTTATTATTTCAGGCTGCCTTCAGCCCCAGGCAGGCTGTGCTTCATTGTTAGAAATAACAGCTCTGAGGTATATGATCAGACACATTTATCTCAATGAGGGTCCCCTGTACTTGGCAGTTTGACGGCCAGAGAATGTGGCATTTTGCCAGGGTGTCACTGAACTACTTGCTGATCCAGTGTTTTATACTTTGGCTTGCTGCCATTTCAGATCCTGCCTTCAGCTTTCTGTGCAAATAAGTTCAATAAAGCTGCATTGTAAATTTTGGGTGAAGACCTCCTGTGTCCTCACTTAACAAAGTTCTCTGCTGAGCTGCAGCGTTGAAGCGTGATAGGTGTTAGAGGTATGTCCCTGGTGCTGCAAAAAGAGGGATAAGGGAAGCTGACAATATATTGATGCACAAAGACTTTAGAAACTGATACAGAAGAATTTTGAGAAGGATTTTGGTAATTTGTGTGCTTAAGGCAGATGCAAAGTTTTTGAAATATGTACATTTGTTTCTGGCATAACTTAATGGCAAATCAGGCCTGTTGGAATACAGATTCAGAAATAGAATGGAATATTTCTGTTGGAAGGGACCTGCAGTGATCATCTAGTCTGACTGGCTGACCAATATGGGCCTGACCAAAAGCTAAAGTGTGTTACTAAGCTCGTTGCCCAAATGATTTTTAAGCACTTGACAGGCTGGAGGTATTGACAACCTCTCTAGGAACTGATCCAGGCTTTGACCACCCTGTTCATAAAGAAATGCTTCCTAATGTCCAGGCTGAACCTTCCCTGGTGCAGCTTTGAACCATCCCCACCAGCTCAGCACCTCCCTGTCCCCTTGCCCTCCTCATGAAGCTGCAGGGAGCAGCTCCTCTAAACTAGACAAACCTCAGCTGCTCCTCATGGGAAATTCCCTCCAGCCTCTAATGACTGAGTTGCTTACATGCAAGTCCAGTCAGATGCCAGGTATGCAATTGAAGAGACAGGGTGTAGAGATACTAAAGCTGATTCTGCATCCAAGTCAGAAGTAACATAATTGGTTGTCTAAATGGTTTGTGTTCTAGACCAAAACTGTGTGTCTGTGCAGAGCACTGCTGCACCAGGATTCAAAACACCTCCATGGTGCTTACTGTACATCACCACTGATTCTCTGGGTAGTAATAATGTGCCCAACGCTGTAGAATGTGCTAGAAGATCTTGGAAGACCAAAAAAAAGGACGTAATCTGTTTTTAAGTGTGTTTTAAATGTTACATACCTGAATCAGCATTTTAAAAATGCTAAAACGTGGTATTTAAAGTAAGCTAGGATTAGTAATACAACATTAGGAACATGTTTTAAAACCACCAGTGTTTTATATTCTGACATGATACTTAAATTTGACTTTTATATTTTTGTGACTCTGAAACACAGCATGTTTTGTTTCTTGGCGAAGACTTGTTAGTTTGTTTTTTTTTAAGACACAAATTTTCTTTGGCTTATACTGCAAAATTGCAGTTCCTGTGGAGAGTTATGACCTTTATCCTTCAAGTTTAAAGTTTCTGCATATGCAAAACTGATTGGTATAGAACTGCACAACTTGGGAATACAGACAAATATAGCAATCTGATGAACACATTTTCCCTGATTCCTTGCTGCCACTGTGGTATAATTGCAGTGTGGCTGTAAAAACATTGGCTTTTAGAATGCCTCAACAGCTCTGGTGCTTTGATTTCAGGAGCGCATTAACATTACTTTGGACCACAAATGTACAATTTTCCAGACCCTAAATGGAGCTGTTGGTAAGTGTGTGATTGGCACATTGTGTGTTTCATTAACTGTTATTAACACTTCTTCCTCTGCTTAACCATGAGTGTAGCTCTTTAAACATGTGCTTATTTTAAGGAAGTGTTTGGATGGGTAAAGCTGATCACCAGATTAGTTACAGGTCTTTTGGGTTGATTGTTAATTGAATGCTCTTATTGTAAAATATTTGGTTTAAAATGGGAAAAATAGTTTTAAATAGATGAAGTTGGCAGTAAATATAGAGTTAAGGATAATTTTTCTATTTGCCTTTCCAAAACTTAATTACAGGAGTAAGATTAGTAATTAAAATTGCATTTTAGATGTTTTCAAGCAAACAGCTGTACATAATGAAGTTGAATAATGTAGAATTCTCTTTATTTAACTGTCATGAATTTAAATGGAAAAATGCATCTGTGCAAACTTCCTTTCTTACATCTGACCTTTAACTTTGGAACAACTTTTTTGTAGTCCGATCGTATCTGAAATAACTGATTTCTCTATAAATAGCAATACTGAAGCTACTACTGTTGAGAAACTATGAGGTTTGATATCACCTTTTTTATCATAAGGAGCTTAGAATTCAAGATCTAGTTAGAAAAAGTGAACAAAAGCTTCTAAATAAATAATACTGACAATGATAGCAACAGCAAGGTATATTTTATCATCAAGGACTTAAAAACTCTGAAGTTTTAGCTTTTTTATGAACTTACTGTACTGCTTTGTTGATTTTCAGATGAAGTCCTTTTGAAATTTGAAGAAGGAAAAGTAAGAGCAAGGAATTCAGTGTATGACACCCTACCAGTCACCATTCATGGAAATGGTCCAACTAAAGTGAGTGACAATTTGGTTTTATTTTCATGTAAAACCAAGACATCCATGAAGGCAAAAAATAAAATAGTGGGGGAGTATGAAACAGTCATAGCACACTACCAGTGCACATTTCCATTTAATGTTATTAGGAATTGGGAGGATAAAAGCCCTCTTTGAATTCATGTTATTCTGCTGTCACTGTAGCTTGATATTGTTGCTGAAACAACTCATTTTGCTCCCAGATTCATCCTAGCATGGGATATTAGAAGCAAGTAAGCTTTTGTTAATTTTTTCACTAGCACAGAGCTGTTCTTGAAGCCAGTGAAGAATGTCCATCTGGTTATTAAATCAGAATAATAGGGGGCAGGATAATCTAGCCAAGAGTGATGGGCTGGGATACAAAAGAGTAACACATCTGTTCCTACCCTAGACACAGGTGTGTGTGTGTGTACACATATATAAAAAATACATTGCATTTAGGCAAAAGAACAAGCCTCTGTGTAAGTGTGTCTGTCTGGGTACAGGTGTGGCTGGCTTTGCCATTGCCTTCAGTGTCACTGATCACTGCTGTCACTGTGCCCATGGCTTGTCAGCTTTGGGCAGGCTGTAGGGCCCTGTCTGCCTTGTGAAATAGCTGTTTGGACAGATTCTGTTCATGTGTGAGGATTCAGTGGTTCAGAGGTCCCTGCACAGTTTCTCAGAGAAATGGCTGTGTTTTGGTAATGTGGCAGCTGCATCTCTTTGTCCTGTGCAAAGTGTACAGATGGATCATTTACAATAGTGTCTGTTGGCTGAAGGATTGGCCATGGCTGCTTTCTAATTTCTTCTGAATAGATGTCCCTTACTGTAGGTCCTTATTTTCAGAAAAATGCCTTTCCAGGAGAATGAACCCACTAATATCCCAGGGACTGCTTCTTCTTTATTTTTATAATTGTATTTTGATTTTGGAATCAGTGAATATTATGATGCCTTTATCTGTTTTCCTTATAACTACTCAGTAGGGGTGAAATGTATCACCAATTCCTTCAATTTTTGCCTCAATTAAATCCTCAAATTCTGTCATCAGTGGCTTTGCTGATGTGTTGCCAATAAAAGGAAAGGTTCTGTATTTTACAGTTGGGCAAACTGCACAGGAACTTCTTATATTAATACAAGAGTTATGCTACATTTAAAAAAACAACACTCCACCTCTGCCTGTAATGATGTTTTAAAAACAAAAAGGAAACTTTTGTGACGCATCACTTTGTCAGTGTGGTTAAATTCTTCTGTTTTAAATCCAGGATGGAATCAAAGGGGCAATAGTATATTAGGCAAAAAGTTTTCTCTAGTTTGTAAATAGACTAGCATTAAAAAAAAATCCCGTAATTCACTCCCAGTACATAAAAGTGTTTTATTCATGAGGTACTCTTGCTTTGTACTTAATCTCTCCAATCTGCAGATTAGTAAATTGCTCTGGTTAGATACACTTCTCAAAATGTATACCAAATAATTTTTACATTCTGATGTGTAATAGTTTTATTTTTCACCTCAAGTGCATGTAATTTTTATGATATAATTATTTTTGTAGACTTCATGGTACATATGTAATCTGTTTTTTTCAACAAAAAGACTAAGATAAAGTTTTTACCTGCTATTTTTTTGTTTGTTTCCTGTCAGTTGCCTTTACTTACAAGTGATTGAATGAGTAAACCTGAATTGTTTGAAATGTACAGATCATCCTTTGCATGCATATTTTGTTAATTTAAATTGTTCATTTATGTATCAGATTCACCTGAATTATTTGGGAAACTATATTCCCAATGCTTGGACACGGGAAGCTGGCTGCAGTATTTGTGATCTGGACTTACTAGACCTGTCAGCAGTAAAGGTAAGAGCACCCTGCACTGGAGCAAGGCCCTTTGGGTGCAGCTGAGAGATGTTCAGTGATTCCTGAGGCCAAATGGCTTCTTCATGCAATGTGTTTTACTACTTTCAGGAGTATTTTTATACATCTATTTTAATACAGGTTTGCACAGTGTTACTGAAGATGATGCCATACCCAAAAGACCTCCAGATTTTCACCTCTGTTCACTGAGGGTGAATGAACAATTTTTGAATTGTGCAAGGTTCTAGAGAGTTATTAGAATTTGGGAAGAGGTAGAGAAACTCTAGATATTTCAGATTTTTTGACCTACAAAATAGTCAGATGTCACTATAGGACACGAAACAACACGAGGGCACACACTGCTGCTCTCAAGGTGAAGAAAAGGGAAGTTTATTTTCTGACTCCAACATCTATAGTTTTCCAAAAGTGACAGTGGATTGGAGGGTGAAAGTGCCACCTCTCCAATGACACTGGACAAACCAACAGTCCATCAAATTTCTCCTCCTCCATAAAAGAATGCAAAACAATAATTTATTTACAGAAAGTGTGTGACAAAGTTTGTTACAAGAATGTAAACATCAGAAGGTTTAGAAAATCCTAAAAAATCAGGGCGACAGTCAATATACATCATTTGAGCAACTTTGTTGCAAATCGAGTTTAATAGTCAACCAGCATGCCTACAGTTACTATTTTCTGAAATTAAACAGTCCAAAACTGCTTTGCCTTGTAGAGGAAAATGCAAATATTTGTATTATGTAAGCAAATGTGTTTCTGTAGAAGAAGCTCTGGATTTCAGTACAGTTTTCAGCATTCTTGTAGCACAAATACACACACACACGGCATGTGTGTGTTCCCAGTACTTGGCAGCTTTGGCTCTTCCACTCCAAGCATGATGTCTTTCATGTCTCTGTAAATATTTCAGCTTGTACACAGTAAATTTGAGGCAGAGTAAATACTGACCTCTACCATGTGGAATTGTAAGACTTGGACGAAAAAGTAAATTCTGATTATGTCTAACAGGATCTTTCCAGCAGATGTTTCATTTCTGTTCTGTATTGAAGGTTTGAATGAAAACAGGTCTTTGGAAGATCATGTTAAGAATAGCATGAAGAAATAGTGGCTTGTTATCTTTGTAATGAAAGGAAAAAGTGAAAGAATTTCTGGGCAATAAGTAGCTAATGGACTGGAATATAAACTAAAAAAGTTTTTGCTGGAATTTTAATAACTTTCAGATTCTTTCTCTGTTTTTAAATTTTCTTTTCTCTTTTAAGATAAACATTTGAATGATGTTACAATTAAATAGCATATGTACTCCCATCATAAATTTTACCTGAGGAAAAGATGTTGTCAAAGATTTTTTTCCAATGGTGTTGGTATTTAAGATGTGGTTTTGGAGCAGTTAAATCTGAAAGCCAGTAAGGGGGATGCAATGATTTACTGGAAGGCTTCTTATAGTTTATATACATCTGCTTGGAATGTGTCTTCTTTACTGTAGTGCATTCTTTGGACTTCATGCCTCACTCACTCTGCCAGAAGAAATAACAAGGCTTTTCCTTGGCCTCAGGGGAGGTGTTTACTTCAGGCATTTCTCAGTACCAGCAGGATTTCATTTTCTGAACGTGCTCTCTGTTCAGGCCAATCTGGGTGCTACTGAACAAGAAATTTTCAGTGAAAAGAGCAGTTCCTCTTCTGTGCCTCTAATAATTTTCTCCATATTGTTTTATTTAACTGCCTGCATTTATACATTCATATCTTCTGAGGATTTTCCCTTTTTTTTTGGGAGTGCCTACAAAGGAGCTCAGGGGTACATGTGCAAGGTCTCTGCTCAGTCCTTGTCCTTTTGACAGAAACAGGATCTTCTGGGCTGCAATCATGACTGAGGTGTGGGAAAACTCAGTAACTGCTCTCCTCTGGTAATGTCAGCAGCCTCTGCCACCCCCAAATTAACCACCTGTTCAGGTAGAAGCAGCATAATGGAAAATAAGTCGAAGAGGGCACCTGGACTGCAAATTGTTGCTACATTCTTAAGGATTTTTTGCAGTTTTTTGGTTTTTTTTTTTTTTTCTGAAACCTAAATTAAGTTTGTTCCCCAACTTAACCTCCCTAGAAATGCTTTTAAATTCTAAAGCTTCTTACTGGTGTGGAGACTTTCCAGTGTGGCTGAAAAGGATGATCTCACTCCTTTTCTCATTTCACTGGCAACTCTTGTGGCAAGAGATCCTGGACTTTGTTCTGTGCAATTGTACTGAGACATTGTCCTGTGTTTCTTCCAAAAATTGTCTTACACTCAACTACTGTTTATTAAAAAGTGAACTTTAAAAGTCAAAAACATGACCTCACTGAAATGAGAAAATCTGTCAGAGAAAATGCAACATCTGGGTGCAAACTGGGTATTCCCAAAGTGGTTTTGCTGAGAGGAAACTTTTGATTTCACATACTCAAAATGCTCATTGTGACCTAGATTCAGATTATGCAGTGACAACTCTTTGTGGTAAACCAAGGTCTGAATTGATGAACTCTGTGCTTTGAGGAGATGCAGTTTACAGGAATTTTTCCCCCTAATTTTTTAACCATTGTGCTTTGGCCACACTGAGATGTCAGTGTAGAGCCAAGTGGTTCACATTTCAGTGTAATGAAGCAGTGTCAGTAATTCCTCATTGTCCCCATAGCCTTTGCACATCCAGCCTGAACCTCTTTCTGTTTCCCCTGGAGAACAAGGGGAGATGACTCTGAGTTAGAGAAATTACAAAGTACAGTGGCTGCAGCAGTTGTAGCTCAGTGTGCCCAGCTTAGCCTGGGCAGCTTTCCTTGTCCCTGGCCATCAGTGGCACCTGTCACTGTCATATTTTCTGAAAAATCCCTTTGCCAGGATTTCTTCTCCTGGGAAGATGAGAAGCCTCAGAGAAAAACCAATATTATCTCATTTACTTCTCCCTGTTTTGCTGCTTTGGAATGTGGCTGGAGATTGTTTACCAACAGGTGCATGTTGGATTGGTTTCATGTGAATTCTTTTTACACAATGACCAATCACCATCAGCTGTGTTGGAGTCTGAGGAGTCAGTCATGAGTTTTTATTATTCATTCTTGTTAAGACTTCTGTCTGTATCCTTTCTCTTTCTTTATTATAGTTGCAGTATAGCATATAATATAGCACATCATATAGCATAATACAACACAGTATAATAGCATAAAATAATAAATCAGCCTTCTGAGAACATGGAGTCAGATTCTCACCTCTCACCTCGCCCTGGGGACCCTCTCAAACTCAACAGGCACCAGTGCCTGTGCCAGCCTCAGCAGTGCCACCAGAGAGGGGCACAGGTGCTTTGCTGGAGACACAGCAGTGCACTGCTGATTGCTCTGCAGGTTTTGGGGTGTCTGTGCTTCCCCAGCAGTCCTTATGAGCTTTGCAGCTGTGAGCAGGAGGGGTCAGGGCACTGGGTGTTTCTGGGTTCCCATGTAGACAGTGACGCTGTGAAACCTCAGCCTGTGTTGATGCTTTATCCAGACACTTCTCAAGTGGGTGTTGGCCTGTTTAAAGAGCTAGCTGGCAGCCTTTTATGCTCATATAAGGTTTCTCTCTGAGCCTTGTAATGGACTAGATTTTTATAGTAATTGTCTGGTTTAGAGATGGAAATAATTTTTAGTCAGTGTATTTCTTTGTGTAGGAGTTGAGGCCTTTGAAGGTTAAAATGCAGTAATACATTTCAGGACTACAAAAAAGTGCTGTCTGTGTTTCTTTTAGTGGTCATGATCTCATGATTTCTATCAAACACATACAAAGCAGCCAAATACCATCAAAATATGTGAATTCACTTTAAAATAAGGGCCATGAAAGTTCAGTATTCTTGGATGTAAGGATAGCAGCTCTGTTAGTTTAGTAAAGATCTTTCTAAAATCAGTGAGTAGGGAAGGAATGCAGGGCCCAGTTAAAATGCATGGGGAGAAATAGTGCATATACATTTATAGAAGGGTATTGCAGTCTTTGGCTTAAGGTACAGCTGAGTAAAATATTTAGTGGTATTTATTCTTTAACTATTTTTAAAAAACTGCTCTCTTCTATATTTTCTTGTAAATGTAATCTGTGTCTGTACCTTTAAAAAAAGCCATTCAGTTTTAGGTGTATTTCCTTAAATGATTCTTTTGCTGTTTTGGTGGGTTTTTTTAAAGTAAGAATTTTAAAACCATATTACATTATTTTCTACTTCCAGTGTGTGTCTTATACCGATATTAAATCTGTTGTCTTCCCTTATTATGTAAAGCCAGTGAAAATAATGGGGTGCATAGCACTTCTGAGCACACTGGTTTTGATTGTGTGAAAGCTGTGTGGACTAAGTTTACTACATGACGTTAGTTGCTCTTTACTATAAATAATCTTAGAAAAGAGGCAAGTCTTATTGGTTGTATCAAAATATCATTTTTTTTAGGAATATCCAAGAGTAAAAATTGGTGTTTTCATTGAACAACCCACTCCTTTCCTAACTAAATTTTTAGACAGACTGTTGACTCTGGACTACCCACGGGAGGCACTCAGTATCTTCGTTCATAATAATGTAAGTATGACTTTATCATTGTACAAAGCTTCAGTGTTGGAAATTATGCAATGAATCAAAGTGTGGAGTACATGCATTTGATGTAAGAACACAGTTAAAGTGCATAGGAAGAGATAATCCTTCAGAATTTACTATGCAGAGCTGGAAAAATTAAATGCAAATGTGTCAGGACTTGCTGAATTCTATTTAAAGAAACTGCTTAGATTATTTTACTAATGAAAAAAATGTGTTTTGAAGTATGTGCTTCTGGAGGAAGTACTGACTGACATACAACAATAGAGTAAAATAGGAACAGGACAGTTCCAGCTGGAAGGGGCCTGCAGTGACCATCTGAGCCAACTGCTGACCCCCTCAGCACTGAGCATCAGTGACACAAAATTAACAACTGTCACCTGATAGTTGACATGGGGCCTTGTTTTCATCTTGCTGCTATCCCAGTGCATTTTTATTTCTGTTGGCACTCCTGCTGGGTCCCATGGAAAGATTGGTGTGTTCAGATGTATTTTGGCTGGCACTGCAGATAAGTTGTTTTTGAATTCTTTGTGCTAATTACCTAATGATCTGGCATTGCTGATACTTCCCCAGTGACTCCAGTCAGTATTGCTGCTTTGGGCAGCCTGGTCCAATGGAAGATGTTCCTGCCCAAGGCAGGGGGGTTGGAAGGAGATATTTAAAGTCCCTTCCAACCCAAATAATTCTGTGATTCTGTGATTTTAATGAGTGAGGTGTCAAATGTGTGCAATTATTTTGGAAAAAACATGAGGCTGGAAGAGAAATGGGAGTAAAATTTAGTTGTACCCCTTTTCAGTGTGCGTGCATTGCTGTTGATATGATAGCAAAAAGGGGATCAGTGATAGAAGTAGAGCTTATCTCTAAAGTGTTCATTGTGGTTTTGTAAGGGGATTTTGAGAGTATAAATGTGATGGGCACATGGGAATTGCAGCCTGTGTTGGTTTTGTAGCTTCAGCCAAAAGTTTTATGGTGTTTGAAATAGAATATAGACTGAACAGCTTTTTATTATAGAGGGGGAAAACCCCTACCCAATATTTCAATTATTCTAATGGCAGCCATAATAGGCAAAAGCTACAATGAGGGCACTGGTTTGGAATGATTGTGTGCAGCTGAGAGCTCTTAAATAGAGATAAATAGAAAGGTAAGGAGGAGGGTAAATAGGAAGTAAAGGAACAATCAGTGGGACTGCATTTTAAAGACACAATGGCTGTGCCTGTACAATTTGGTACAGGTACAGCTCCCTCTTTAAAGTGATTCTGGAGAAGCATAAAAAACTCCAGCATGCCACTGAGGTTGTAGGGTGGGTTCTAAAGACTGTAACATATATATCCTGAAAAATAATGCATAGCTAGTTTGTGCATCTTGCATTGTTGTACAGCTTTGATTAATACTGCTGATGTGTGGGATTATTTTCCTAAAGTTTTGGACAGAGGAGGTTCATTTTAATGACAGATATACTGGAATATCTTCAAACACTGTTTGGCATCTGTTTCTTTAGGACAGAATACAGTGTGTTCTTGGACACTGTGTTTATGATTCATACTTACTGGTGCCTTGCATTTGCAATAAAAAATGTTTACATGATTACAGGAGGTTTATCATGAAAAGCACATCAAGAAATTCTGGGAAAAAGCCAAGAACATTATCAGAAATATTAAAATTGTTGGACCTGAAGAAAACCTGAGTCAAGCAGAAGCCCGGAACATGGGAATGTAGGTTCTAATTTATTAAATGTGTTATAGTGGTGCATACACTCACATTTTTTCATCTTGCCACGTGTATTATTTTGTGCCTTTAATGTTTACATCTTCACCTGTGAAAATGGGAGCTTTTGTGGTAGAAAAGATCTAGACATAAGACATGAATTGTCAAGTGTGGTATGTCAAGTATGGTTTCTGTCTAATATAAAAAGCTGTTGATCATTGTGAAAAAATCTCTCTGGTTTGGGCTACTTCAATAGTCTGTCATCTTGTCTTGTGATGATAGCCTAGACAATGCATGGTATTTTTTTTTATTTTCCAGCTACCTTACTGCAGAATTTTTTTCATTTTTGCATTGGATATGCTTTTAACAATTGCTCCTTGTCCTAGTGTTTACTCCTTTTTCTTTTTTCTAAAGTGACATTATATTTAAGTTAGCATATGGTTAAAGCTTGACCTGGATGTACAGGTGACTGAATTCTCTTTCCTCCTGTGGTTCAAAGGGGCAGGAATATCCTTCAGAAGTGCTCAAGCAGAAATTTCTCACAAAGACAACTGACTTCATCTTATGTTTGGTCTTGCTTTTTTCTTTTGTTCATACTAGAGCATTGAAAACTTTAGCTTTTTAACCTGGCACTTTCTGTGCCCCAGTTGAACCTTGGAGTTTGTATCCCCTGTCTGCCCTGCCTGTCACAGGGTCCCTTTAGTGCTGCAGCTGGCCCCTGCAAGAGTGCTTGTGGCTCTCCCAGCACATCAGACACATGATGCCGTTGAATTCTCAGCCCAGGATCCCAGCAGGATCCCACCTTGCTGTGGCCCTGCAGCATTTGCAATAAAAAAATGTTTATTTGCAGTAAAAAATGGATTCATTCCATCATAAAACTTTGACTCATTCTTCTGCCAGATCTTCCCCCAGTGTCAGAGCACAGAAGTTAATTTCAAAAGGCCATTTCTGTTCAGAGGTTGAGCATAGGCTGTTCATAGGCTCAGCTGAAAGAATGAAGTCCTGAGTCTCTGTGGTGTTGTTGGAAGTTTGTTTGAATGGGGCCTTGTTGTGCTGAAGGCTGATCTCTGGCTGAGGTCCACACCTCTCCCCTTGCCTTTCTAGGAAATGCTGCAGATGGCCAGTGGTAGTGTAAGCACCCTTTCACATGTTTATAAATCAGTCTTTCTCTCTCTCTAATACTCTCTAAAGCAGATGTACAGTCATGACAAACTTTTTTTGGGGCATGTTATGTGTAACTGAGGTGGAGTTTCTGGAGTTGCCTTTTGCTCTTTGCTGTTATATGAACAACATAAGGCAGGATCTTCAGTGCCATCAATATCTATAGTAATACTAAATCCCACCCAAAGAGCTGGAAACCTGTCATCTTTTGGTAGAACCTACTGACTTATAGCAACACTTGGAAATGCCACTCAAGTGTTTCATGTCTTTTTTTTTAGCCTTTCTCTATAAAGTATGAGTTCTTACAGTTAGTTCTTTTTTTCTTGAAGGAAAAATCATCTTTGTTTTTGCCTTGGTTGCAGATGAGATTTCAGCCAGCTGTTACAGAATTTGTTATGACAGAAAACATGAAAAGCAATTAAATATGTTCAAGTAATAACGGGAAGTTGGGAAATATTCACTTCTGAGGTTTTATTTATAAAAAGTATGCTTTCCATAATATTTTTTGCTCCTGGTACTTACAGCCTACAGGACTTCTCTTTTGGGGTAGTTGGTTCTTTTTTGTTCCTCCCTCAAAAATATTAGTAACAGAACAGGGTAGGAATTCTCCAAAACTTAATAAAAAATGCCATTTATCTCAGGTTTTAAGTGGGAATGTGCACGTTGTGGCTGTCTGGAGAGATGCAAAATGTAACCCTAAATAGCAGGAGATGTCACCCAGGCTTTTGGCTGCAGACTTGTATCTAGAACACCTTTTCTTTCAGAGGTCTGTCAAATGATTTAAGTGTTCTCCCTCTGGGCTTGCAGTCCATATTTAGAATTGTATTTCCAAACTGAGAGGTCTGAAAATGATAACTTGATTAATTACAAGTTTAAACTATGTCTAAAAAAAAAGAGAGATGGCCCAATGGCAGAGAAATTGGGTGGCCAATATGTCTCTGTCACAACCAAGCAGATCCTTGGACTGTCTCAGTGGAAAGTGTGATGAAGGGAAGAGCTGTGATATTCTCCCATTTTCAGATGAGGTCACTGTTCCAGATGGACTTGTGGTTTGTAAACTCAGTCAAACATCACTCTGGTTGCAAAATACTTTAAACTGATGAGCTTCACTTCACACTGCCAACCAAAAATCTTGGCTTTCTTCTGAATTGTTGTTAATTGCTGCACTGAAATTGTCCTAAGTGATGTACAAGGACACATCTGTCTTTTCAACATTTGGTCTTACTTCAGAGCAGGTGGGGTGGAAAGCAAGTAGATTGAAGGGTTTAGCCTTTGAATGTAGATAAGGAAGCATTTTACACATGAGCTTTGCCAGAAAACAATTTCCACTGTTCCTTGGAGTGACCTGGGTATGCATACAATAGTTTCACATATAATCTGGGATTTCTAACTCTGGAGAGGTTAGCATGCACTGTAAGAATGTAATACTCTAAAGCACGAGAATATAAAGGGTTACATTTATTTCCTTGGGCAAAGCTACTGGGCAACACTGAAAGCCTAAAGGAAAGATGCATTAATTTCTGGAGACTGTGTTTGCTTTATTAATTTTGACTCATCCTTTTATCACTTTCTTTCCCTCCATGTGAAACCTGTAGTGTTTTGGGGAGATATTTTTTTAAGTGACCTTAAAGTGCCAAGGATCACCAAATGGCAAAACTTCATGCTTGCAGCATAATTCTTCCAGCATTTTTAGATACAAGCCATCATGTCAGATGTGAAGGATAAGTTCTGCCATGTGGGGATCCAGTCCAACACTGTAGAGAAAGAAATAGGAGGAAAAAATAAGTCAGAATAGTAACCTTGAAATTTCCTGACTGTTTAGGACAGGAATGATTTTAGAGAGTTCTCAATTGAGTACTGAATGACTGAGTGTGCCTTAGACCAAAACTTTTAATTTAGTATTTTGTGGTTTGGATTATTATGTGAATGAGGCACAGGAGGGTTTCTAACACTAAGCACAGGGACCAGTTGGAACAGAATTTTCTGGGTCTGGATTTAAAAGGGATGGGGGCAGAAAAAAAGGCAAAAGTTAAAGGATGATGCGTTTTGCTATTATGTAAGTAATTTTCCAGGTATATTTGCCTATAACTAAATATAAATTTGTTCCACTTTATCACATTTTCATAATTAAAAGCATTAATTCTCTTCATGTTTTTGTTAGCACCAGAGGGTTTACCTGCTTTTGGGGCAGTGCTGGCAAGTGTTGTGGCTGGAACCCTGGACTGGGATCAAGTCTGGTCTCAGGTCTATTTTCCTCACTAGAATAAGGATAAAGGAGCTGAATGTTTTTGGAAAAAATTTTACATCTAATGCCAAGTGCAGTATAAAAGGTATCAAATCAAGTGGAAATTGAACTAAAGCACTTATTATAGATATTTTAAAACAAGAATTAAGATAATGTTGCAAGCTGTTATGGTGGAATTAAAATAGGGAAAATAGACAAATTCAGTAATGCTACCTGCATGATAGGAAGCTATCACTGTAGTATTGATTGAGGAGATTGTTCCACCTTCTCTAAAAGTATGATAATCTCCTCTTATTCTGATGGCATAGGAAAACTGAATTCACTATACCAAGTTTTGGCCTAGCAAGTCCTCCCTGCCAGAAACATACAAACATAGTCTGTGTATCTTTCATATTTACAGTAGAATGTGTTTTCTTTGTCTTTCTCTTGAAGGCATGGGAATTTGTGCAGTTTATTCTTCTGAGATCAAATTCACAACTGATAGAAATTGTGTATGGGGACATTCCGTTACTTTCTCCAGTATAAATTCACTGCCTTTGCAATTGGTTTATATTTCTCTTTACCAACTTTGTTGTTCTTGTAGGTCAAAAAGACAAAGAAGAGGTCTTTAAATATATGTTTCTTTATAAAAGTTTATAACTTTTTGTCTTACACTCTCCATAAGGTTTCAATTACCATTCAGATTGCATCTGTGGAATCTTTTTCCAAAGACAGCATTACAGCCACTAGCTAGAGGAGCTTACTAAATAAGGTCATTCTTCACTGTTAAGTGATTGTACTGATACCCAGCTGTATAAATTAATGGCACGTTCCCCCTGCCCCATTTTCTATTAGGGCACTCTATAGAAGGCATTACTGGACTTAGGAAAGGCTAGAGGCCACTTAGTTAATTAAAAGAAAAATATAAGTCATCTAATCCATGTATTTTAATCTTCTAGTTAAGGAAACTACTGTAGTCTAAAGACACCTTTCTTTACAATACTGTGCTGCAGAGGACTTTAATGCAATGAATCAGTTCAGTACTTACTTGTAGTTTGGGTTTTTTAAAAAGCTTTGTGTTTGTTTTGTTTGTGAATTTTTTCTGGACATGTGTCCATGTGGACACTCTTATTAACATGAGTTAATAATTCTTTTTTGTCTTTTTAGGGACCTTTGTCGCCAGGATAAAACGTGTGAATATTACTTAAGCATAGATGCGGATGTCGTGCTGACAAACCCAAAAACTTTAAGAATACTAATAGAACAGAACAGGTATAGTAAATCTCTTATTTTGTAGAATTTCCTCTAAATTGACAGGATTCTCTGGGGTCTGTCCAGAGAAAATATGATCCTATTTTGTTTTTGCAGAGTTAAATTCTCTTTGTTTACTTGTGGTATTTCATTGCCATAGTTCATAACAGGCTTGGGGGCCAACAATTCACAAAGCATTTTATTCCTGTCAAACAGCAATTCCTGATGTGAATTTCAGTTTCAGATTTTCCTATTTTCTTATTCAATCTGTCACTTCACAGGAAGATAATTGCTCCACTAGTAACTCGCCACGGGAAGCTTTGGTCCAATTTCTGGGGTGCTCTGAGCCCTGATGGTTATTATGCTCGATCAGAAGATTATGTGGACATTGTCCAAGGGAACAGAGTGTAAGTAACTGCAAACTAATTCTTAAAGTCAGGGCATCCAGTGGTTATTAGCAACATATTGCATGAAGATATATGAGTATGGTATTACTCCTGGAGAGATGAGGTTAGATATATTGTTTTGTGGTTTTTGTTTCATAGAAATTCACTTGTTTGCTCCCACTCACAGCTTGACAAAAAAGGCCAAGTGTTTAATGTGATGAGCTGGGGTTAGGTCTGGACACAGCCATTACTGGTACCTGTCTGATGGTGTCAGTGTACAGTACAGAAATAGGCAAGATAAACAAAAAGCAAACCCAAAACTCTACATCCCTGGAACTTCAGGCAAAAGGAATGGTTGTTGTATTCATTAAATGACTGTCAACTCATTGGGGCAAATGCTTAATCAATGGAACAGCTATAATTGCTTTGTGTGTTTCATCCTGTATATGATGTCACAAATATCTTAAGGAGTTCTTCAGCAATACTTTGTCTAGGATAAACTTTTGGGTTTATCCCTCCCCTAAATTAATGTGATATAAATTGTTCTAAGCTTGACTGTTCCATATGGGGATGCCTTTTCTTTGCTCTGGAAGAACAAAAGGGTCTGAAACAGACTGCTTGAATAGGACTGGCTTGTTTTCAGTCCTGCTGTACTAAAAGATGTGCTTGTGGCACCGAGAGGGGGGGAAATCTGCAGAGGGAGCATTTTGAAAGCAATGCTTTTGTGTTGAAATTGGCTCAACTCACATAAATACATGGCCTACTGTGGTCTGTGGGTATTTGTGTGAGGAGGTCAGACCAGCTATGTGGAGTCTCAGTGAAGTCTTTAAACTCATTTAAAAATCTGTTTTGGAGTTACTTTCTCCATCTGGTATTGTAAAATAATATTAAAAGAGAGTTTGACTGATGGCCTTAACTATGGAAACATGAAGTACACGTGTAGTTAAAATTCCACAGAGAATTTGACCTTGCAATATTTTTATAACAGTATTTCATAAAAATTGAATTACTGCCTACGCCTACTTTTGAGATGTCCAGATGTAGTTTTCCAAGTGTCTTGGGAACCTTTCAGCTTCTTCTCCTTGCAACTTGCTTAGTCTTGTCAGCAAATACAGAGATGCTGATTTAGTAGAATAGGCAACAAATTGGTTTTCATAGCTTTAAACTATTTTTGTGTTGGTTTTTCTTTTTCTCATTTTCAACAGAGGAGTATGGAATATCCCTTACATGGCTAATATATACTTAATTAAGGGACAGACTCTGAGATCTGAGATGAAAGAAAAGAACTACTTCATGCGTGATAAGCTGGATCCTGATATGGCACTCTGCAGGAATGCCAGGGAGATGGTAAGGTGTATCTGAAACAGCTTGCTTGCAAATACACACATTTCTTTGTGTCCTGCTGTACTCATAGACTGCTTCATTGATTGATCTTGGATATTATATTTTACTTCTAATTCAAAGTACTGGCCAATTTTTGTGTGATAAAACTTTTCAGGTGTATTTTTTTAAATTGTTGAGAACAGAGGTTTTCTCAAGGTCAATGCACTGATGCAATGAATGCATGGTGTTTTCTAGTTAAATTCCCTGGAAATTTCTGTTGAGGTTAAAATATCTTTCTCCTTGGCACAAACTCAGTAGATGAAAGAGAGCTCACCTGCTCTGCTGTCTATGACTTAAAATTTGCCAATGCATTTGGATCATCTCTACTGTGCACATTTTTATACAGTGTGAAACTTCCAGGAGACTGAGTTGGAATGTTTTGCCATTTTTTATGAAGTAGATATATATTGAAACTAATGATGGGCAGTGTTAAATAAAAAGCCTAGATGATTTAAGGAAAGGTATGAATCTTAGGGAGCATGAATTACTCATTAATTTTTCTAGATAGATTAAAACTGTATCAGATAAATACTACTTGTGTTAACCTGGAAGTAATGAGAGAACTTATTTGTACTGTAGAGTTATGAATCTGTAAATCCATATTTCTACTGATATTTACACTAGTTTCAGCACAGAGACAAATAAGACCTAAACCAGACCTATTTCCAGACACTGTAGCATTGAAAAATATTTTTGCTGAATTGAACAAGAAAAGTTGGCAAGTATTAATTTTTTTATTCCCTCATAACAAGGCATGATCTCCTCTGTTTGTACTGATTCTTCAGAACATCCCTGTCCAGTCCTGTTGTATCCAAACCTCCTCAGCATCAGTTCCTGCAAAACCTGTGCTTTCCATGTGCTCATTAAACTAATCTGACTGGCTCATGAGAAAATTGCTTCCTCTTTTCCTCTCTGTCAGTCTGGGCTGTAGGAGGGTTTGGTACGTGCTTGTTTTTGTATTGCAGCAGATAAGAAGGGGCTGGTGGAAGCAGCTTTGACATGTGTATGAAGAGCTTTGCTTGGAGATGCATGTTGTCTGTAAAGGCATTTCAGCTTTTGGTCAAAGGCTGCTATTTCCCTGATGTACCTGTGGAAACCTAAAAGTAGCTGGGAAAAGAGAAAGAGATTGTGTCAGAAAACTGATGATGATTCTCCTTCATTTTAGACTTTACAAAGGGAAAAAGACTCCCCTTCTTCGGAAACATTCCATATGCTCAGAGCCCCAAAGGTGTTGCTTTATTTGTTTTTTATTAATTAGTTATTATTACATGCAGTATCACTCTACCCCAGGAAGACACTTCTCCTCTGTCCACTTCCTCTGATGAAACACTGCTCTGGCTTTCTCTTCAGTCTGCTGAGGTTCAGGTTTTGCCAGGGACAGGTTTTTCATGCCCAGCTGAAAGCATCTCAGAGGGGCTCTTTGTTTCCTCAGGGGGGTTTCTCAGTGCTTCTGAGGTCAAGGTGTGCTGACACTGCTTCTGTAGCTAAAATGGATGGAGCAGTCCTAGGAAGGAGTAAAGCTCAGATCACTTGTAGGTCTGCCAGGCCCCCTCAGTGACCACATTGTCACTTTAAGCTGTTTTTTTTTCACCCAGGCCCTCCTTATTCTCTCTGCTGCAGCTATTTTATGATTTGATAAGTGCCCAGTACTGGGCATGTTTAACATAATCATTATCTTTCTAACAGTTTAACTCTTTTTCAGACAAAAACATAGACAGAAGTACCAAAGTACCCAAATGGTAATGTCTTCATCTGCTGCAAATCCAAGTTGCAAATATTTCAGAAAAAAAGTTTTAGTCTGAAAAACCTTAAACTAAAAAAGTTTAGAACCTAAGTTTCTTTTAGAAACTTAGAACCTAAGTTTCTTTTAAAAATACTATTTTCTGCTACTACTTCTAATCAAGAGAGTTCTGTTAATACCTTCTGTTGATAGCTTGATAATACAGCTGTATCTTACTTGATATCTTCCATATAATTACATGAACAGACTTCAGTGCTCAGCTGTTTTGGATGCTGATCTGAATATTCTTGTGTGCTGTATTTGCCAATATCTTTTTATTTCAGGCCAATTCACCAGATGGATCATGTAGTGAATACTCTGAAATAAGTTTCTTGTTCTGACTCTCATGAACCCTTTGATTGTTAGCTTATTCTTTCAGGTTTTAATTTGAAATTAAACCCTAGATGTTGGTTTTCTTGTGTGTGAGCATTTTCAGTTTGAGATCAGATTCTTTCAGTGTGTCTGCTTAAGTTTTCTGGAAAGCAAATCAAACAATCACTCCTCTGCTTTTTCCTTTCTATAACTCTACGTATATTCTCAACAATATATGTTTTAGTTTAATGTGTTTAGAAAATAAATGCAAGTAAATGCTTGTAAAAAAGAGGTTATGAAGAGTAGTTGGTGATTAGAGTCAACCCTTTGAAAATTAGGATGCACTTTTACAATATATGTGTAAAAATGTGTGATTATATTTTATAAAAGCACAATCATGAAAACCTTTTTAAAGCTTTGCTAAGATGGACAGTTTTGCTAATGATGCTTTCTCTAATTGGTATAGGGTGTTTTCATGTACATTACCAACAGACATGAATTTGGAAGACTTCTTTCTACAGCCAATTACAATACTTCCCACTACAACAATGATCTCTGGCAGATATTTGAGAATCCTGTGGTATGCATCTAATTATTGCTAAGAAGTTATTTCATTTTAAAAAAAAGTATAAATTTATATATTATTAAGGGCTTGAAATTTAAAGGCTTTATTTGGAGAACTTTTGTTTACTGTGTGCTAAATATTGATCATGTGCTAAAAGGTGTTCTTACCCATCCAAGCAAATGACAATATATCATATCAGCAAGCCAGCTGGTGACCAGAGCATGAAATTGGAGATATGGCCCTGAGGTAACAGGTTTCATGATTTTTGACATGATGGGAATGAGTTTGTTTGAGAATATGAAATTCTAAAATTGTTTCTGGTGCTTTCAGTAAAGCAAATGAATAGAGTATAAATAATTTTTTATCACTTGCAAATGTCATTGTTCTGTTGTAATATTTTTTTAAATAACTTTTTTTTAGGATTGGAAGGAAACTTACATAAATCCAAACTACTCAAAGATCTTCACTGATAACATAGTAGAACAGGTGAGTATAAGTAGTTTTTTAGAAGTTTGTGTGACTGACTGATAATAAATTGGCATGCAGTAAATACTTCCATGCAAATGCTGTTTTGGTCTGTGACTAAACAGTTTTTTAATGTTTTGGATTAGAACTGAATTTTTGCCATTTGATATAGGCTGCTTGCTTTTATGCAACTGATCTGGACAGAGCACTTGTGTTGGATGGTCAGTTGTGACAATTAGGGACAGTGATTTAATGAACATTGCCTCTCTAAAAAGCTGGGATAAGTTTTCTCTGTGTAAAGCAATATTCAGTTTTAATCTGTTTTCCCATATTAACCTGTAATGTGGAAGACCACGGTTGTCATTTAGAGCCATAAGGCACAGAAGGTGTTGGGTGCACTGATACACTCTTAGTGCTGGGTCAGGGCTTTGAATGTAGCTCAAAGTTTTTGCTTTTGTGAGAATGTGCTTGAGAATCAAGTTTTTAATTGTTTTTTTGTAGCCCTGTCCAGATGTGTTTTGGTTTCCCATATTTTCTGACACTGCCTGTGATGAATTAGTAGAAGAAATGGAACATTTTGGGCAATGGTCTGGTGGAAAACACCAAGTAAGTGTCAGCCTATATAAACATAATCTTAACAAGTGATCTTAACTACTTTTACAACAGTAAGTCACAGTGTCCTGCAACAAACAAACATTCCAACAATTGCCAATGGTCTGAAACTTCTGCTTCCTGGTATGAAGTGCTTAGTTTAGTCTACCGTGTACTGCTGCTTCTTCAGTAGATTTAGAGGCATTCTTCAATTAATGTTATGGTGTGCTGACCCTGGCTGGATGCCAGGCACCCACCAAAGTCACTCTGTCACTGCCCTCAACTGGACAGGAGAGAGAAAGTAAAAAAAGTTTTACTAGAGAGATAAGGACAGAGAGAGATTCATTCAATAGCCAACACAGGGCAAAACAGACTCAGTTTGAGGAAATTAGTTTACTTTCTACTCTGGTTCAATTGGTAATACAATGAGCAATGAAACAACCTTTTAAGAACACCTTCCCCCCATTTATCCCCTTTCTGAAAGGCACTGCCACCACAGGGGTGCTGTCTCTGTCACTGCTGGGCTCAGCTTTGGCCAGTGGCAGATGTGGCTGGCATTGGCTCCACAGGGGAAGTTTCCAGCAGTTTCTCACAAAGGCCACCCCTGCAGCCCTCCTGCTGCCCAAGCTGTGCCACATAAACCCAGGACAGACTTGGAATCAGCAGATTGGACACCAACAGTGGTGCAGCTCTGTAGCAGACACCTGACAGTTACCCAAGGCTGAATTTGGATAGCTGTTGATAACTGTTCAGACAAGTTTTATTCATTTACCTCTTAAGTACTGATTTGTCAGACTTGTCCCCCTAAGGAGTTACCTGAAAATGTTATGAGATACTGTGTCAACATTCTCAGAGAATTCAAGGTATTTATTAACTACCACTAAAATCAGAGGAATGTTTCTCTTATTCACAAATGTGGTACCATGAGAAACTATAGTCATAATTATTATGTAGGTAGGAGCCTCTGGAAAGAATTTTAACATATTTTTATCTTCAAATTATTTCATCATATATTACCCTGTCAGGTTGAGGCCTGAAGTCTCTTGATCTGATTGAATTTCAGTTGCATCTGCAGCTCAATAAATAAAACTTATTATCCCAAGAAGCCCTTTTATTTACAGGTGACACATCTGAATATTGCCTCATCCTACAAAATCTTTGGATTTTTGCTCTCAGCACACTTTCTTCCTTGGCAGTTAGCTGTGGAATTGCTGTACAGACAGCCCCTGAAACGTTGCTTTGTTGCAGTTCTGTGATTCTGCAGATTTCAAATAAATATTTGTTGAAATGTCAGAACCATCCCATGTTCCTGTTTCCAAGCTATTTGTGGTGTTTTCACTAGGACAGCCGCATTTCTGGAGGTTATGAAAATGTCCCAACCGATGACATTCACATGAAGCAAATAGGACTGGATAATGAATGGCTGCATTTCATACGAGAGTTCATTGCCCCAGTCACACTAAAAGTCTTTGCTGGCTACTATACCAAGGTATGGCTTGAAAGCTTTTGCAGAAATTACTCCATGGTGTGACTAAATTTAAGTATTTTAATGAATACACCTCTTTGGTTTGCTTGGGGAGTTTATGTATGGCATAGCAGTAGTTAAAGATGAATGTTGTTGACTTTTTATTTTAACTCGGCTTTAAACAAACTCCCAGGAATCCTGTGTGTGACTTGACAGTTCACAGCTTGAGGTCTGGCTGTGTTTTGTTGCAGGGCTATGCTCTGCTGAACTTTGTTGTGAAATACAGCCCTGACAGACAGCGGTCGCTCAGACCTCACCACGACTCCTCTACGTTCACAATCAACATCGCCCTCAACAAAGTAGGAGAGGACTTCCAGGTGAGTTACTGGCTTTAAAAATGTTGCTCTTTGAGGATCTAATATTAGACACGAACACATATAGAGACCCAGCTGAGAAGGAAAAGTTGCACATCACAAATTGCCTTGTGGTTTTTTGACAAGCGCTAAATTTGCTCAGCTTCAGGATCCAGAACTGTTGATGCAGGCAGGCTGAATTGATCAGACTGGTTTCAGATGGTGGGAGAGAAGGGCTTTGAAGAAAAACTTAGGTGATGTTAGTCATTTCATTTTTAACATTTCTGAAATGCTTCGTTTCTGTACAGTGAAAACCAGTTTTTCAAAAGAGTTTAAAAAGTGCCAAGTTGACTCAAGTGACTTTTTTTCTGTAGAATTTTTAATGGTTCTTTTTTAGATCAGCCACAGTATGAAAATTCATAACTCTTATATCTGTTTAGGTTTTTTCTGAGCTAAATTATTTTCTGGTCTGATATTGATTCAAATAAAACATTCCCCAGAGTGTGGAGCTAGGCAGGGCAGTGGCAATAATATCCAACTTTTACTTACAGAGAAATTTAACCTGTTGTGTTTATAAGCCTTTATCATTCATAGTACTTAACACTAATAAATGTGCTTGGCACACTTACTATTTTAGAAAGTACACCTTTGGAGTGAAATCAGCAGCCAGATTAATTCATTCAAGATTTGTTTAAGTGCTGTCCTGGGTAGGGGTGCAGTCCTGAACCAAGACCTGTGAACACAATTTGCTTCTCTCTGCTAGAATCTATAGTGAAGTTATTGAAGATCTGTTTGTCAGATTTGTTGCTTGAATGAGTTGTTATGCAGTGAATGCTAAAGCAAGACAAGGGGAAATCTGATTGCAAATGCTTGTCTGTTAATTAATGCTCTAAAGATGGTGTCATGTAAACAACCTTGCTAAGGGATGGTAAAAGAAAAAAACCCAGCCTGTTAATAGCAAATTATTTGAAGTGATGGATTTATAAAAAGGAATTTATTAAAGCCCAAGATAAATGTTTGGGGTTTATTGTGTTTGTGTTTTTACTACAGGGAGGTGGATGTAAATTCCTTAGGTACAACTGCTCCATTGAGTCCCCCAGGAAAGGATGGAGCTTCATGCACCCAGGAAGACTTACACATTTACACGAAGGACTTCCAATCTTGAATGGCACAAGATACATTGCAGTATCGTTCATTGATCCTTAATTTTATTTTTCTTTGTCCTCTTCAACAGCAGTGTTCTTTACATAAACATTTATTTATAGATCTCTTCTGGAAGATGGTGATAAAAGAAACTAAGTTACTGTTACTACACAGCAGAGGTACTTTGGGCTAAAAGGAGGAAAACAGAAAATGTTCTAATATTGTTGGAGATTTCTTGATATCTGCTCTGAGCCTTGAGTCCCAAAGCAAACATGTCCTACTTGTTTTTCCATTCTGCTGTCCTAAAGAGTGGGTAAGGAGAGAAAATGGAAAAGCACAGTGAACCCATTTCTTTGTTGAAAAAAACCCAAAACCCAAGGAATGCTAAATACAAAATCATCGCAAAAATTGATCGTGGTTTTCATTCAGTTAAGTGACACAGCTAAAGTTTGGTGGTCTGTATATTTGGTGCCAACCAAAGAAAGGAAAATCACAGCATAAAAACAAAATCAAATGAATCTTGTTTACAGTTGTTTCTGGTAAGCAATAATTCTATATGCTGGTTTGTACCGAAGGGAAAACGTCTCTGTATTCATTGTCAATACTGAAATGTACACCCTTAGAAGAAAAAAATAAATTAATTGCAGAGATGGAACAAGGATGAAATCCTTTATCTAAGGAGGAAATGTTTTATCATTTGTTCTGAGAACTTATCCTATTGAAAACTTACTTTTCTTCAGCAAGTGACCTTTGTTTAAAGTGAGTTATTTTTCTAAATGTGTAGTTGCACCCAATGGATACTGGAAATTTGATGCTTATTTTCAGAATGCTGGTAAATTTTAATAGGATGTTTTATAGGGACAGTTTTCTACTCTTAAAATTACTTGAATTTTGTATCAGGAAAATGAAATGGTGGCAGTCTCTTTTAAAGCTAAGGGTCATAACTTGACATTTATTTTGAAGAAATTGGTTTAAAATATTCCTACTGTATCTACTGTTTGTAATTTAAAGAAACTTGAAGCTGACTGTCTCAAAGTCTACCGTGCCAAAATGCACAACACGTTGGAAAACCTTGAGAAAAATAAAGGGTAATTTTAAATTAATGGAGCAGCTGTTACTTGACTGTGTCAGGTAGTTTCTTTGCATTTGTGACTGTTCTTAAAATACTGCTTTACTGACAAATATTTTCTAATGATCCCATCTAGGTGGGAGATGGGCATGTCAGATTTTGGGTTGTTTGCTACTGGAGTTATTTCAGTGAGTTCCTCTGTACCAAGCCTTGCATTAGACTTGCAGAACGACCTCAGCAGGAGCGATGGTTCCTGGGTTTGTTTTTATATGGAGGCTGTTTGATGATCTAAACAGCAGTTCACTTTTTAACTGTGTATCTTTATAGAAGGTTTCTATCACACTTTCTAAACAGAAACTTTATTTGCAGCTGACAGGATTAGGAGAGGGTTTCAAATATTTTTCTTTTACTGAAAATAACCACATCTGCTTATGTCCCTGTTCTGCAGTTTTGAGGAATGAGTTTTAGCCATATTTAAAGTTATGCTGAAGCAAATACATCAAAGTGAGTTAACCTCAATAATATATTAAAATGGGCTAGTTTGAAAAGGGATGGCTTTGGACAGGAAATTTTTTTGTTTTCTTTCAATTTCTCTTTACACTGTTAACTTTTCTGCTTTTCAGGCTAATATTTGGGGGTTGCCATCCCTCAGCTTTGTTTCCTGGTGTGGAACAGCTGTCTCAGTGTCTCTCTCTCTACTGCCTGTGCTTAGACAAACCTTACAGATAAGAAAGTCCTCAAGCCTTCAGAATGAAAACAGCCTTTGTTAGTAATCTTTTTCTGAGCATTTGTCTGTGGTCTCTTAGGCTAACTTAGAACAGAATAATATATTTTACCATTGGATCAGTTAACAGGCAGTTTATTCTTTTGAGGAGATTTCTTGGAAAAAAAATCACAGAAATACAATCCTGTAGCACAGGGGAGTTTCTGGATTTCTGCAGAATTTTTCCTCTCCCCCATAACTTGTATTTTAGTTATGCATTCTGTAATTGTCAGCAAAATTTATCTTTTCTGTGTGCATTTTGCCTGAAGAAAACCCTGAGGGCTTTAATTACTGCTAAATTTTTGTGTTTGCAACTCTTAGTTTACTCTGTCACGTAGTGACAAGTAACTCTGTGTTTACTGTGCTGCACATTTGTTGGAAGGGAAAATGTGATTGCCATGCTCGAGTTACTAATGTTCTCTTCTTTCTTCTTTCAATAAAGTATTTGCAAAGGGTGGCAGCTGCCTTTCAAGTGGACAGCAGCAGGTATGGAAGTGTTCTCATTAACTTCTTGGGAACTCACACAGGCCAGGAAAAGAATTTTTTTTCTGAACAGTTCACCTGAATCAGTCCTGAAAGCTTTGCCCTCCTGTTGGAATGTGAGGATATGAAATCACATAGACTAAACAGAAGTGCCACTATTAGAAGATTCTCTATATTTTGTTACTTTTAAAAGCACGTAGACTCTCGTTTCTCTTTAGTAAAGTTTGTTTTGGGGCATAGAAGATACAGCAGCAATTAAATTCCAGCAGTGCATGAGAAACCTCAGGAGTACAGGGACATAAGGGTGCTCTGCAACAGATGAGGCATTTGTAAAGTATTTTGTTTGTTCTGCTTTGATCAGGCTTCACTTTTCACTGTTAAGTGCTTGGAGAGACTGTGGTGTGGGTAAGAGAACAGTCTATAGGCAATAGATTTCTGAAGTCTCCTTTTGCTTAAAAATACTGAATGTAGCTTGGTTTTATTTCATATTTGTGAGCTATTCCAGCTGTACTCCTAAGAAATGTTCAGTGCTTTTGGTTTTGTTTTACACATTTAATCTTCTTTAACATCACTGTTCAACAAGTAATTCCACTATCTATTTGCCAGTTCATTTTTTTGTTCCCAGAGGATTGCTGTTTCATGCTTACTGGGAGTGGGTAGGAGTAAGACTAACAAGCCCCAAAAGAATAGGTTTTTTTCAGTGAGGCAATAATAATGAAACCTATTTGATTGTGCCTGTTTCTTTATAATGATTTTTCCCCCACGTCTGCTGCATTCATGGACTAAATGCTAATTCAGTGCAGGGCTTCCACAGCAGCTTCTCTTTTGCAGCAGATAGAAATATTGAAGAGACAGAAAATTTAGTAAGGACCCTTGTACTTCTTTCCTCCCACGTGTGTGTAACCAGTTTTGCTTTTGTTTCTCTGCTTGAAAGAACTGGTTTAGATTTTTCTCTTTAGCTACTGCAGTGAGCTTTTTGAAGAACTTCAGTTTTATATGATTTATTTCTGATATGGTCTTCAGTGGATTCAGTTCTGGAATGAGTAAGTATTTTTTTGAATCTTTGCCTCTGTGAATTCTCACTTTCTTGCATGGCAGAGTAAGCTGCTCTGCTATTTTTGAGAGTGGAAGGGAAGACACTATCTGTCTCAGCAGCCCCTATGATTGAGGTGTCAAAAAAATTACTTGACTAGTACTTTTTTTTGAATTTTTTGGATTCCACAGCAGACTATGAATTGGAGGGCAGAGCTTTCACAAAAATACATTTGTAGAATTGATATTGGTAATTCTTAGAGATGAGATTTACACTAGTAGTGTCAACTGTAGAGTTGGAAAAATAAATAATGAATTTATGACTGCCAGGATTTTGTTGTACCTAGATGGTGGAAGTGCCACTTAAATGGCTTTCCAACACAAATACTTTCTGTATCTTAATGTAAGAAGTTGGAATATAATAAAGCAGATAGTCTTGCTCAGCAGTTCTGAAGAACCTAGGTCAAAACCTTAAATAGAAATGGAAAGAGAAGCTTTTATTTTCTTCAGTGAGGTATTTGGCACTTTGTCTATTTTTAATTTTTTTTCCCCCTCTTCTGTGTGTAATTCTCTTCCTATTTGACATATGGGTCAAATCTGTATAAGTGCATCCCACTTACAGGTGGTGGCTGCATTTTATTGTATTTCAGGGCTAGGGGGAGGGCAGAAGGAGGGAAGGGATGGGTGGAAGTTCAGAATTCACCCTACACAATTCCTTCCTTCTGCAGCTGTTTGCACAGAGCCCTGTTCCTACTGACAAGGAACGAACAGCTAACAGGAGGAGGTCTGAGAAGCACTTGATATCCTGGCATGATGCAAAGGCTGTTAAATGCAGCCTCACTTTCCAGAAGTGGAAAAAGATTTGAACAGCTAACATGGATCAATTAATTAATGTGAAGTTCATATTCATATCCCCTCTTTTTTCAGTAATATTTAAAGAAAAATGAAGCCATCTCTGTGTACTCTCCTATGTGCCCTAATTTGCAGAAAAAATTGAAATATTTATATTTGAGATACTTATCTTTTTCTTAATTTAAAGAAACTTGATGCTGACTGTCTCAAAGTCTACCATGCCAAAATGCACAACATGTTGGAAAACCATCTTTTTCTCTTGGCAATTTATTGCTTCTGGAAAGCGAGTTTTCTGGATTAAACTTCACAAGAGCTTTTTGGTTGTGTTAAAGCAATGCCCCTCAGGATTATTTTGCACAGGGATCAAATATAAGATCAGCTCTCTGATAAAATCATATTAATCTTAAGTTATTTAATAGAGTGTGGCAACAATTCAAAAGTAGGATTTCAGTCAGCATGGTTACAGCCTGTGCTGGCATCAGTGCAGCTGCAGAAGCAGTAAAGCTGAGAGCCTGGCCAGCGAGGAGGGTCCTGGCCTGGGGTGATGCTGTGCTGCTCAGGCAGTGGGGAAAACTGGGCTTTCTTGAAAAAACCTGCTTGTGTTGTGGGTCCTGTGCATCCCTTTGTACTTGCCTGTTCCACTTGCTGCTGTTTTATGGTTGTTGAATGTCTGAGTGCCTGCAGTTGGCAAGGGAGATGTATAGTCATAGAGTAACAGACTCAGGAACTGGTCTGTTGCCTCAAACCAGAGTTCCCCTGTTTGCCAGAATTTTGCTTAGTTGTGAGAGGAGTTGCTCAACTACCAGTAACTCTGTTAAGTTTCCACTTTGTTTCTGCAGTCTGTAGAGAGAGAGGAGCAGAATACATTTATTAGAAGCTACTTCCTTGCTGCAATGTCTGTAGTGTAGACAGGGCATGAAAGCGTTGTGTTTTCAGAGCCTGAGTTGGAATGACAATCAGTGTGAGCAGTAATGTAAGCCCATGAGATGGTTTACCATATTTAATAGTTTAAAACATCAGGACCTACCCTTCAGAGTGGGCTTTGCTGACACTTGAGGCTTTCATCTTCCACAGACATGGGTCACTGGTCTCTCTCTTCACACGGTCATCACTGTGTGTGAAGAGGAGCTTTGCAGCCTTGCTGTTTTCCACTTCTCCATGTGTCTGGCAGCAGGACTAGCAGAATAACTGCTCAGGCTTTTGTTCCTTAAAGCAAATTGCTGACTGGTAACAATTATCACTCTTCTGTAAGGGAAAGTTCAACTTCAAAGTGTTCAGCTTGTCATGTTGATATTTGAACGATAGGTCTTTCTCCACCTCTTGTGGTAGTAGTCAGGATGGAGAGATGAAATTGGTGAGGGTACCAGAGAGAGTAAGCTTCATCCTGCTCTGATCCCACAGTAAGCACACTGATTAAAGAGAAATCTAGGGTTTACTGCTAGAGTTTGATCCAACTTAGTTGCCCCAGGATGTGTATAAGGAGCTTAGAGAAAATGGAGCATGCTTTTCAAAGATTAAGTCCTCTGATGTTTTAGTTCCTAAATTATATCAAATCTCTGAGCTTATGAGAGATGAAGATTTGGGGGGTTAACTTGCTTTTTCCTCAGAGACTTCTAACATAGACATGGAAAGAAGTGTATTGCACTTATTTCTGTAACAAGTCCCTTCTAAAGGAAGATACTCCAGCATGAAGTAAATAGAATGCATGAGAAGCTGGGGCAGAGAGTATTAAGTATAAGCTACTAGAAGCTAGATTTCTCTTTGGCAGGGCTGGGAGAATGTACGAGGTGGACGGGTACAGAGTGCAACAATGAACTTCTGGCACAGCCAAATTTAGAGACTCATCATCTCTGAATCCCTTTTGTACACTGTGATTCACCCAGGCAGCTATTTCAAGCATTTGGTCATTGTTTAAAACATGTACCACGTAAAGTAGGCTAGGTCCTGGTATATAAAATAGTGATTTGCTGTAGAATTTCGAGATCCAGCTGTCGCAGACTTATCTTTGCTATGCCATCACGAATTGTAAACTGGAGATTTTGATAGAGTTGCTTGAAAATAGAGGAAATTCTCAGTTCTTATACTTCAATCACATGTGTTAATCTGCATGAGAGCATTTTGGCCACATGTGCTATGAACTTTTAGTTCTCTTAGCCTCCTTGCCTGTGTTCCCATCGCTCAGGCATACAGTGCACGTCTCTCCATCCAAACTGTGCCCCCTCCACATCTCATGTGTTTGCCAGATGTCAGCTTTCCAGGGACAAAAACAAGCATGGGTGGCCGATGGCTTGTGCATCAATGGAGGCAGGAGCAAGGCAGGCAGAGACAAGGGATCTTTATTCTCAAGTGTTCTTGAAGTGTAAATTTTTAAACTGCTTCTTCAGAGCTCGACAGAGCTATGCTCTGTAAAAAAGCACAGATGAGGTTTCCGGATTTTCTGTGAGTGGTCTGTGCAGCCAGTGGGATGAGATGGACACAGAGGGCTCCAGGCAAGAGCAGTTTCTGAGCTCCCACAGGCCAGCCCTTCATCCTGAGCTGGTGGCTCTGGGAGCAGGTGACCTGTGCCATGTTTCACTGCTGTGGCCTGTCTTTGGTCAGGGCTTTTTAGCCTTCATCTCATCATCTATCAATGTATGTGTATGAACACAAACCTGTGCTTCATTTTTTCCTATAGCCTAACTGTAGCTTGGCCTTGTTCTGCAAATAGGGGTTTTTCATTGTGCAGCTCATGCTGAAAAAAATTATTCCATTTTTCTGAAAATTAGGGCATGTAGGAGAGTACACAGAGATGGCTTCATTTTTCTTTAATTATTACTGAAAAAAGGGGATACGAATATGAACTTCACATGAATTAATTGATCCATGTTAGCTGTTCAAATAACAAAAGTAAGAAAAATGAGATGTTTTTTAGCTTGAACATAGTGCTATGGAAAATGCTCTGTTTTCCAGCATTAGGTAGACATAATCTACCTGAAAGTACACAAACAGGAAAGGCTGAATGGACTTCCCAGTATGTTTCCAGAATAGCTGTGCAGGTGTTCTTGAAATGTTTTCTGAGCAAATAAATGGATCTGTTCTTGGCAAGCTGTTTCCATTTTTATTTACTTTTAGTATCAAGGGAACAAAAGTACATCAATGTACTGCTATAGCAGCATTCGAGTGCTGGAAATCAGAAGCTCAAAATAAATAAATAGAGAGTATATTGCAGAAGAGAGAAAAACTTTGCAGCCATTGAGACAACAAAAATATTCCCTACATGGAGGATTTTATGACCAGAGCCCTGAGATGGCACTTGAGCAATGTCATCAAAATACCACAGCCTGAAGACAATTTTTTTTTTCTTTTGGCATAATTTTAACTCTCTTTAAAAAGAGCTTCTAGTTGCAGATTTTATTCCTGAAGGGTCTTTTCTTCATGTACAACCAAAATGAGGGATTTCATAAAAACATATGTATTCAGAAATAAAGCCAAACTACCAACCTAGTCAAGGTTCCTTAGCTGAGATGCCCCCACATGCAATGCTCTAATACCTGCCCAGTCTCATGCTTGGCATTAAATTTCCAGGGTAAGTTCTGCTGAGCTAGCAGGCAGAAAGGAGTCAAGTACAGGGACAGGTGTATTTTTGACAGGTTTCATGGAGTACTGACCCTGATTGCATCTGTGAGTGCAGGTTGTTAATGTAAGGATTAATTTCAGCTAGAGCAAGCTTTTGCACACAGCTTCATGTCCTCGGCTTGTGGATACATAAGAACAGGTAAGAAGTTTGCAAAATACTTGGGCCTAATGTGCTAATTTATCTATTTCCTGCAAAGCAGGAGGTGTGATTTGATAGTGAGACCACAGAGGCCAAGGGTTGAGAGAGCATAGGTCCACAGTTCTGGTGTCTTGGACAAGCTTCATGGGATAAGTATCTCAAATATAAATTTTGCTTCTGTATAATTCTTTTACAAATATTCCCATCTGCCTTTGCCCTATTGTTTTTGATGTGCTTATCTCCAAGCTGAAGATTTTATGAGCAGCATGCTGTATTGTAGTGCTGCTTCTTTACTTCAAAGGCAAGCCAAGGAAGCTCTTTTGGACTGAGTATCTTCCACAGAAAATCTGCTCATGATAAAAACTTACAGCAAAGTTTACTAGATTTTTATCTTTTTTAAATGTCTAAGAAGTGATGAGTGTTTGTTGCTAATGATAAGAATGTTTTCCTCTCACTACTGAAGCTTGCAGATTTTTTTTAAAAAAACCCTACTAAAGAAAACTGATTTGGGATTCAGCTTCATTTTTAAAAGGAAGGAAATAAGTTTGTGAGTTTGATTTTTTGAGTTTTTGTTTGTTGGGATTTTTTTCTTTAATAATGGAACCAAGTAGATGTATACAAAGCAAAGTTATAAATCTTAATCCATAGGAAATGAGTTTAGAAAAAGTGCAAGGCAGTGGAATTGAGTGAGCAAGTGACAACGTTGCATATCACAGTCTATCCTTCATGCAAAAAATAACATTAAATGTCTTATTTCAATCCACTTGCCAGGCTGTAATGGAGAGTGAAATGTATTGATCATGTCAGAAGTTAACAGCTCCACTATTGTCTTCCATTTTCTGTTGTAAGGGGCTGAGTTCCCAGCAGGCATCTCTGCTGTCATTTCTCACATTTGGCCAGTTGAAACAATAAGAATTATTTATAAGGCCACTAATTGGAACCCCCACATTCTCCCACCCCACCTTTAGTTTATTCTTTGTTTCCTTGCCAGCAGTTGTTAGATAAATTTAATCATTAATCTTTGCCTTTACTGTGCTGCCTTCCTTGTGTGTTGCTGCTGCAGTGTCCCATGGTGCAAGCAGAGCACTGCTGAGCCATGGCACTTCTCCATCCCTTGTGCCAACTCCTTTCTTGAACCCAGTGTTTTCCTAAACGCCTGTGGTCCACTGGTAAAGTGATTACAGAGATGCCTGCAGTCTTTCCTCACTGTTTTATGGAACATTTCACTGCTTCTCTTGGATTCCTGGAAGTTGGTTGAAGATACAGAGCTTCTTTCTGTGCTCCCACCTGGCTTGAGTTCAGCATGTTGATAGCCCTGTGTATAAAGTGAACCTTGATAAAGAGAATATTCTTCCTTTTCATCTAGCTTTCCAACTGCCTAAGTTTTGAATTATGAATGTTTTTCTGTGTAGTAGAGTGGTGTGGGAAAGGAGAAAACAGTCCAACAACACAGCCAAATACCACTGGCAATAAAAATGCTACTTAAATGTGAAGCATGGTTTCTTCATGGTATGCTTCTCCAGGCCCCAGTTCCTCTCTCTTCATCCCTCCTTCAGTTCAGAAATAAATATATTCAAACCAAATGCCAAAATAGAACTTTCCTTTCCTTTTTAGACTAGCTGTAAGTTCAGGACTGTCTGAAGACTTGCATAGATAGTGGACGAACAGCTTTGCATACTGTCAATTTTGTATTTATCATTCAGGAAATTATTTGAAGGTGTGTTAAAACTCTTTGAACTGAACTGCTGCCCTCTGCAAGCTGGAGTGCATTATGTTTTAGTTAAATGATAACACATGAAGCTCAAAAGAAGGCCCTCTGAATATGTAAAGTTGCTTTTTGTGCTCGTTTTCATGAGAACTTGGGGCAGAAGGCTACTAGAATTCTCATATTCGCTAAACTTAAACCAAGAATAATAACAGCATGAAAAAATGCTTATAATTTAGGAGTGAGTTTTGGATAGTCCTACAATAGTCTCCTGTCTGCTAAGCTTCTGGTAATTTATTCTGCTATCTTGGGTATGTATTGCATAAATATAACACAAGAACATTATTTGATTTATTTGGTGGTTACTGAAGGCTGCTTACAGGAATAATGTTTAAAACTGATAAATAGGGACTAAATAACCATGATTTTGAAACACTTAAAGTGTATGAACAATGAAATAATAGGACCCGTTTTGGGGCCATGCCTGCAATATGCTGAATTTCTGCACATTTGACGTAAGCTTATTGGGAATGACCTTTCTCATTTAATTTCAGGATCTGTGTGTTCTATAAGCTCTCTTCTGTAATTTGCTGGGGAGGTCAAAATATTTGAACCAGTTAATAAATGTATGAGCAGAGACAGTGGAAGGAAACAAAGACTTTGTCTTATCCATGTACTTTTTCTCTGGTGAGTAGAAGTTGCAAATAAACTAGTGCCTTTATCCTGTCTGCCATCTTGCAGCCAAAACTGAATTGTACAGATGCTTGTTAAAACCAGGATGGGGTCTGGATAATAGAAATTAGGACAGAAATAAAAGCTGCAAAAATACTTCCAACATAATACTAAAGGTACAGTTATAGGAGTCAAGTCAAGCAATGTGCTCATATTTGTGCAGTGCATTTGTCCACATGCCCCTAATAATGTCATGAATAATACTTGCATACCCACATTTCTAGGTGGAAGTTGCAATTTGCAACCTGGGAGAGGATGAAATAGCGTCTGGTAACACAGCAGCGCTCGCACAGCCTTTCATCTGAGTGCGTCAAAGCTTTTGATGGGAAAATTGTGGCTCAGAACTGATTTGTTCCTTCCATTTGGCAGCAAATCTGGGAAGAGGCTGCAGAGTCTCAGTTTCCAGCCTTGGCCTTGGCCCCTGGGTGAGCGGCTGCGGGTGCTGCGAGCGCTTCCCGGCAGCGGGGCTGGGGCAGGAGGGGCTCCGAGCAGGGACAGCAGACACAGCCTCTGCCAGCTCCCTCTGCACAGCAAGGAAACAAAGGCAAAACTTTCCCCACAAGCTGATGTTTGGTGCAGGACAGGATCTCTTTCCTGGTGCTATTCTGTTACTTTCTAAAAATGTCTTCTGGTGTGAGCCCAAAATCAGCCGGACTGCGGGAGCCAAGAGCGGCAGCAGAGCCAAAGCGATGCCGTGGGAGCATCTCTTCCCTTCCCTGATCAGCAGAGAGCCTCACCCTCCTGCTCTGTGCTCAGCCTCTCCTGTACCTGTTCTACCTTCTAATGAAATGCTACCTCTGACTCTGGTGCTCTCATGTGTTTGCCAGATGTCAGCTTTCCAGGGACAAAAACAAGCATGGGTGGCCGATGGCTTGTGCATCAATGGAGACAGGAGCAAGGCAGGCAGAGACAAGGGATCTTTATTCTCAAGTGTTCTTGAAGTGTAAATTTTTAAACTGCTTCTTCAGAGCTCGACAGAGCTATGCTCTGTAAAAAAGCACAGATGAGGTTTCCGGATTTTCTGTGAGTGGTCTGTGCAGCCAGTGGGATGAGATGGACACAGAGGGCTCCAGGCAAGAGCAGTTTCTGAGCTCCCACAGGCCAGCCCTTCATCCTGAGCTGGTGGCTCTGGGAGCAGGTGACCTGTGCCATGTTTCACTGCTGTGGTCTGTCTTTGGTCAGGGCTTTTGTAAATCTGAATGTTAATATACAGAGGTTGTGTTAATACATGATGGGGCTAATTATTTGGTTAATGTTTTCCTAGATGGTGGTTGAATGTGCTATTTCCATATGATGTATGGTGGTGAGTATGAAGTTACCTGGAGAGGTGTGACCCCTTTTCCAGGCCTTTCTGCTAATTATTTGGATAAGAGAAAATAACTTACCTCCCAGGAGGTAAAATGTCATCATGTTTCTTTGAAATTATTGACTGTTCCAAATATTGAAACCCTAATTTATTTTTAAAATGTCTTAATTCCTTAATTCCAAAACACTCAAATATTTCAGGTGACCATTGACATACATGTTTAGTTGTACATTTTCAAAGCCAGGTCAAAAAAATAATATAGAACTTAAAACTATATTTAAAAAAAAATTGCACAGACCCATGTCTTGAAGTTTCTTAACAAGAGGAAGGTGAATAGAGCAATTTTCATCAGCTCTAATTTGATGTATTTTTCTACTCAGTCAAGTCAGAAAAATTGAAATGGAAACTTTGTATACTTCAGTGAGTGCATTAACCAATTATGGGGTTTGTAGGCTTCAGTGAAAAATACAAAGAGGAAAAATTATGTACATTTTACACCTTAAACCTGTAAAATGCTTGGGCTATTATGTTTTATGAATATTAATTTTTAATTTAGTTTCTTTATCTGCTCTGGAATCAAAGATCTTGAGCTGCTAACTAATAGAATGTGAAATCTTTGTGTTACCTCATAAATTCTCTGTTGGCAAAGTTCACTTGTTTCAATGTAACTTTATTGTCAAAGGAAGTCATTATCAGAAAAGGCAAATTATTTGTGAGTAAAGCCAGTTTAAATTTTTTGGATTGGCTTTTGATTTTAAGGGTGTGGCAGGTCAGAGAATACAACTGCAATTTTTTTCTTACTTGAGATTGTTGATGTCATCTTCTGTGTGAGCTGAAGTTACAGTTTTGAGCCTTTTCTCTGCTGTGGGATTTCCTTTCTAGCTATGGAAATGGGAATAGCATTTTCTAAAAAAATAGCTGGAAAATAAGGGAATTCCTAAACTGGCCTTAAAGATTAATCCAGAAAAAAAAATCCTTATCTTGTTTGGTGGCTACTTAATGTTTTGCTCCTTTAAATGCACTAAAGGAGCACGTGAAGGGTTAAGAACCTTTTTTCCTATGAGAATGGAAAACGTAGCAAGTATCTTTATTTATCATGGGATTTCTGTCGTTGGTAGTAATGAGTCAGGTTAAATCAGAGTGATGGGGCAAGGGGGAAAGGACAACTTTCTTCACAGAGAAAGCAGTGTTGGAAAGAGGAAGGTGCATGGAGTGGCTCTTGTGCCACGTGTCAGCCCTGCCTCACCAGCGCCGCAGTGCTGCGTACACTGGTTATCCTGCAGCCCTTTGCAACCACAGCTGGGCTGTCAGCTGGGTAGGTCATGCTGTGTTTATCCTGAGAGGTCATTCTTGGCCAGGGATCAATGCAGATCTGGCAGTCCCAGATAGTTGTGAAAGGATGAAGCAGTGCTGGAGAGCTGTTGTCCCTTCGCTGGAAAGTTGGGAGATGTGGAATGGGTTCAGTCTGTGCTTTGGGCTGTGGGTGGGTGCAGGGAAACCTCTTTGTTTTTTGGCTCTGCTTTCCCTTGACAGCCATCCTCGCTGCAGGAGCACAGGAGGAGGTGTGGATGCAATATTTGGGCTGCTGTGCCACTGTCAGGGCATCTGCTCCCTCCATCACCTGTTCAGCTTCACTGGGCTCAGGTGACAAGCCTGGGAAGCAACAACAGAAATGTCCTGCTGCCATTTCTAGTCCTGACTGACATTTATAGCATCAGGCACAGAAGATGTTCCTCAGCTCTGAGTGAATGAAGCCTCTAAATCAAGAGCTGTATGGCTGCTGATGAAGCAGCTGCTCACTCATCAGATCTTGCATCCTCAGGAATTCTTCACATCTCTGGTCAGGTTTCATTTTGTAGATGTATGGAAAGTATATATCCATCAAGGAAGAGACTATTAAGGACAAATAAATGTGTGTAGTATATTTTATCTGAATTGTCATTTGGATGGAGGTGCTTTCAGAAATGGCTTTTTAACTGGAAGACTGTTTCAGAGCTGAAGTGATTCAGAGGAAGAATAAAGCCTGTGAAACTCACTTCAAGCAGGGGTGGAAATTTGTCTCTTGCTCCATTGTATAATTCAACAGTAGGTTAGAAGTGCTTTCAGCTGCAGAACCAGGTCTTCTAAAAGCAGCTTTTACAGACCACAGCTTTTTCCATGTCCTGACTCTAATGGGTGTTGGCTTCTGTGTTTGCAGCCATGAGGAGGAAGTTCAGCTTGAAGGCTTGTGCCAAAGCTCATCCCTGAGGACAGAGACCACGAGCCCTGGCTGCTGCCAGGCTCTCCCCACAGCACTGGGAGCCTCAGCCTCCTGCAGAGAGGCACTGGCAGCTGGGAAATGGAAACCAAGCCATGGGTGCTTTTGGCAACATCCATCACTCTCTCTTTTTTTAAGACAACATACCTGGGTTTTGCTGTCCCTCGCTTCCTCCCTCCCAGAACAGAATAAATATTTGTCCTGAATCTCTCTCTATCTCCTAGCATTTGGAAATCTGCTCTGAAGGTGTGTGGGTATAAGAACTGGACAGGAAATAAAGAGGAATGTTTCTGTTAAAGTTGCTGCAAAGAGGAGAGAAAAGTAACTTTTAAATTTTTTTTTTTTTACTCCCTCCTCCTTGTCAGAAGCCAAATCCAGCAAAATTACCATTTCAGGAAATGCACAGATTTGCTTTAAAAATTTCCTTCTGCTTCAGTGTATTTTCTTTGGTGGCTCATCTCTGGAATTCTTCTGCATTCATTGTTTCAGCAGTCACTACAGCCTAAGCACTAGTGTAAAATTTTCCAGAGGATTTTATTAATTTGACTCCTTGTGTTATGCTGATGCTTAATCAATGGATTGATCGTGGCAAGAAAGATTTCAGAAATTTGACTTTGCCAGTGCATGGTAATTTCTGATTTAAACTTGGAGATTGTTAAGGGAAAATGGTGGCTCCTTCAGGCTTTATTGGACAGATGTGTATGAATGCTGATTATGCTATTTATTGTGTGGATCTCAACTGACTGCATGCTAATCAGCTTCTATTTCCTTAGCTAGCCAGGAGTTGCTTTTCTAGCAGTTTCTACTTTCCTCATTCCCTCGCCACGTATGTACTTTCTTTCCTTGTCTTTTATTCTGCACAGATGCTCTGTTGATGTTCTTTGAACACAGGCAGGGAAAAGCCCCTTGTCATAAATATTTTTTTTTTCACCCCTCTTTGGCAGCGAAGCATTTGGCCACGTCTTCATGTTCTCTTCCTACCAGTATTGCTTCCAGATGTTGTCTTGGTGCTTTTTTCTTGTTTGCATTTGGATTGTCACTTGATCATTAGCACTCTGTTTTTGAGACGGAAGCCTTTGACTTGGTAGCAAGCAGACATGAACCCAAGCCACAACTGTCTGACCTCAGCTTCCTCTGTTTGAGGTTGTGTTTGGATTGAAGATGTTGGTTTGGCCTATGGCAACAGTCAGACCCAGCCACAAAGTGCATTTCTGGATTCAGAGGGGGATTTTACCAATGATCCAAGACTACACAGCTTATTGCTTTATGTTAACTGCGTGTAGAGTCAAGTCCTGCTGCTTAAAGATTGAACCCCTTTCCTTTTGTTTGGAGCACTGCTATGCACAGCTTGCATCTTCACAAGAATTAAATAACCTGAATCTCTGTGCTTGATGTGATTTTGTTTCTGAGGGCCATAAATATCAGTATCATATATTAGTGAGACCAACTCTGCCCCATGACCCTGGCACACACCTGAGCTGTGCTGCTCTGGTAAGAGCAATTGGAGCTCAGGTTCTTCTTGCAGCTGCCTCAAACACCTTTTCCTTGCCATTGCTCCTAGAGGAGTCTTGGGAAGTCAGCTTTGTTGGAGTAACAGATGTGACAGTGCTGGGGTTTTGCAGAGACAATTGTTAATTAGCAATGTAAGTACCAAAACAAGCTATATTAACCTGTGTTCCTCAGCTCTCACTACTCATGAATTAAGCACAAGAAAAGGAGATGCTCTTTGCATCAGTGGCTCTCAATTGTCAGCGTCCGGCTAGCTCCAGCACTGCCAGCAGCACGAGGGGCCCTTCTCCCGAGAGCTGCCTTCGGGATAGCGCCTAAGGCAGTGCCCAGCTGGCGGCTGTAGGCACACCTTGGGCAGGACGGAGTCTGGTAAAGGCTGCAACCAGCGGAAAGAAGAGGGCGGCCTCCAACTGTGGCTTAATCCAGGCTTTAATGAACCCCGGAGGGACCGACAGGAGAAGACGGGGCAGCGGCTGACAGCAGGTTTTAAGGGGTAGGGAGAACAAGGGAGGTGCCAGGCATTGGGCCAATGGGGGTGAAGTGGGGAGTGGGGTCCAAGGGATTGACACGTGGGCAGCACCAATGGGAAACATTCCGGGGAGGGGCCCCGGTTCCTCAGCCAACCATCGAACTCCCCTGCTGGAACATTCTAGCAGTAAGGGTGGGGAGTGAGAGTGATTGGCGGGGTACCGGGGAGGGATCAGAAGAAAAGATCCAAGGGTTTCCAGGGAAACCAGGGCGGAGTTTAGGGGATACATTGTTGGCTGAGGTGGAGCCAGGAAGACAGACAGCTCCAAAGGCGGGAAGGGAGAACTGGGGCAGAACCATTTTCAGACAGAAGGGGATTGGAACAAACCAACCTAATAACTTAACAAAACACTGCAACAGCTCTTTTCTCACATAGTCCAGCTAATCCCATCCTGTCTCCTGGCTATTGCTTCTGGCATGAAGAAATCAAATATTAGTTTCCCAGTGTTTAAATAATGTCTGTGCTCTGCGAATTGCTGATTTTTGGAGTGTTTCCTACCTCCTGCTGGTGGGGAATTTGCTCCTTTACCCTGTCCTTAGGAAGTGGAAGATTAGCTGGAGACCAACCATCCCCAAATAGATGCAGCCACAGCTCAGAATGCAGATAGGTCCCAAATTCAGTCTGGTACAGAAATGGAGACCTGCAGTCCTGAAGTGACAAAACATGGGAAGAGTCACACTAGTGACAAAGACTAAACTCTTTTATAACAAGGCTGTTCCAGACAAATTCACCCCAGCCTAGGCAAGGGAGAGGTCTTCATCAAATTTCAAGCAAGAATGGTTTGTCTCGAGTTCCTCAAGACTGAACCTTCCCATTGTCAGGCAAAGGATGGAAAAAAAAATTCACTCTACCATTAAAAACTGCTGAAGAAATTGAAGAGTTGCTTTTATTCCAGCAAACTTCATGTATCTCTTCCCCTCCCTTGGCTAGAAGAAAGTCAGCATAAATCCCATCTTGTAAACTGTGGTTGATCTGGCAAGATGCAGATGTTTATTCCTATGGAACAATTTCTTATGCAGCAGGCTTGTTCCAAAAGTAGTCCAGAAGTGATTAAATCTGGAGAACAATGTTGCATTTACACGATCCACAGGAATTCAGCTCAGCTGTGCTTACTCCTTCTCAGCTGGAAAGAAGCAAATAATGCCCAGATCTCTCTGTCTGTGGTGAAGGTGTGAAGGAGCTCAAGGGCTCTCCCTTTTTTCGGCCCACAGGAGGGCAACATCGAGCTGCAGCTGAAACAGGCATTGCCAGAGCAGGTGAACAGTTTGCTAATATAAGAATCAATGGATTGAAACGAATGAGCTAATTTAGAGGTATTATAGACTATGGCTATTTAGTGGTATGTGAGTCTGCATCCTCTCTGGCTTTGGTTGTATTTGTGGTTAATCTGTAATTGCTCTAAATACCTTTTGCCATCTGTAGCCAACAACATATGAGATGTGAAGAATAAGACAAAGTTGTTTATTAGGGGGTAAAGACAAAGTTGTTTATTAGGGGGTAGTCCTGTTTTTGTTTTTTGTTTTTTGTTTTTTCTTCTTGCTTCTCTTGCCAAACTGTATTGCATAGTTAAAGGTTGTGTCGAGGAAAATGGACTCCTAGGGTTACAATTTTAAGTTGTGGCATTATCTAAAAGCACCTGCATGTTAAAGGCTGTGCTGCACAGCCTTTAACAGCCTTGCAGGCTGAGAACTGCACAATTCTGATGGCATGAAGTTCAGTTATTTCAGCAACATATCAACTTTGGTGTTTCATGCAGCTGGCTTGCACTTGCAGTGGCAGTGCAGCAAGGGTAGTGGCACAAAGGGTTTGTTTTGCAATAATCTGCAGTCTCTATAAATGCTGATCACACTCTGGAGTGAGGTGCTTGGGGAGGCTGAGGAGCCTCATTGTAGAGGAGCTGAAATATGGAGATCTTACAGATCCTAAGAGGTGGGGACACCAGATCAGACAGAGCCTGGCACTCAGGCTTTGTCAGTCTCTGGCTACATGATATTTTCATATTCATAGGACTATTGAATATGCTGTGTGGGAAGAGACCTGTCAGGATCATTGATTAACAGATGAGTAAAGGGAGAGAGGCCTTGTGACTGCAAATGAGACTTCCCAAACCTTTCTTCTGCTGTATCCCTTTGGCTGGCAAACCTGCTTTTGCCAGGGGAGTTACCTGAACTCTCAGGGTTTTTTCTCCAAGGGACGGTGGAGACCCAGATGGAGGTTGTGATATACCAGGCACTACTAACATTTTTGTTTCTAACCAGAATTATCTGGAGGCATAAACAAGTTAAAGTGACTTAGTAAAGGTGATGTCTTCTATTAGACCAACTAATCCACAGTCTGGGTGAGGGAGGCTTCAGGTTTTATATGGACGTTAGTGGTATGGTTAAGAGATCTTCATTCAGGTGCTTTGGTGTTTTATATAGGCAGTATATTGCCAATTAAAACAAAATTTATAGTTTGGAAACTCCCCCTTCCCCAGAAATATAAGGTAAAAGCATTATTGAAACTGAAAACCAGGAGTCCGTAACAAGGCATGGATTTTTGTGCCAATTTCCATGGTTCTGCAAGGGGATAATACTTGAATTTCCTTTTTAATCTTCAAATAAGGAAAGAATGACCTATTCTTCTCCCCATTCTCCCCAGCCCCCTTTTTTCCTTTTTTTTTTTACCCCAGGAACTCCTGAAGTATATTGGGATATACTAAAACAACATTGATAGGACATTATAGATGATGGGTTGGTGTGTAAAGGATACCTTCTAGTATTTTATTACAAAAGCAATTGTTTGGATGTGTATCACTTCTAGTTTAGCCAGAGGCAGTTATATAGTTTCATATAGCCACTAAGATTAACTCTCTGTGAATTGACATTTTGGGAAGCTATCAATCTTGCAAGGACTCAAAAAAAATCTCAAGTAGAAGAACAGGCTTGTGTCCATTTTGCTCTTTATCAGCAAATGCCATTTTTTGGGTCCTTGGGAGCTAGACTTGCTCCAAATCATTATTCTTTAATGAAGGAGAAAAGGAATCAGTCTGGAAATGATTTGGCCTTCAAACCTACCCTGTTTGCCTTCTGTTATTGGATTCTCAAACAACAGCTTTGTTTGTCTGTGCAGTCCTGGCCTTGCCAGTAAGAAGTGTAGGTCTTTGGATGCATTAGCTCAACTGATTATCAGCCAAGGGTGTAAGTACTAAGGGGTACTAAGGGATCAATCAGCATGATCTCTTAGGGGTGAGTAATAAAAAAGCTTAGTGTTTTATGTAAAGTTAAATTATGCTAATGAAAACTTAAAATAAACAAACCCAAATGAGTTTTAAGTCTCTTAATACTTACTTTTTAAAAATAATTGTATTTTTAGTGCAAGTGCATTTGACTTATTTTTGATGGCTTATGTGGAATCTAGGGGGTTTGTCCCACTTACATTTTACCTCCTCCTACTGGTTTGCCAAAATGTACTGGGGCAAGATGCCTCATGCATGGTTACAGTGAGAAGGCTGCCCTATAAAGAGCAGCCAGGCAGATCAAACCCAGGGCACAAAAGAGGCCAAAATAAGCCCCTAAAGGTGGGCACATGTAAATATGCAGGTGTGCATGCTCTGGATGACAGGAGGAGGGCTCAGCATCTTCTCTGCCCATGGGAGTCCCCACAGCAGAGGCAGCCCCAGGTCAGACACACCTGCCACGGCAGAGAATTGCTCCCACAATGGGTACAGCAATCCCAGGCTCCCTTCCAGACCTTGGTGCACAGGTAGAAAACCAAGGGGAGCATAGCAAGGGAATAATGACACTATTTTAGATGAGCTCAATCTGCCCTGACTTGCCTCAAATAGAGGTGCCACAATTTGCTCAACTTTTCTCTCCATCTTCAACTTCCCTTCTCATGCCACCTCTAATCCCTGTTCCCCAACCCCCTTTTTCTCCTCCTGGAGTGCTCTACAAACCCCTTCTGATGAGTAATTTCACAAGCTGTGTCTGGTGCCTGTGCCTCCCCCAACCCTGCACTGCTGCATTGCTGTGCAGCCCCAGGTGAGCCTTTGCTGAGGAACTCCACAAATTGTGGGGTGGGACTGGATGGGAAACATCTCAGACACATCCCTGCTGCTGTGAGAAAGGCCCATGAAGCTGGAATGTTACATTCTCATTGACAGTTGATTTAAGCAAGTGGGATGATGTGGTATGAAAACAGGATGTTCATAAAAAGCCCCCTTTTTCCCCCTCCACCTCCAAAAAGCATAAAGTATTTGAACTGGATCCATTTATAGCACAGGTTTCTACATTAAACAGTGTCAAATGGCAAAACTTAGAGAAAAATCTGAAGCTGGGGAAGGAGACAGGGTATTATAGGGTGGTTACAGGGGTTAATATTGTTTCAACATAAATGTAGAAGACTGCTATTCTTTACTCCATAGCCTTGCTAAATCAAGCTTCAGATAGCATAAAGCATTGAACAGTGATGACAGCCTCTTGGGCAGAGCTGCACACATCCCACCACTTAGGATGTGTGCAATAGTTTTCTGCTACCAAGTACTGGTGAGTGCTTTCTGGCTTGGTTTGGATTTTTTTCAGTTGAAGAATATGATTTCAAAGTGGAGCTTGTGTTTTTGCATGCATGTAGCTGTGTTTGTGTATAAACCCACTGATTTCAATGAGTTCCTTGGGCCCTGGGTGTGAGTGCCAGGACCTGGCTATGGCTGGCTGCAGTTGGGACCTGCCAGAGCAGCCATGGATGAGGCAGAAATGCACACAGCTGCAGGGACTGCCTGAGTCAGGGCCTGCAGAGCCTTGCCTAGGGCACTGCAGTGAATAAAATGAGTAAAGATGAACTGATGTTTCCAAATTCTGTCACTGAAAAATTTGTTTGACACACCTACACTCACGTGCAAACACACAAATTCTAAAAAGGAAGTGCTCTGCACGCACTGTATCCTCTGTATGTAATCCCTCAGACACGCACCCAGCTGTTGAACACTCATAAATTATTTGAAATTTATTCCCTAGCAGTGACTTCCTACTGTGGAGGAGGAGTCAGGGACATTAGAAAGTGTTCTGGGACTTGTACTGAGTGCAGGCAGAACCTGGGAAGGGCTGGTGGAATTGGGAACCATTGGAGTAGAGTTGTGGGAAGCTCAGGAGGGCAGGTGGGTCAGCACAGAACCTTGTGGCTGCCAGTGAGGGTGAGAAGCAGAGTTTTTGCAGCTAAAAAGCACATCCCCAGCTACAGGCACTTGCCATAATTTCTGACAAGCAGAGACTGATGTTGTTCCACTGTATTTTATAAACCTTTCCAAAGCACTGAGCCTCTCTCTGAGGGCAGTGGGGACATGGACAGGAACAAGCCCCCCTGGTGATGCTCTGAGCTTGCTGCCAGCTCTGTCACTGCACTAGCACAATACTTCTGAGTTAGTCAGTCCTGCAGAGAAGCAAGAACATTTGTGTGGGCCCTGTGCTGCACTCATGGAGTCAGATGGCTTCTGGATCAGGTCAGTGGTCTGTGTCCTCCAGGGCACGAACACAAGTTGTTCCAAGTGTCATGGGTGGGTGAAAGACAATTTGTTTATTGAACTGTAACAAAGAATGGGAAGCTCTCAGGTGGGTACAAACACCTTAATTCTCCTGAAGTACATGGTGATGTGTCTCCTCAAAACCTCTTACTGTAGGAGTAAGAGGCAGAATTACATGTTCAGGACTCAGCACGTGGTGATGAATGTAATTCTAAATTCCAGGAATTCTAAATGCTTTAACAGCACTAAGGAATTAAAATCTAAAGCTCTGGATCATCAGCATAAGAGAAAGACTGTACATCTTGACTTCATAGAGATCAGAGCCAGTTTCCACTTCTGCAGTAGTGAAAATGTCTTGAAGCAGAGGTGTCCATTTTAGGTTGTTTAAATAAGGTGTCAGAAGAGCAGCGTTGTATGCATGGATAAGGGCATGATTGATGAGTGGGTGGAGAATAACTATTACCTTGATGTTTAATATTACAGGCTAGCAGGAACCAGAGACGGATGTTTTCATTACATTTTCTGTCTTCAAAAGATGGTAAATTAAGGGTGGTCCTGGGTAGCAAGGTGCTTTTCAAAAAGTGCAGGGGAACAGCATTGAAATTGATGTATTAGTCATTCCTCTCTTTGTCCTCTGAAAAATGAAAATGCTGCATGCTGGATTATGGAACTCTGCTGATGGTGCCATTTGTCATGAAAAACTGTGCTTGCTTTCTGCAGCACCTTTTTTAATAATTGATACCTACTCTAAGATCTAAACTCACAGTGTTTGTGTCGTGAGAGAAAATAAAACCTCCAATAGAGAGCCATAGATAATAAATTGACCTTTTCTTGTGCTTTTTCTACTGATATTTGAGCAGAATTGCCATATCTGGAGAAAATGCTTATGAAAACTTTTAAAAGTGAGCAATCAAGGAGCTGATATATCTGGAAACAGGAATTACAAGGAGCATGGGATGCTACCATTTGGGGAGTTTATATGGTCCTATGTATTCACTTTGTCCTATTAGTTCAAAACATCTGCATTTCTAAGGGAGAAACGGTGATTTTTTAAAAAAAATTAGATACAATAAAGGTAAGGAAAGAGAGCAGCTACTACTTAAAGTATTAGATTATCTAAGTTTTTTGAGTATTTGTCAACATTATTGCGAAGAGCAATTCTCCACCCTAGCAAATACACCAAAGCTGTTGGTGTAAAGCCTCAGAGCTAGTGTTTGTGTCCCCCTGGGAATTCCTCTAACCAATGGGGGCAGTGACCAGGAGTCCCACAAGGATCACTTATTTGGTGCTAAGCTCTTAATCAAACAAGGGATCCATAAGCCTCTAAGCTGCTGTGCCTTTTTTTGCTAGACACAATCAATACCAGTGTCTCACAAACCCAGTGTCCTTGAAAAGCTGGAAAGGTCAAAGGCTGTTGATTTGAGCTGACAGGATCCTTTTCCCTTAGAATTCTACAAGCAGAAGTACCTGACTTTAGAAAGCTATCCTAGATTTTTTTTGTTGTTTCAGAAGTTGTTTCATATAGTCCATAGAACTAAGGATTTTTCTTTCATTTCTTCCTAAAAAGAACTTCCAAATTTCAGCAGAGGTGGAAAGCTTGAGTTCAGTGTATGAGCAACAAACTGAGCAACACCAACGCTGGCACTGAGCTCTGGCAGAGGTGCTCAGCTCTGTTTTGAAAGGGCCACCTCCAGGAGCACGAGGCAAGTTCAACAACATAATATTTTCCAGTTTTCTCTTGAGTGTTGATGATTTTCATACTGTTAAGATTTATTTCATAAAGCCAGAGAAGGAAATACCACCACCAAATGTCAGAACATTCTGTTTGCAGCCAGGTCTCCTTGGGTATGGCCGGCCTGCATTTTCCACATCGCAGCTATCTCAGCTAGAGCAAGCTGTTCTGACTGTCCTAACAGTGGAATGGTTTTCTGCAAACACTTTAAAAAAACGTGGAAAAGAACAAGCAGAGTGCATGGATTGCTAGCAGTTCTAAATGCGTATTTGAAGAATTTACATTAAAATTTTGCTGGCATATATTTGGATGAAGGCTAAAATCCTCATAGTATTAAACAGCAGAAAGTGCTGCACATTAGTTTTAGTTTAGTGGCAGGAATCTGGTAACCTTCTTCCTCAAAGGAAAAGTAATTTAAGTGTACATACAGGAAGAAACTGCTAATTCTGATTCTTTTACTAAAGGGCTAAACATCCATTTCTTACATTTTAAGAATTAACAAATATTTGTCCTGTTAGTTTCCTTGGTAATCATACCTTCACTAAGTTTTCTCTCTGCTTGCTGCCTTCTACACAGATTTATATGGTACACATTCACCAGTGAATAGATTTTGGATAGTGTTACTGATAGTGAAGTCCTATAACCACTCCCTCTTTCATAAGGAATTATCCATCTAATTCTTCAGCCTATAAAAATTAACTGCACAAACTTTACTCATTAAAAATAATGGAATATCCCAATTTATTATTTCCCAGGAATACGGGGTTTTTCCCCTCTATATATTTTAAATATTAAAATATTAAGTGTATTTTTGCAGGGAATATACATTATGTAAAACTATTTCTGCATTGAGGACATTAAAATCAATCTCTTCTTGCTCATTAAAATCAGGTGTTGGATGGTCTGCAATGCCTGCTGTTAAATATCTTTGTCTTTCTCTGCACAGATTTTGTGTCTTGAAAGTAAAGTAAGAGGTGTTTGACTTGTGATCCTTGACCATCACTGAATTCCCATACAACTGGTGGAGCATTTTCCTTCTGATAGGAAAAATTATTCCAGAGAACTTTACAAACCTTGGATGAGGATATTACTAATGGATGTAATTTCATGTTTCTTCCTATTTCAGGTCTAGGCAAGGTGTGCATATGTATGTAATACCAGTGAAAACAAAAAAAGCAAAGCCCAGGAGTGCAGGAGCACTCACACTTGGGTATTGTTGGAGAGTGGCCATTCTAACAGAGAGAAATCAAAATCTTGCTGTAGCCTTAATTAACTACAAACCTTAACTAAGTGTTAGGTCAGATTTGCAGTTAAATGCCTTGGTATTGATTAGAAAACAAAGTGAATTAAGTATTAAAGAACTCCATTTCACAAAACCAAAATAGCCATGTATTTTTCTTGCTTTTTTCTGTTGTTCCTAGGATGTACTTAACCATGTTCACATCTAGCAATCTTGCCATAAGACAGGAGGGTGGAGTTTCCTACCTTCCAACATTTCTTTGCATGTGTTACTATTGCCTGCTGTGCTCTTTGCTGAAGAGAACATAAAGTTTCTGATGCTAAAGAGAATATTCAGAAACCTTTCTCAGAGTGTGCTTGCCAAAAGACACCAGCATTTCTGAGTCTGCTTGAGAAAAAGGCTAGTAGAGAGTTTGATTTCAGTTAATAGCTTAATATTTACCTTTAAGACACAAAATTTAAAATGTTTCACTGAATAATGATTTTTTTCCACATGGTCTGGAGGTCTTGGGACATTTTTCTAATCTCAGTTTCTTAAATGTCCAAGTATAAAATCACATTAGTATTCAGAAAGAATTTTTGAATCTTCATGCCTTATTTGTTCAGGCTAAGTGTGCATCCCACTTTGATTAAGACTTCGCTGGTCCTGGACTAAAATCATTAAAGATTCATAAACCACCGTTGCTTTTTCTCCTCCTTGAGGATGTACTGACACATTTTATGCAATTATTTGTCTCAAGTATGTTTCTGAACTTTTAACCCCCTTTACATTCTCTTATGCCTAGTTATATTAAATCCAAAAATCTTCATTTCAACGCATTTTAAAAATCTAATATACAATTCATTTGAGTTCAGTGAAAGTAAAATTATGAAAAAAAGCACCCAGTCATGGAAAGGCTCATTGCTAATTAACTACATGGGTGGTTTCCTTTGAGGAATAATTTCTCAGTTCTTTAATTTCCAGGTTAAAGCACCTTTGAGTCTAGGCTCATCTTTTGGAAAGGTATCTCTGAAAGTGACAGCTGGATAATGTTGTCCTCCAAGGTGAAGTCTGCAATCACATCTCATGTCTTGTGTTGCACCATTTCCCTTTGAGGGTTGTTTTGTTTCACTCTTTTAAGAGCAGTAAGTCCATTTGGAGAAAAGTTCTGCTTTGCTGATGTGACTGATGTTGTGGTGCTGGTGAATGGAAAGGGTTTGTAGGTGGGCAGGATGCCCTGCTATCACTGCATAACCTGACTTGCATCCCATAATAGTCTAATTTCCTCAATCTCCCACCTTCTTACTACTGCAGCATTAGAACTCTCTTCATAAATGTAGAACAAAACTCTTGCTAGCCAAGAATCTCTCTATGGCCATTGAGCAGCAGACACTTCTCTGTAGCACAGCCTGGTGTGTGCTAGGATTGTCATCTTCTCTCTCTCCTGAAGCTTTCCAGGAAGCTTTGGGCTGGATGGAAACTTGGGGCAGTATCAGAGATACATTCATCCCCAGCATTCCTGCCCAATCCATTCTTTATATTGCTCATGTCAACACACAGGTTCAGTGATGCTGGGGCTGTGCAAATAACTCCACCTCAGTTTCCATGACAGTAAAAGAATCTGGAGAATATCTGCTTGTGGGTTTTTGCTGGTGTTCATTTGACAGCTTCTACAGCAATGAATCCCATAATGTTTAGGTGGCCTCTGTGGCAGAACTACTGAATATTTAATAATGATGACAAAATAAGACTCAAGACACAGATTCTTTACTGTGGTGAATAAATTAGCACTTAGGTAGCAAATACACACCACCATGCCCTCAAACTGCCTGATTTAGGAAATTCAGTACCTGATGAATGTGTCAAATATATGGGACATACTTGATCAAAGTTGGAGTATAAAAAGTTCACTGAAATGTTTTGAAAGGGTTGCAGTACGAAGTCTTTTAAACATGAGCCTTTTATTTTGGGATCAATATTCTAAATGAACACCTTGAAAGCAAAGTTTCTGTCACTGCAGCAGTGAGTTAAATAGAACAGAGGAAAGAATATAGGCAAGGTATATTCTGTCTTAGGTAACATTGCAGACTCTGATTTTAGAAAGCTCAGGAACATGTATTACAGTAACCCACTTTTCCTCTTAGCTGTTGCCACTTGGGCACTGTAAAGCATCCACAGTGGGGAGGAGGAATCTGGTGCTTACTTTGAAAATTCTCAGACAGAAGACGCTCTGGTGTGTGTATGTCTAGAAAACCACATAATTCCCTGAAGTGTTTTCTGTCTCAAACAGAAATATTATTTCTTCCTGAGGAGTGGCCTGGTTTTCAGCATGGAAAAGAAAAAAAAACAAACAAAAAACAAAACAAACCAATATGTTGCAAAGTACTCTGAGACAAAAATAATGACACAAAAAAGTTGTTGATCAGCATTTCCCTGTTTTGGAGGGTGGTCCTTCCTCCTTGAAAGGCAGGAGGATCTGCCCAAGCAGTTGCATTCTGCTACTAGAGCCAAATTGTCCCCTCCCTCTGTGCCTTGAAAGACTTGGGTGCAGATCTAAAATATTTAACTCTATTGCCTGTGTGTGATGTTAACTTGGAACATCAGCCCAGTAGGTGAGGGTGGCAGTTTGCATCCAGGGATGGCCAGGGCAGCTTGTTCCTGGAAGGTGAGGGGCTGGAAGCACAGGACACAGAGGTCATTCCTGGTGACTCCACCAGCCCCATTCCTTTTATTTTTCCATAGTTTTCTAGACATTCTATGCCATCTACATGATAATGTAATTACTTTTGCAAATGTGGTAGGAACCTCAAAGGAGGTTGTAGCCAGGTGGGGGCCGACCTCTTTTCCAAGGTAACAAAGGAAAGGACAAGAGGAAATGCCCTCACATTGTGCTAAAGGAGGTTTAGATTGGATAGTAGGGAAACATTTATTCACTGAAAGGGTGGTCAGGCATTGCTGCCCAGGGGAATGGTGGAATCACTTGTCCTTAGAAGTGTTCAAAACCAATGGAGATGTGATGCTATAGACCTGCTTTAGTGCTAGACCTGGCAGTGTTAGGTTAAAGGTTGGACTCAATGACCTTAGAGGTCTTTTCCAACTTGAATGGTTCTATGATTCTAGGAAATGCCTGGCTGCAAATTGTCCTTTAACCACTCAACTGAAAAAAATATTTCACAAAGTACTTTTTTTTCCTTTTTTTTTTTTGAAGACCTTTAGAAATATGCAAGAAAACCTGAGGTTTAGCCCTTAATGTCTTACAGATGTTGTCATTGTACTTACTAAACCACATGGTTATTGTTGGAGCTCATGCTGGTGTTGCAGGAGCTGCTAGACCACTTCAGTAAAGCAGGTGGAGAAAAGCTGGAATTAAACCCTCTGTTTCTGCCCACTGGCCTGCAGGCATAACTACATACCTCAGTGCACTTAGGGGACTAACAATAATAGCCTGCCAAATACACTTTTAATTCCTGGTGACTGAGCAGATAACCAGGGGCCTTGCACTGATGTTTTCCTGCCATTCCACTTTATATTTTGAGTGATCTGTTTTTCTGTGAAAGCTTTGTGTTCTTTTCATTAGTATTTTTTAGAGCCCTAGTTACAGACCAGTGGTGAGAAGCAACTCAGTCCTTCAACTATTCACAGCTGGAAATTTTTTGTTATGATAAGAGGAAGAGTAGGGAGAGAGCAGAAGACAGGGGAATCTGTGGAGTTCCCTGCTTAACACTGACCTGCAAAGATCAGGTCTGGAGTCAAAATTAAATTCAAATAGTCTCTTTTGCTTTCTTGCACATCAATAGTCTATTATTAACACCCTATATCTGTGGCTCAATATCAATTTAATTAGTCTAATCTTAATAGGATAGCTCTAAGTATTAATCTACATTGTCCAGGGGCCACCTAAATTAGGTTGATTGGTAACTGCTTGTAAATTGTAAATATGCATTGATCTTTTCTGCCCACCCTTGCTTTCAAGTGGAGTTCATGTTCAGGAAAACTTCTTTACCACAAAGCCAATGCATATCTTGGAACTGCTGCAGTCAATACACTGACAGCACATGGTATGTGCAAACAGATGGGGATAACAAACAATTCAGTTTTCAGGAAAAAATACCAACTCTTCTGGCTGATGGATCACCATTACTGTGCTACTCACTTCTCAGGGCCCCGCTCATTTTCTTACCGGCTTAGCTCCCTGTTACCATTATAATTGATAAGAATTTTAACTCTGATAGAAGCATAATATGTAAATGCATTCCTGCTTCCAAATCCATCAGCAACAGTGTTAGGACTTCTCTGGAGAGGAGTGCAAGGCACTAGAATAAGCCCTATTCCATGAAAATGGATCTTTAATGAACCAGTTCAATGTACCCCTGTTGGAAACACTCACCACTGAGCTGAGGCTTGTTGTTATGACAGAGCTTGCTAAAGATGTGACAGCAGAAGAGGGGACATTATTAGGGAGAAAACTCATCAGGCCACCAGAGAAGCAGGATGTCTTGAGAGGTGCTGGGCTCTTTGTAAGAGTCAGGGTTCAGCAAATGGCAATGTCTGGGGTCCTGAGGCTGGAGGGATGAGCTCTGGGCAATATCTGGGGTCCTGAGGCTGGAGGGATGAGCTCTTTCCCACAAGGAAAGGAAATTCCAGCTGGCTGGGAAATTGTTAGCATGAGCACAGGGGTGTGGAAGGGAGGCTGTGTGCTTCTTCCCTGGGACACAGTTCCCCTTTCCTCTTGGACTGTGGTACAGCCCAAAAGCTCTTTGAGCACTATTAACTTCTTTGTGCTGCCAGAAACAATACCAGGAGCAGCTCATCAACAGTGTGAAAGAGGAAATCCTGCATATAATAATAATAATGCAGGACCAAGACATATAAGCAATATTTTCAATACTGAAATAATTCAAATATTTCCATCTCTTATTTATTTTTTCTAGGTAACTATTCCTGCTTTGCCATTCTTACTGCATATGGAAGATTAGATATTAAGTGTTCTTGAATTATCATGGTTGATTTAACCACTTGGGAACATAATGTCAATGAAATTAGGTGAAAATCCCAAAAACCATCAGAATTGCACATCTAGAAGCACATGGAGTTCAGAGTCAATATTTCTGCTGGAATGAAGATGTAGAGCACGTTGCTGTTTTCATTCGGTCATACTGACTTTCCAAATTGCTGACATGCAGTGCTACGAAAAGCATTCCTACTACTCTTTGTGTGAAATCAAAAGGTCTTTTTTTCTCTCAATTTATTTCTCAATTTTTTTTTTTGCCAAATTCATACTTCCAATAAGTAATGAAATCAATTTTATACACCCCAAAGCTGGTTTTGATGCTTTATTGTAGGGGATCAATCAAGTATTTAGTCTCCAACAGTAGAATGTCCACATCCTGGATTCTTAGAGGTTTCAGGCAGTTTGTACTTCTACTTACGCTCCAGAAGACTTAAAAAAGCAGATAGAATATAAAGAGGCAGAATTAAACATTAAAAAAAAGAGAAAAGAGTCCTTAGAAATCTGTGACCTGTGTGTGCCCTGAAAGCAGGCAGGGGACACACAGCTGTCCTTCCAAGGAAGAAGTCAGGAAGGCTTTAGAGAGCTGAGTGCAACAGGAAATGTTGATCTCACTGACATATTAGAAGTGTTTTGGCACAATATCCAGGATATTTGTATTGACCTGTGTCACACTGCTGCAAAAAACCTCCTGCAGCTCCCACCATCCTCAGAAGTACCTGACAACTCTTTTATTTTTCCTCCCTAAATGCTTTAAGATATGTTCATTTCGATATTTTGTATCAGGCATTCCTACCATCAGGGAGGCTGTAAATAGATTTCTGAAAACTGTAGCACTTTTTAATGTACATTTTCTCAATTCTTGGCAAAAAGTGAATTGATTGAAAAGGCACTCAGTAAAGCATTTCAGACTTCCATATTCAGAATTCAACAAAATGCTTAAAAATAATAAGAAAATACATCAGATAATAGTAGGCTAAAATGAGGGAGGGAGTTCAGTAATGGAGCACTGCTTTTTCTTTTTTTTTTATAATTAATCAAAAGTTTCCATGTAAAAAAGTTTAATATCAGACTTTTATGACAATGGTGATTTTATCCTTGCTGGGATAACCCTGACTGCTATTCACTGAAGTAGTAATAGGCTGCAGGAATACCCATGCACCCTTCTGCTTATGTATTTATTTCTCATGCATATTCCTATTTAGAGACTGAGAAAAAAACATAAGAACTAAAGTCTAAATCCTGTCAGAAATTAGAGGCTTTGTGAGAGATGCAGAAAACTTAATAAAAAATAAAAGAAGTCTGCTTACTAGTTTTAAAACCAGATGTGATAGGCCCCTATGAAATCATTTCCTACTGCTATCACGCTGATTAGCTGCACAGACTGTGTTACTGGTCTCCTGAACAGATGGTCTCTGCTTCTCTTGCAAACTCCAGAGTTACTGGATGACAGAGGCATTTCAATTTGAAGTCCTTTAAAAAAAAAATTGTCCTGTTTTAGATTGACTTCTTGATGAAGATTCAATTTTTTTACTACAGGGTAATATTTCTCCAAAGCTTAAATCCCTACCACTTTATTTCTGGAACCACTCACAGGTTTAGCCTCCAGCTTTTGCTGTGTTGTGTTGGTCTGGCTCCCAGCTCCAAGGGCTTCATTTTCTGTCAGTGCCTGCTACACTCCACCCATCAGCTGTGTGATTGAAGGAAGGCAGCATTAAGCAATCTTTGCTTACAACAGCATCTTTCAGAAGAACTCAGAGACTTTCAAACCCTCTGCATTTGTTTTCTTGGGTAAGAAAACGGCAACTGTTCCAATGGCTGTCTTGAGGACTTCTAGGTAAAGAGGAATAGTTGCATGAACCAGCTTTATGACTGTGGCCAGTCAGCCTGACACAATGCAGCAATCAAGCACAGAATCCACAGCTTTTTCCCATCTGTCTTTATGTAGCATGCAGCTTTGTCTGGCAGGGTGGATTGTGCATATATATATATATATATATATATATATATATATATATATACATATATATACACACACACACATAAGTATGTTTAAAAGCTTCCAGTCAATATAAGACAGAACTGTGACTACTGTAATGCTGCAAAATGCACTGAACACTTTATGAACTCAGAATTTATGTTACTGTTTAGTTTTGTTTTGCTTTTCTGTCATGTGTTTTCTTAGAAAGACCTCGAGCTGACAATACATCAACCGAGTTCCAAGTTAACAACTTTACTGCCTTATTTTATATTTCTGAAAATTATGTTGGAGAATTTAGTACCTGTGAAATTCTCACAGCTTTAGGGCTAGATTCAATACAAGGATCTATAGAGGCACAACTAGCACACACCATGACAGATGGATAAAGAAGCTGCAACTCCATTTGTTTGGAAGGAGCTGTGTGAGTCAAACCTGAGAACAAAAACTGAGTTTCTGGTAAACATACAGACAGGCACAGCCCCTGGACTGCAGGGCTCATGTGAGCCCACGTGGGGAGGGATGCTTGGTCCCTTCCTCACAGCCCCAATTCAGAGGAGCCGCTCTCTGGGCACAGGGGCCTCAGCTGTCACAAGAAGCTGTAACTGATGTCTGTCCCCAAATGACTGCACAACCACTGCAGCCCAGCCCCAGAGCTCCCTCACCCACCACCTTCCCCTCAGCTGGCAGCATCTCTGCTTCTTCTGTCCATGTGTGTGGGTGACAGAAATAAGTGGCAGACTGGGCAGGCATGTCATGTGCATGCCTGAGATCACCCACCCTTCACAGCTCTGGCATAATGAAACACCAATTCACACACTATCCATTTGTTCTGCAGTTGACATTAGATTGATCCCGAGTGTCTGTTCACATCTGCTTGAAGGATTTGTGTTTTACACTTCTTGCTGAGCACATAATGAAATGTAAATTCCCTGACTCACCATGTACAAAAATGGCTTACAAAAAAGGATTTTCTCTTTCTCTGTCATATAATTCAACAAAGCCAGGTCTCTGCTTGCTCTTTCAGCTGATTTAGCACCCTCTCACTCAGGAGAGAAGACCAGGGAATTTACCTTTCTTACATAATTTTTATTACCTTCTGAACCAGCCTCTTAGGATCCTCCCTGGGTTTAATTTTTGACTGAGATAAGCCATTTGAGACAGATCTGAAGACAAATTCCTATTGACCCAGAGCCCTTAAGGAACATCTTGATCTTCATGATCTCCACTTTGCAGTCCTGCAAGTGCTTCCCTCAGAAAGGATGCTTAGGCAGTGATTGCAGGAGTTGTAAGTTGTTTCACATATTCTTTCACAGAAAGAAATTACATGGCTCTATTGCATTTCTTTTCCACTTTGCTGCCAATTGACAACTTTTTCCTATAAATCTGTGAATTTTTATTAGGTTTTATTATTTTATTAAAAATATATTTATTATTTATTATTCGGTTTATGATTTTATTAAATGGGCATGCCTGTTCTGCAGCAGAGGATCTGTGTGGCTTGTATTCTGTGAGAAATTATATGAACTATTTGGGGCTAAATTTTTTTTTATTATTTAGAGAAGCTCAGGGAATGGATGTGCATGTTTATTTTATCCACAATGGCTCTTGTGTGCTCTTTGGCATCAGTGCTGCTCTCTGTTCCTCTCCACAGGGAAAGAATTGCAGTTGTAGAGAGGTGACCTTAGGAATTGCCATTAATTAACACTTCCACATGTAAATTAGCACCTCTATCATAGGCATGCAGAGAAGCTGCTGCTCCATGAGAAATGGGGGCACTCAAGTTACCAACAGCTCTGTCCAAACGTGAGCAGCTCCTTCCTACATCTGCCAGGCCAAGCACGTGGACATGCACATATCCACCTCTGAGAGAAAGGAAAATATTCCTGAGGATGTTAAAGGCAAAGTAAGTTATATTGCCAGAACATGTCAACTTCAACAAAAATCACATTTTCTACTCCTCTCAAAATACAAAGAGCTTTCCAACTGTGTGAAGCTGAAAACTCTCCTAGAATGTCTAAATACAGAGAAATTCAAATTTTTTTATAACTCTGGGGCACAGAAGTTTTTATTTTCTTTCAAGTATTTCTTAATTTTTTCAGTCAATCTATGTGGCTATCTCTTAATATTCCAAAATTTAGAAAATATATGGAGGTGCTCTACAATTTTTTTGATGTTGTTGTGGCACATAAGTCAGATGCTAGAGGGAGCAGCTATTTTTGAAATTATCTCAAGGCTGTAAGAAAATTAATAGTTATTTTTGAATATAGCTGTTCCTTCAGCTTGACCACATGATGTGGATTTATAACCTCCTTGATTCTAAACATTTAAACATAAGTATTTTCAATACTGTCTGGAGGAGGGCCATGCATCTGCCTGCTATGGAATTGATGAAATTATCTTTCTGATAAACAGCAGGCAGTTGGACTGCCAATAGTCACAAATATTACTCAGGGAATAAAATAATCTGGCTGTAGAAGAAGAATCCCTAATTTTGTAATAATAAATGAGAAAATATTGGTATGGAATATCAACACTTCTGGCAGGAAAGTGTTATACATAATGAAAAAAAGTTCTGTGGCATGTCATTTGCACTACATAAGAAAAATTAAGAAACACATCTTTACTGCTTCAAATACATTTTTTCTTTTGCTAGTGTCACTGTTTTATGGCAAGAGAACTGGCAGAGCTTCTGAAAATGGAGTAACCAGCTGGTACCTGGAATTAGGTTCCTTCTCTCTGTGTTAGGGAACCATTGGAGTGTCTTCACGTGTTTTCTTCTGGGCAATTCACTGACCTCTACCTTTTCTTGCTGTGGGCTCTTTGCTTTTAGGGCCTTGGCTTTGCTGCTTTGGGGGGTTTGACACCAAGGCCAGTGACTGAGATTAGAGTGCCTGAACCTAAGGGTTGAGAATGGAACAGAGCAGCCTTTACCCCAGTGAGTCTGCTGTTCCTGGGTGGTCTCCATGTCCCCTGGGTGGCTGTGGGGCCAGCTTTAAGGGGCTGCAGGAGCCCTGTGCTGCAGAGCATCCTTCACCTGTGGGGGAGACGCTCCTGCGAGAGGAGTTCGTGTCTGCGCCCCTCTGGTGCCTCCCAGGGCTCTGCGTGCTCCAGGCTCAGGGGCTGGATATTTGCTCAATCAATTCCTGTGAAATTTTAAACTCTGGCTGCAAGAAGGCTTTTTACTTGATGTATATTACACCAGGGAATAATGCCTCTTTTCTCATGGAAACAGTCTTGCTGGATGAGAGGAAACGGCGCCTATAAATTTAACCTTCCTAACCTGTAAATCTTATCACAAATGGGCAAAAAGTTTCCATCATGCTCCTTTTCAAGTCCTTCAAAGGAGAAACAAATTTGGAGTTAACATATATACAATCATGAGCCCTGTGAGTGTGGCATTTCCTGGTGCTGTGCCAGGGCCAGAACCACAAATGCACATGTAGCAACTCCTCCTACGGAAATCTCCTTCATCCTCTGAGAGGAAGAAATGTTTCCATTTAGGAAAAACAGACCATCAAGTGGTGTGCTGGCACTTACCACCACAAACAGAGATCTTTGATGAAATCACATGCATGGGGCTGTTCTGGCTGTGCAGGATATAATTTGCCTGCTCCACAAATGGCAACAAAAGAAATCAGTGCCTCATGGTCCTTGTGGCCTGGTGTGTATCACATTGTTTATTTAAATATATCACATTGTTTATTTAAACAGATCAATGAATCTGGGGATCTTTTGCACAGCTTAAGCCATACTGGAAATTGAAAATGGAAGATAAATAATTCAGCAGTTGAATAGGAAAAATTCAAATTTTTACTTGTTTTTTGCCTGCTTGAGGGATATGGTTATGCATAAACATTTCCATTGGGACCTATGACTGCAGCTGGATGCTGTTTGCCCTGGCAGCACAAGGCCCCATCCAGAACCAATCTGTTCAACAGCTCAGTCTGAAGCCCCTATCAGTACAACTCATCTAAAAAGATATTTCTCATGCACACTGCTTTTAAAGTAATTATTTAAATTACTATTACTGTTCTGTTTTCCACAGAGCCTGTCAGAAATCCTGCTTGGCCTCCATTTACAGTCTGGGAATTCAGGATCTCATGGCACAAGAAAAATCTGCAAAATCTTGTAGAATTCCTTGCATTCAGTGTTGTGAGTACTTCTGTGTGGTTGAATCCTACAGGGGTTTTTTGAAACTGATCCTTAAAATAACTTCAGCTTCCAGGGTGTAGCTGAGGTACAGCACTCCAAATGGGTAAGAGTCAAACTAATTTTGCCCATCTTAGAAGACATGTAAAAGTTATTAGTTAAAGACTAAATTTTAGGCAGAACAGGTTCTAATGAAGCTCGATTAAACCAGAAACATAATTTACCAACACAAGTTGGTTTTGGTGAACAAACATATAAAAAAATCAAAGAAATCACAGCACTTTTTAGTTAACAACAAAAATGTAGCCTGTTTGTCTGTGAACAATTCATAAATTGTCTTGATAATGTACTGTCACTGTTGAGTCAGGAATAGATGACAATGTACAGTGGCTAAAGTTCTGTAATTAGGCATGGGAAATACACCCCTGGATTTCAATTTTAGTGGAAATTCACACAGCTGAGAAGAATAAGATCATCATCCCTTTTTAAAGTGCCCTTTTTACTTGTTTCTTTAAGGTGTAGGTTTTTTTCTGTATCAGTAACTAGGCAGAATGGATCAAACCAAAAATAAAACCAAACCTGAATACTTGACTAAATTTTTGAGGGGTAGTTTCAGAAAGGCTTAGGATGCAATGGCTCCTTAGCAGACCTTTGGGGACTGCCTTATGCAAGGAGTGCAGTTAATGAACTTTTCTACTTTTGCTTTTATTTTGTGAAAATGACAAACACGAAGCGTGATGCACTCAGACAAGAGTGTGTTATTCAAATTAGTGAAAACTACCAGGCAGTTTTCTAATGCTACCTTGAAGTGCTTCCTAAACCTCCCTGCAGCTTTATTAGCAAGTAGTTTCATCAAATAAACATCAAATATACAATAAATATCAAAACCAGTGAAAGCAAGGCAGTCACAGCTTATGCCCAGTAATGAACTGAACGAGTAGGGAAAATCAGCTGAGGCTCAGCACACTGGTCCTGAGCTGCTGTCCCACTCCACAGGGAGAACCTGGGAAAGGCTGCTCAGGGCTCCTGCTCACCTGCAGCCTGGCTTCTGGACTGCACTGGAGGAACTCTGCGTGCTCAGCTTTCTCCTTTGTTGATTGAGTTTGTTCCACAGAGATGCTGAATGGTGAATCTCAAAACAGGAATAAACTGCTTCCCTTCCAAATGGCAATGTGCCATGAGAGGTGTCTGCTGAAAGGGTGTGAGAGCAGCCACCAGGGGATGCATCCTGGAACCACAGTGCATCAGAACCACAGGAGACTGAGAAGAAAAGTGTACACTAAACCAGTTACTTTATTACAATAAACCAGAGCTGCAGCAGAGCTGGGAGTTTGTCAAATAAGGTATACGAGAATGTTCCAGTTTTGCCCCTGCTTTTCAGCGCAGTGATTTAGTTTCACTGTTTAGTTTAGAGTAAAACCTTAGATGGAAGCACGGCCAGAGCCACGAGAGCAAGGCAGGCCTGAGCCCTGCTGAGCCAGCAGGAGATCAAACGCCCTGAGGGCTCAGAATGGCTGAAGGTGCTGTCTGCAGCCAACACCCCACCGAGACTGAGCTTCAGCTGCTCTGATGGATGGCTCAGCAAGCTGGCTGCTACCAGCCCTGTCAAACACATTTCTGCACCAACACACGAGAGCAAAAATAGCTCTCTCACTTCTTGTTAGATGTCCATGGCCAGAATACCCCCGTGCAGATTAATAAGTCATTGCTAATTTAGAGAAGCAGAGCTCACAGGGTGCTTACACACATCCAGCCGTGCAGGGTGGCCAGGCAGCAGGACGTGTCCAAGCCCCAGCTGCAGGCTGGCTCACAGGCTGGCACAGGAGCAGGGGGGGTCTCCAGGCACTGCTGCCCTCGTGCTGACACTGCACGTCCAGCTGGACTGAGAGGCACTTGGAAATGCAGAATGCTGTGTTACTGAGTAAAGCCCCTATTTGGGCTGCCTTAAAGCAGCTTCTAATCTTTGCTAATGAAAATCTGCCGTTATGATCCTAAGTCTTTTTCCAAATACTTCTGCAGCTTTGGGTGCAATCCAACACCCACTGACTTAAAAGAAAAAAATCTGACTGTAGAGGGCCATTTCTGCTGACAATCCTGTACCAGCTGCAGGGGAAGAGTCCAAAATTCAGCAGGGGCTCCCCATACCAACCTCATGTTCCCAGTGTGCTTGCACAGGCCTCTGTGTGATCAGCCTAAGGTTCTCATTGTGCTTGCATGGACCCTGAGCAGGGCAGAGCTGGCACTGTGCACCAATGATGAGGATGAGGAGCCCACAGCTTTTCTTGAAGCACTGCTGTCACAGCTCAAGTGCTCCCCAAGTTGTTCTTTCTCTTTTAAAGGAACCTGAGGTTTTGCACAACCACAGCCTCAGAGTCCAGTTTCTATAGTAATATCTTGCCTCCTGTGAGCAGAGGAAAGATTGATCAAATTTGTAGTGTTTTTACTCTTCTGCTTAGCCTGAGCAGATAAGCCTTCAAGCAAAATAATCTGCAGCCTGGAGGGACCACTGGACTTGGCACTTGAGCTTCCCTTCCTAAGCATCTCTTTTGCCAGTGCATCTGAGCTGGAAAGAGCAAACCTGGACATGAGAGCTGAGGGGTATGAGAGCAGGTTAGGAAGCACTGATGGCTGTTGTTCACTTCCAGAGCTTCCTCAGCTGAGAGAACTGAGTAATGACTTTTGACTGGAGCAGCATGAATGCATTTGTGGCTTTCCCTGTTCGGGGAAAGGTGAGCCCCAATGGTGCCTCACCTGGAGCAGAGTGAGGCCTGGGCTGGCTCTGCTGCTGCTCAGGTAATTTCCCTTACATTGGGAAGATGTCTGGGCAGTTTCTTAAGTAAGTTCACAAGTGGCAGCTCTGCAGAGCAGGCTGAGGAGGGCCAGCACAGACTGTCAGTGCAGGGACATGGTGACATGAGGGGAGTGACTCCAGAGCTGCCCAGCTCTGTTTGATGTGAACATTGACAAGTTCCTGAGGTAAACACTCAAGTGCCATTGAAACTTTATGTCACGGTAAGAGAGCCAGCGACAGGGGGGAAACCTGACAAACTCTTCAGGAGGAGCCCAGGCGTGCAGGGGGACAGAGCCCTGCTCATGCAGCAGCTCCTGCTCCAGCCTCCGTGCTCAGGCCTGAGGTGAGGCTCCAGCAGGCCAGAATAAGGCATTTAATGAGCTCCAGGGGGCTTTGTGCTCTTGCCAGCTCCTCATTAGCGAAGGACTGCTCTGCAAAAGCAAACGCCATCAGCCTGTGCAGGCACAGAGCGCTGCTGGGGCTGGTGCTGATCTACAAAGCTCAGCTGTTCTGGGTTAAGCAATCACATATGGGAACTTGTTGGGAGCTTCCTTCAAGTAAGCCCTAAAGTAAGTTACATCTTTATGGGAAAATGTTTAAAAATAAAACCATATGAAGAAGCATGCAGGAGTACAGGCTGGAAGGGGAAAGACAGCTCTGGTTTTATTTTGCTGTAGTTCACTGTCTGCATCTGGTAAACAAGAAGAGGATGAAGCAACGACTAAAAGTGAAGTTACTATTTCAGGAGTGAAGAAAATGGAGATTATTCCAAACTTACCTTCAAACATTTTTATTCATCTTAGAGGTTTTTTTTCCCTACTCCTTATGGGCAACAGAACAGATTTTTTGCTTTTATTTCTGTTTCTCCAGTTGTGAGAAATTATTATAGTAGGGACAGGCAGTGAAAATTGCATAAGCTGGAGTTATCATCACTCTCCTGGGACCATGAGTGTTTCAGTATCTGGTTTTCATCTCTGCTAGATCAGAGCAGATCCTTTATGTGGGATGGTGATTCCAACAAGGTCATGGCTTTGAAAAAAATGTTTCTGTGCAAATGTAAAATTTTTTGACTACTAGAAAAACATGGCATAGAAATGTGACTCGAGCACAGCTACACTGCCAGCAGGAGAGAATCTGTGATGCAGGGTAGAGTCCATCATATGTGAGCTGCATGGGAAGGACATAAATTCATACAGTTTGCTCTAACCCTGGTTCTGAGGGAGCAGTGAGTGATTTTTGCTGAGTCTTTAGTTAGGAAATGCAGTTAGAGTTTGCAGGGGAGCTGACAGAGGCATTCTCAGGAATGATGGGCTTGTTGTTCATGGAAAATTGTTTCGTGGTGGCAGACAAGTTGGAAAAGAAATGGCTTTTATTGGGGAGGCCCAGAGCTTCCCTTAGTATAGGCTGATTTCCCATCTTTGAGACCTCTAGGAAAAGGTCCATGAAAATCAGCTCACAGTGTGAAAAATTAATATTACCTACTTATAGCCTCTGTTCTTTTCCACTGTGTTTTGCCACAGTATTTGGAGTATTTTCACAATCAACAAGGGTAAAGGAAAACATTTTGAGAAGTTGGAAGAAACATGCTAACAGTTTAGCAGGAAGCTGAACACTCTATTTCCATGGAAGTGTATAAACTGAGATCTTTTTATAAGTAGGAGGAAATGAAGCTTATGTTTTGTGGGTTTAAAAAAAAAGTTACTGTATCTACCACATATTGAATTAAAATAAAAAGTCAAGGAAGCTGAAGTTACTCACATATGCCCAAACTGGCACACTCAATTTCATCTATAAATACCTGGAACTGATGCATTCATTGATAGGTAAATGGTGTAATGTCCTCTTAGGTTTGTGTGGCTCAGTGATCCCCTTTTTAAATTCTAATTTTAATGAAGGTTCAGCCTTCTGAGATCTGCAGATCTGCTGAGAGGGGAAGCAGGGGCTGGGAGGATGTGAGAACAGAGGAACACGAGTGCTTCAGCGGCTGGGCTGGGCTGCTCCTGCGTTCCACAGCATCCTCAGCAGCCTGAATGATTCCTGAAGAATGCAGATTTCTCCCCATCTTTGGAAAATAAAGCACAGCAACAAAAAATCTTTGCACTTTCATTCAAGAATCAGTTCAGTGACTTTGATGCAACTGTTCTGTTTTACACTTTGGAATAAAGACAAATTTTAAACAGCAGACCTTTCCAAATACAAATATGAAGCTCTTGAAAACAGTCCTCTCATGAGTTAAATTTCTAATTATTCTTGCAGGTGTTTTCTAAAGGATTTTGTGAAAGGTGAAAAGAATTGCTGACACCACACTCAGAAATTTAGAGGTAAAAAATAGGTTTAGATAAGCTGATGCTGTGCCAATTTTGTTTGCATACTCATTTAAAAAATTTTATTCATTTTCCTACAAAAAAAATAGCTTATCTAGATTTATACATATAAACATCAAAAGTTGATGATTTTCCCCCATGTGATAAACACTTCATGTAAGAAATACTTATTATTCTTAAACGTAAAATATAAAAAATATTTTATGCTTGAGAAGTGGACTCAGCATTTGGATGCCAAATGACTCACACCAAAATCCTTTCAGCTACAAAGGTTTTATTCACTTTTATACCTGCAAGAGCCTGAAGAGAGAGGCAAGGTTTGAGGTTAGTGAATTCACCGAGAAGTGAGACAGTTGTAAACAGAGACACCAAGAGCAGTCTCTTTTTACTGAAAATGCAGCTTCCTCTGTGCAGTGTCTGTGTGCCTCTCCCAGATGTTGTCTGAGGACACGAGTCCTGTCCCTGCATCACCTCTCAAGGGCTCTGCTGGGCCTTACCAGGGACCTCCAGACAAAGATGTGCATTCAAGCACTGGACCTTCCCTTTGGCACAGGGAGTCACCACAATAACTCCATGGAAAAGCAGCTCTTTAGCACCATTCAGGCTTGGGAAGCCTTGCACTCCTCTCACTGTGCTGGGAGGACTGCCTGCTCCTCACTGAAACACACAGCAGGCAGAGGAAGGAAGGATTGCACACAGAATTATGTGTATAATACACACACACACACCTGATATTCTCCCCAGCAAGTTTGTGGTTTATAGCTCTGATTAACTGCTGGGGTAGATATTAAAACACAAGAGGAAAATCTTTAGAAATAAAGTCTCCTAAAACAGGCCCAGTGGAAAAGTCAACTCAGATCTAGCTCAAGGCATCTGCCCAAAGTATGGAGCAAAAAAGGGCACAGAAGGGAAAATTCTTGTTGAGACAGAGAAAGAGATCTGTGAATTGCTTCTGTCCTTGGACAGGCTTTTCCCTTCTCATGCCATGGCCCATGTCCTTCCTCCATGGCATTTCTCACACTGTACCTGAGGCAGTGGGACACTCACCTCATCTGAGGCCTCTCAGTATTACTAATTATTAATAAGTATTACTTATTAATACTCAGTATTAATATACTTAATTGGACTTCAGTCCCAATGCTGATATTCACTTTCTCTGGGCCTGCATAAGCAATTTCAGTGGAGCTGAAGCAAGTTCAGCAAACTATAAACTGATGGGTATTATCTTCATTGGCATCACAGAGAACTTTTTGCCTTTTTATTTTCATGAAATATATGGCATAGAAATATTGTCATATTTATACTAGTGTCATAAGAACTCTCCTGCTCTTTTATTTAATATCACATTGGTAAAGAGCATCCAAAACCATCCATTTCACTGACAGCTTTTTCACTTACAGATGAGTCTGCCACCATTTTACTTCAGGATTCATATTCAATGTTTCTTATCCAAAGTCTGGTCTGCCAAGTTATTTTCCTTCTTACTTAGATGTTTGCCTCCAATCTGCTGACCTGCACTTCTACATGTGTTTTTTCTACACCATAAAATGCACTGGACTCAGGAGCCAGTGCATCAGCTTTTGCACAAACAACTTTGCTCCCCCCCAGCCCTTT